>NC_060087.1:131949541-132282041 GCF_922984935.1 Meles meles | reverse complement strand
CATGCAAAATTCTAGCATACATACCTTTTCAGCAACTGTGCGTATTTCAGTTCCAGTATACGTAAATTTGGAGTCACTCCTTTTGGGGATAAATTAAGGGGAAAAAAGGGATCTGAATTTTGGAATACAAAAAGGTATTAAAGCAAAGTAACAAGATTTGCAGTTTTTGCAGTGAAACCTTAGCAGGAAAAAAAAAAGGAAGAGTGGCTAAGTACATAATCTGTTCAGTGGCAAAGTGAAATTCCTAGAATACTGGGTATTAAGGAGGTGGGCTTGTGAAATACACACTCTGCTATGCTTTGAAATTTAAATAAATGTCACCCAAAGCTTTTGCTTCTTGAAGCACTCAAGTTTCTGGCCATCTCTGAGATCATTATGGAGCCCACCAGAAGGAAGCAGAAAGCCACTGACAGTTTAGTTGAAGCAAAGGAGTCAATAGGGGGAAAAGTCTCTTAATAGGCTTATTATCTGCTGCAAAGAAAATGACCTGTATTTCGTTGTCATTTCAGGGGAGACAGAACATAAAACATATCAAGCCACAAAATGGAATGTAATAGCAGTGTATGAGTCACACAAAATTCTTTGTGTAAGAGCTTTCATAGGTTCACTCATGATCTTGGTATCCCTACTGATATTTTTTCCAGAAGGTCATACATATATCAAACTGAAAATTCTCCAAGTAGGAAGTAAGGTGGAAACCAACCTTCAGGGTTGGGGTGGAATTCAAAGTGTGTCACTGAGGGAGCTCCGGACTCATAATGGTAACTTAAAATATAAGTTGTACACAATATTGCCAAACTTGTCATCATTTTGAATTAACAGTAACATATAGATCAAAAGATATAAGTAAAGAAATATATTCTTACCTTGTGTCATCATTCAGCTAGAGTGGGGAAAAGGCAGAAAACATTACTGATCACATTATGCCAGTCTGATGTACACGGATGGAGATTATATGAAGCGTGGGTCATGTGTTCCTGTATACCAGCATGAAAGGCTGGAGAATTCTTACTTCGGATTACAAACAACTAAGGTATGCGTCCTCATTCTTTTTTGCCCCTCTGCAACACTTAACCCCGTGGAAACCTTTGCGTCTTTGGAACCCTCTTCCCTGTCTGGTTTTCTGACACCCTTAGAAGGCGTCCCAGAAAGAAGACTGGAGGCGAGGCCAGGGGCCCTAATCGTGGTTGGCTGCTTCCTGACACACTCCGGTCCTCATCACAGTACAGTGTCTTTCCGGCCTGACTCCTGGTTTTGGTCAATGGGGTAATCACTCCAGATCTAGAGCCGAGAGAAACTGCAAGGCCTACCCAGAGGATTATGCAGATCACTGTGGCATTGCAGGAGGCTCAGCGCGCGTTCAGAGACAGAAGACACGGGGCCTGCACTACCTGATCATCCCAAGTCTCGGTCCAAGGGTCTTGGTCAGAGGTTTCCGTAGCCTCCCCAGCCCTGGGCGCTGCCAACACCCAATCCGGGGACACGCTGCGACTGCTCAGCAGGGTTCCGGTCAGGCTAAGTGACCTACTCACCTCCCCTATACACAGCCCCATCACCTCCTCCTTCTCGGTGCTCAGAGCGTGGTTGAGGCAAACTAGGAAAGCATCCGACTCGAGATGAACCGCTTGCACCGCTTGTACCACCTGCACCGCCATCTTGGTCCGACCCTGCTCACGTCCGCCTCGGGCCCAATCCGGGCCTGGCCAACCGGGTGCTCGGGAGCGCGGGTTCCGCGGGGGCGGGGCCTGGGGAGCGCGGACGAGGCGGGGCGGGGCGGGGCGGGGCGGTCGGGGTGGGGCGGGGCTCGAGGCGGGCGCGCGGGGGCGGGGCGGGGCCGGCCCGGCGGCACCTGGGAGACGCCCGCGCCGGTTGGGGCAGGCGTGGCCGTCGGGCGCAGGGCGGTAGCCGGCCGCGGTCGGGGCGTCAGGCCCGGTGGCGGGGTGGGCAGGGAAGCGGCGCTCGCGGTTCGCGGGTCGACGTGCTCTGTGAGCGGCGCCCGAGCGGCCGGGCCGGCGCCTCTGGAGCGCCCGCGCCCATTTTGCCCGCCCGCTGAAGAGAGCAGTACGCGGCCTACACGCTCCGGGGACAGCCCTTTGAGGCGGCCTCGCCGCGCGCGCCGACCTCCTGGGCCAGAGGGACGCTCCTGTGAAATTCGGTCCTAAGACAGTTCAGGTCTTATTTTATTTCGCTTGGTTTCCAAGTTACGGCCCCTGAATTTTGTACAACTCTCCCTGGACCGCTTCCGGTCGCCGGCCCTCGCCTCCTAACTTCGGTTCGGGTGACCTCGGCCCGGGATGCCCCTCGGCTCGCCCCGGGCTCACGTCCCGATCGCGGCTTGAGTGGCCCAGGGCGGGGGAACCTGGAAGTTTTAGCCTCGCTGCTCCTGAGGCGGATTAATTAGCCCAAGAAACATTATATTCATGTGAGTAACCTCTTCCAGAAACAGTGCTATACTGTATCTGAAAAAGTATCACTCTTAAGCTTGGCGGCTGCTGTGTTCTACATAGGCTCGCAGGGCTCTTACGCGTTCGGTGCAGGGAACCGGAATGGGGGACTCGAGTTGTGTTAAAGATCTGGGATGTCTCGCAGTCGATATCCACAATGTAAATTTCCTCAGCTCCCCTTGTTTGGATGATATCAGACGTGGTGAAATTCCATGGAAAACGGGTTTTCTTTTCAGGAATGTCAAACGTGCCACGGGTAAAAGTACAGCTCTTTCAACTCCCAAGATTAGGGATTACACGTGGGTTGTAGGAATCGTGCTGAAATCAGAGTGTTTATGTCTGTTTGATCTGGTTTTCTCTTCCCTGCGCAGTGTTGAAGCCAGGCAGGCATGGCAGTACTGGAAAGGGAACATTCCCAACGTGCTCCTTGAAGAGGTGTTGATGCTTTGCTCTTTTCTCCCGATCAGTTCCAACCCAAGCCCCCCCACAGACAAGGTCCGCATCCACTGAAATTATCTGTACCGGCACCCCCCGTTTTCACCTAACGCAAAAGGACCGCCCCGCACCTCTTTCCGTGATTCATCTTGGTAATGATGAACATTGGGCAAAACTTAAAAGTGTGCAATTACATTGGACCCATCGAAATTTTCTCTTAAGTCTCGGTTTTACACCATGTATTAGTTATGTTTGTGACACTTATAATAGTTACTGTTTGTGGCTTGTATGCCCTGCCTTAATGGGACATCAACGGCTCTTCTTCTCATTATTATTATTAGCAATGGGATGTTTTGACTTTATAAAGTGCCTTTAGGCACCTTCAACAACAAAACCACCTTTTCTTTCTTTTGCTGTTACTCAATTCAAATATCAGACCAACATTCTCTAACTTTTATAATGCTCATGGCTGCATTTTACAGTTCTAAATGTTTAACTGGAGTACAGAAAAAGACTATGAAAACTTACAGCATGCTAATTTTTTGCTACCTTTCCATGTAAACTACCCAAATGGGAATCAGACTGTACAACTTCCTGTGTTCTGACTTCATGCAAGTTACCTAACTTCTCTGTGCCTTACTTACTTCCCTCATCTGTAAGTGGCGGCAATTAACAGTATCCATAAAACATAAAATAAGTAAGTGCTGACCATTATAATCAATACGTTGTTTATTGCTCATTTTACACCTTAGAAAACAAGTGTAGAGACGTTAACGTGTCCCAATTCCCAAAGCTAGCAAGTGGCAAAATCAGGATTCGTACCCAGACCACGCGGACTCCAGGGCATGTGTTCTTAGTAACTTCACCCATTGTAATCAAATCAGTTTATTAATTCACTTCAAAGAAAATAAGTATGTTCAACGGATTAATGTTTACAGATTGTTCAAACACCTGGAAATTGAAGTAAATTATGCTTTTCATAAGGAAGTCTTTCTATGTTGTTTATCATCCATTTGATTTAACACAAAACTTATGAAATTTTTCCTCCTAATGAAATTATTTCCTTACTAGGAAATAGTGTGTCTAGGCCAGTGTGGTCTCTGGCCATGACATTAAGGTGACCCCCATGGGAACAATCTGCTTTAGCACCTTAATGGATGATAAAGCCATATAAGCACTTTTGGAATCCATTTGGATTTGCAGATGGTAGTGTTCCTTTGAGTTGAGTGGAGGAGGTTTATGGTATTATATTGCACGTTGTACCTGACTTTACCTTGAGGATTTTAGAGATTCATCTTAGTTCAAGATGTTCTGAATTTTGTGAACAAGTTTCATGTGCAGAAAAATGTTCTCTAGTCAAATGAATTTGGGAAGTGTTAAAATAAGGTTTCTTTACTGTGTGACTTGCCAGAGCTTTTACCACACTTATGAGCCTTGTGACTATACGATTCCCAAACTTTCCTGACCAAGGAAAAAGTTAGGGGCAAGTGTCCCAAGAATGACATTTTAGGGAAATGGTTTCCAATTTATACAACCTGTGATTTTATGGTCCTTCATCTTAATCTTAGTCCTTCAGCCTTTGCTTTTCTCTGGTAAGGATATTGTTGGCTTGTGCTCATGCAGCAGCTGCGCCGTGAGTGGTAACACACATAAGTGCAGGGTCACAAGTGGGAGTTTGTTCGCCGGCTCATCCTGCAGATGCCCAGCATGTTGGCCTTTAGGTCCCAGCCCAGCAGCACATCACTTCTGAGAATATTTTGTAGTGACTCATAGGCCTCTGTAGTAATTCACAGTAACTCAGACTATCATCTCCAATTTATCTGCCCTCTATATCACGGGAATCATTTTGTTTTGATGTCAGTGCAACCAGTAAAATTTTGCTTTGCATTCAAAACAAGCTTAAATGTCAATATATTAGTTGTTGACTATCTGTGAAGGTGAGAGCATAGTGAAACTTGGTTTCTATTTATTTTTAATGGCCATATTTCTTTTGTACTCAAAATCCAGACTTTATATATATGTATGTATATATATATATATATATATTTACTTTTGTACTCAAAATCCAGACACACACACACACATATATATATATATATATTTTTACATTAGTATTTATTTGCTTTTTGTTTGTATCTCTCCTTTCCACAGCCCTGGGGAAAAGGAGAGGCAGAACAATTGTATCTGCTAAATGGAAAAAAAATGACTTTGACAGAATATATGGTTATATAATATACCTAAAGAATCTGTCTCTACCCACACGTATGTGGTCTCTATCTGTTTCCTCTCTCTGCTCCGCGTACATATCCACTCACTCACGCACAGGAACGCTGACTTGTATTGACACTTCAGGTTCCCAGTACTACTATATTATTCCTGTTATGGAAGACCTTACAATACTGTATTTGAGGGGATACAAGGCTAATGAAATAAGCAGAGCAAATGTGCAAAGGCAATTTATAATTAGAGGCAAAACTATGAGCTTGAGCTGAGACATAAATGCTGCAGTAGTCCTAGGAGACACGAAGTTTTCCTAGAGAAGAGAAGGCAGGCACCTGCACTCTGCCATAAGAGTACTGACATAGGCAGAATGGCTCGTGGAGGCATGTTAGGCAGGTAGAAGGCTCAAGCAAGGATTTGGAGCTAGAAATGAACCTAGTATTTAGGGGAAAGTTTGTCTCAAGTACGGTGGCAGTGGTGCTTGCACAACCGAAGAAGGGGAAGAAGGCCAAGGTAACTTGCAAGTTTTGAGTCTGCAAGATCAGGAGAGGTGGTGTTGCCACCTAGAGAAACTGGGATTTGGTGAAGGAGAAGGGCTTCTTTAGGTGAGTTTGTGATGAGAGAGCCCAGTAAGATGGGGGCTTACCATGGGCTCAGAGTCAACTCCATTCAGGATACAATGGGTGAAGCAACTATGATGCTCTTAAATTATCCACCGAAATCAGACCATTTATAACATCTCTAAAACACATCTTCCTCTACGACTAGGGAAGGTAAACCAACAGTGATAAGAAAAAAAAAAAATTAAATTGCTGTCCTTGAGAAGAGGGCTTGGTTTGGCTCAATTAGTTCTTTCAGGCTTTTTCCTTGGCTGTATCATACCATGTTCTGGCATCTCATTTGCTCTTGACAGTCTCAGTAATGGTTTACGTGCTGCAGTTCCTCTCCTGCCTAAAGGCCACCTAGTGAGAATAGGAGGCGTTTGTTCGGTGGGGCAGATCCCCCAGTGCTGTATCTGCTCTGTCAGAGGAAGAAATACAGCGAAACCATGCCATGATGCTAGGAGCCAGGTACAAACTATTCATTCCTGCAAAATGCAGGTCAAGTAATCGTGAGTCCCTGAAATGAGATCCAGAGCTAGGCAGAAAACCCTTATGGGGTTAGAGCCGAGTCTGCGTTATGGAAAAAGTTTGCCCAGGAGATTTGCTTCCTTTACACCTCTCAAATGGCGGAGGCCTTTTCTGGCCTTCTGACTTGCGAAATCAGAATTAAAATGCACACCTCTGTGGAGAAACGGGTTCGGGTGACATCCTGAAGCATTATTAAAATGAAACAAGGACCTAGATGGATAACCATCATTTGCTCCAAATCACCATGATCCCCAAAGTCTTTGGCAGCTTCAGAATTCCACGAAGCTACCTTAAATATTTTCCTTAACATGAAAACCCCCTTCTGGAAGTGCTCAACTGCTATCAGTAACCTTTCTAAGTAAGCTAATAAATAGGTTGTCTGTCCTTAAAACAAACTTTGAATTTTAATTTAGAAAGCGATTGCACATAATTCAGCCTTCACAGTCCTCTAAAATGGAATTGCTTGAAAGGGGCTTTTACCTGGGGAATGTGGCACACGCATCCGTTGCTGTCCAAATGAGTGCCTGTGCACCCTCTGTTGCTAACTGCATTTTGTCAGAGGCTGCTCTGTGCATGCAGAGACCGTGGCACCGCTGCCCAGCTTCCTGAGGTGCTAGTCCTACATCCCCACAGAGTGCCCCACTGAGCTCTGGAGCTGAGAGTTAGCGTGACCTGAGGCTCTGCTGAGTGGCACTTGAGTGTCTTGATGAGTGGCAGATGGCCTCGGCTCCATGCAGGCTGTGCAAGTAGACATGTAAGAGTTTTTGTTCTGGTTGGTGGTTGCTAGTTCCGGGTCACCTTGCTCACTGGTGAGTTCATTCCAACCCGAAAAGTCACACCTGTGTCCTGTGCGCGGGTGCTGCAGGCTTAGGTGGAGAAAAGCAGGGCTAGAATTGGAACCCAAAGCCCAGAATGGCAGGAGAGGATGTGGGGGCTCCACCCGATCACCTCTGGGTTCACCAAGAGGGCATCTACCGCGACGAATACCAGCGCACATGGGTGGCCGTCGTGGAAGAGGTAAGTGTTTACATTTTGCTTATTTTTTAAAATTGATTTTGCTTTTAAGCAACTTGGTTTCTGACCAGTCTCAAAATTCTGAAATCTTTGCTTTTATTTTTGATCAATTTTTCTCCATTAGGAGACGAGTTCCCTAAGGGCACGAGTCCAGCAAGTTCAGGTTCCCTTAGGTGACGCAGCTAGACCAAGTCACCTCCTTACCTCCCAACTACCTCTCATGTGGCAACTCTACCCTGAGGAACGCTACATGGATAACAACTCTCGCTTGTGGCAGATCCAGCATCATTTAATGGTACCCGTGTTGCTTAATCGTTTTCCATTGTATTGGGGGCTCTTACAACAGACGACTCTATAAACTTTCTTTTTCTGACAGGTCAGGGGAGTACAGGAGCTGTTGCTTAAGCTTTTGCCTGATGATTAACCTGGTATGTATTTCTATTTCTCCCCCATTCTCCCTTTTTCTTTTTCACTCTGTTTGGTTGTGATTTTAATGATCTACTTTTTTTTCCAGGTGCTGGGATTCTAGGAAGATATGCTCCTCTGTTCTATTCAGTATATGGCAATCACTTCATCCAGCACTGCAGTGCACCCACCTGTGGGCCTGGGGGGAGGGACTGGGTTGAAAAACTGCTCAAGAACACAGAAGCTTAGGAAGGGTCATGAAGAACACCACAAGTGGAACTGCAGAGAGGGGGTCACACAGGCAGAAAGCAAGTCAAAAAAGCACTTAGTCAGGATACGTAACTTGAAATTGACTCCTTTGGAAATTGCCATAGAACCGTTAATGGACATCATCAGCTGGAACTGGGATCTGATGAGTCCCACAAAAGTCAGCACCTGCTACAGAACAGATGCCCCGACCACCAAGGACTTGGTACTGGTTTAGAGAGAAGAGAGCAGCTCCTAGCAGCATCGACATCTATGTGTTGCTTATTTGCCCTGCGCAATTCACCTGCCTTCCCTTCTCCCATCCTGTAAATATCCCAGGTTTTGCTCCAGTGTTTCCCCTCCCAGTACTGACCTAACTTGGATCTTATGGAGAATTTAGGGGGCTCTGGAAAAAGAGGAGGTTATTTGAATTCATGAAATGGGCTACAAAGGCTTCTGGGCCTTTTTCCTTTCTGAAATTGTGCCTTCAAATTTTTAGAGGTTGCTAATCAAAATCGTGGGCACTTAAATTCATTCTCTGGCTACAGATAAGTTGGTTTCTGTAAGAGCTCTAAAAATTATTTTAGCTGCTTAACTAGCACCTATCTCAGGAAGTAATAATAGCACCAAATATTGCTGATTCCTAGGAAACCATTTACTACCTGATAAAGAATTTTCTGAGTTAAAGTAGTCATAACTGTTTATGTACATTAAAAGTAAGGTTTTATTTTTTTTTACAAAATCTTGGGAATCACATCTACCATGTATTGAATCCTTACTGCCTCCCTTCCCGCTAGACTATTCTGTTCCTATTGGAATTAGAATTAGTCTAATAAGACTAATTCTAATTAGTCTAATAAGTCTAATAAGAATTAGACTATTCTTAATCCTTCCACTAATGCTTTGAGGTACATAGGGATGGCCCCCATTTTACATATGAATTATAAGGAAAAAGGCTCAAGGAGTTTAATCATTTACCAAGGGTGGTTCTGTGGATGATACATCCGAGCAGTGGGCAAGCCTCTTGGTCTGTGGCATCGGCTCCTTTAGCCCGCAATTGGTTTATGATATTCAAGATGAGGTGACTGAATTCAAGGTTTTATTTTCATGTAAAGCTATTTATGTCTTCAAAACTGAACGAAATGGATATTATAAAAATACAGTTGATTCATCCTATGAATGGGAAGAGTATTTTTTAGTGCAATTGTTTTCTAGCATACCTGGTTGTCTCAGAAGAAAATCCCATTTAGAGGGGCTTTAAAGTCTTTATGGATAAAAGACAAAATAAAAATCGTTTTTCTTATTTTAGTTTTCTGGATATGCCGCAGAAGGATCCGTGCCAGAAACAAGCCTGTGAAATACAGAAATGTTTACAAGGTAGTATGTTAAATGCTTTTTTATATTTTTCCACTTTATCTGTGAACTAACTACAAGAGACCAACTTTTCTTTTTATCAGTAAATGATGTGAGCTCCTCTCAAAAGTAGTATTTCTGTAATTATCCTGAAGATTTTTCTCATTGTTTCAACAAAGATGCAGAAAATACAAAGTGATATGATCCAAGCTTCATGTTTGCAATCCTGGTTATACGTTAGAATCTTTAAACTACGTTAGACTAAAATCTTTAAAATACATTAGAACCTTTAAAAAAAGCTCTTGCCTAAAACAATTATATCAGGCTTCCTGAAGACGGGTTCTGGGCAGGAATCAGTCTAAAAAGCTAACCAGGTTACTTTAATATACAGTCAGAACTAAGAATTACTAAGCTGAGCAAAGTCCTTTTTTAAAAAGACTAGTTTTAAATGGGTTGGTTTCAGCCACTTCACTGTGGCTGAAAACCACTTTTTAAAAGTGATCAGATTAGAAATGGGGGTTGAAAATGCAATTGGAATTCAGGCTGCCAAGTCAGCAACTAAGTCTATAAAAAAAGCAAACTTCAACTAAAGCATATTTGATGTGATTTGTCCACTTGATTTTTCCCCCAGTTTGGTTCTAAATTGACCAATAAGTTTGACCAAATGCTAGAGGATTTTATGTTTTTTAATCAGTGAATGATTATTGGCAGAAGAACAGATAGAAAAGCTACAGAGCTTTCTGAACTTCAACACTGGTGTTTTTCTTAACTTTTCCCATTAGTAAAGTAATAGAGATGGAAGTCCATGAAACTACAGAAATTTTCTATGAAGGGTCTGAAGGAAAAATGTTAAGAATTTACCCAAAGATTCACTACTAAGGAAAACCCTTGTTTGTATACTTCCTTTGCCTTTTAACTTTCATTCCTAGACTTTTCATTTTATGATGTAAGCAGTATTTCATAAAATCTTAATCTAAAATGTTGATGTATAATGATAGTAATGCTACTTTATTCATCCTTTTCTTTCCTCCAAATTTAAGAAAAAGGAAAATGTTCTTCACAGCTTCTTCTCCCAAATAAATTCTTACCTTATTTGAATTAGCAACATATGGATATAGTGTGGGAGGATTGAGGGCTGGAAGGACTAAGAGTTAACATTAAGCACAGCCATAAGTGTTTTAAACATATTAAGTCATTTAGTCCTTTCATCCATGAGGTGGATGCTGCTATGACTCCCGTTTTATAGATGGATAAATTGACACAGAAGTCAGATAACTTGTCTAGTAAGCGGTGCAGTGAGGGTTCGAACCCTTTTGGTCTGACTCCAAGCTTGGACTCAGCCACTATGCTATATTCTTTCTAGTCAGAATTAGTGTTTGTTTGTTTTTTAAAATCCTGGACTAACTCCCATGCACCCCATTTTAGCACTGTGGGACTTGGACCAACGGCAGTTGACCTAGAACCTTTAGGTCAAGTTCTCCCTGACTTAAGGTCTATGTATAGTAGTGGCTCTACATATATTTTCTGTAGAGGGCCAAATAGGAAATATTTTAGGCTTTGGAGGCTGGAAGGTCTTTGTTGTAGAGTGTGTAGGTGGGAACGTGGGTGTGTATTTGCAACCCTTGTAAAATGTAACCATTCTTAGCTCACAGCTGTAAAAAATCTCTCCATCCAGAGACTGCAATTTCCCCACTTCTGTTGCACAGGCTTGGTAGGGACGTCCCACAGCCACCACTGTCCTAGAAAAGGGTATGTAAGTTATTAACCTGAAAGAAAAGGAAATTTATATGTAAAAATACCTTTCAACCACTTTGTAAATCATGCTTTTTTTTCTAATTGTCCTGTTGACTGGTTTGTACATCAGAAAGAATTAAATGGATTTGGGTGCATCCTCTTTCTTCCAGGTCATAGATAAAACGAAGTGAAAAGGAGTGGGAAGCACTGATCTAAACTTCCCTGCATCTGAGTTCTATGAGATCATGACAAGGGTCTGCCTGTCTGTCTTTCAGCCAACAACTACATGGAAGCTAAGTGTCAGGCTGTCATCCAAGAACTGCGTAAGTGTTGCGCTCGATATCCTAAGGGAAGATCTCTCGTCTGTTCGGGATTTGAAAGAGAGGAGGAAGAAAAGCCGACACTGAAGCCCACATCAAAGTAAAGTTCTGCTGCACCATGTATCCACCAAGCAAGTTTGTCTCCCTGACTCTTTCTTCAGGCCAGGTAGCAGCAAATATCAAATAAAAAAAGTCAACTATAAAAGTTAATGAATATGCCATCTATGCAGAACAGATAGAAATATATTAAATATGTAGAATGTAATAAAACTGAGCTGCTAAAATAAACCTGTTAAGTGAAAAATTTTGGTTTGTACTTGCGATATTGTGACTTATAAGAAATATCTATTTGGTCTTTATCTCCTTTCCTGGTATATAGCTCCTAAAACCCTTGGAATCTCCTAAGTGATAATAGTGATAAAGGTGTGTTGTCACATTAATGAGGTGACTTTTGCATAGTAACCTATGCATGAGGACTGGTTGCCAGGGGAACCAACCCTGTGATTAGGGGGTTGGAACTTTTAATCCCACAGTCCCCTTACCTCTGGGAAGGGGAGAGGGACTGGAGGTTAAATCAGTCACCGATGGCCAATGATTTAATCAGTCATGACTGTGATGGAGCCTCTATAAAAACCAAAAGGACTGGGTTTGGACAGAAACTCCTATATGTGGGACCTTGACCTTTGTACCTCTTCATCTAGGTGTTTATCTGTATCCTTTATAATAAGCTGGAAAATGTTGAAGTAAATGTTTTTGAGTTCTGTAGTTACTCTTGCAAATTAATAAAACCCAAGGAGGATATCCTTGGGAACCTCAGATTTATAGCCAGTGAGGCAGAAGGACAGGTAACAATGTGGACTTAGCAATAGGTGTTTGAATTGGGGCAGTCTTTTAGACTGAGCCCCTAACCTGTGGGATCTGCCACTAATTCCAAGTAGAGAGGATCCTAACTTAAGTTCGTAGGACACCTAGTCAGTGTCCACTGAGAACTGGAGAATTGCTTGATATAGATGTTAATGAATTGTCTTTAGCCTTTGAACTTGGACTAGTACCATTCATAAAACTCGTCCTGTGTTAGGTGAAAAGACACTCCACAACCATGGCATGTTCAGACTACATGCTCTTGCATTTCCAGTCATTCAGAGCGCAGTGTCCTTCCAGATGCCAGTGAGACCATTTCTTTCCACTTTTACATCCCCACTACAGTGCCTAGCAAGAAGACACTTAATATTTGTTCAAAGAGTGGTAGGAAAGGCCTAGAAATGATTCTCGTAATGTTTAACAACCCCTAATTTATCATGAGAAAACTGAAAAAACAAAAACAAAACAAAAAAACAAACCACTTCATTGGAAGGCAGGCAGGCAGCAACAGAATTCTTAGGTGGTTTATCTATTATCATCAAACGTTACAGTGAACCCTCATGTTAACACGAGGCTGTAGGAAGCCTGTTGACAGTTGTCGGTGACTTCATGTGGTGGTGGTAGAGTGACCATGTCACACCGGCCATTTGCTAGAACCACGTCACTCCAGCCTGCCGCCAGAAGAAAAAGATGACTTTCTAAGCAGGGGCAGAAACAAAGTCTGATATGTCCCTGTCCTAGTCCATTCGGGCTGCTGTAGTCCATTCTGGCTTACGAACAACAGACATGGACGTATTTCTCACAGTTCTAGAGGCTGGAAATCCAAGTTCAAGGCACCTCCCATGTCAGGAGGGGAGTGAGCAAGCTTTCCTGGGTCTGTTCAATAGAGGCACTAATCCCAGTCATGAGGGCTCACGCTCCACGAACTAATCATCTCCCAAAGGCCCCACCTCCAAATTATCATCACTCTGGGTGTTAGGATTTCAACACGAAGTTTTGGGAACACAAACATTCAGTCCAGAACAGGGAGGGTCCTACATTGCCATGAATGACTAACGTAAGATAGTCTGAGATAGTCAAATACCATTATTATTTGAGACCAACTGTTCTTTTTTTTTTTTTTTTTTTTTTTTTTTTTTTTGAGAGACAGAGATCACAAGTAGGCAGAGAGGCAGAGAGGCAGAGAGAGGAGGAAGCAGGCTCCCTGCCGAGCAGAGAGCCCGATGCGGGGCTCGATCCCAGAACCCTGGGATCGTGACCCGAGCCGAAGGCAGAGGTTCTTTTAAGCAGCATTCCCTAAAGTGTTTCTAGGAACTGCTGTCAAAGGCCGGGAGGGGACAAAAGGCTTCTGTGATCAGATTAAGTTCGGGGAATGTTAGATTACACATAAGTTAACAGGTTTCTCTCCTCTAAGACTTCAAAGCTTTCAATATGTTCTGTAAATTATGATTCTTTGAAAAGGACTACTTAATGCACTACTCGCCAAAGTGTCCCCATTTTGCAGACAGCCCCTCACAGGGTGAACGTTCCCCAGAGAGACTTGGAGAAAACGCTGCCTTAGAGAGGTCTGGTCCACAAACCAGGGTGATCGTGCTATGTTCTCATGAAATCATTTAAATGAACTCTTGTGTGAACAGTGAAATGATTTAATAAAACATTTTACAACTATGTTTACATTATATACACATGTAAGTTACATTTAAAATTATCAATTGATAGCAGTGCTAGGATTTATACTAGGAACCACTGTATGATCAAAGACATAGTTTCACTGTGCTTTATTACAAAATCATTTTTGAGTTAACTACTCAAGTTTCAGACTGTTTTAAACTTTTTTCCGTAGGGTATACTACTTTACGTGGGACTCCCAAAACTTCAAATAAATTGTTCCTTCCTATCTTTTTTTTAAAACATATTTGATTTATTTATTTGACAGACAGAGATCACAAGTAGGCAGAGAAGCAGGCAGAGAAAGAGGAGGAAGCAGGCTCCCTGCGGAGCAGAGAGCCTGATGCAGGGCTCGATCCCAGGACCCTGGGATCATGACCTGAGCTGAAGGCAGAGGCTTTAACCCAACTGAGCCACCCAGGCACCCCTGTTCCTTCCTATCTTTAAGTTCAGTCCTGTCTCAGTTGAAGTTAACATCTATTGGCCGACATTAAATCAGATTCTTCTCTGCTATTATGAGACACAGAAAAGTAGAACAGCCATCAGAAAAGCTCAACATTCATCCAGTGTTTTTCCTGTGATAGGGACCGCAGCACAGAGTCGCAGTCTCTAGGGAGGAATTGGGAGGGAGCGAACTATGATCTCTCTTTTAGAGACTAAAAAGTCTGTGAGTGGGCTGGTGGTGCTAAGTTTAATCACTTGGTTAACTAGTAACTAAAAGACCTCAGTGGGGAGGGCCGTATCTGCTACTTTTCATCTGGAAACTTCAGCATCCACTGATGAGAGAAGCTCCATTATGCTGGTGTGACAACTCCCCTCCCCGCATCCACTCCCCGCAACTCCTAACAATCATCTGTGCACTTGTGTTTGGTATCTAGAAGGCATCTAGAAGCATCTAAAGTTGCACGGCACTTAATATAAAAGGCTTTAAAGGCAACCACCCAAAGGTGCCACAGACCAGTGCACTCTGTCTGTAGGAGAAGAGCGTGTCAGTAGTTTGTAAAACTCCACTGCTCTCAAGAATCCTGCCCGCATTCTTACCATTTTACATTCAGAAAGGTAGACAGTTTTGGTGAGTCAATAAGCTGACTTCACAGGTTTTTTTAAATGTGAAAAAAGTGCAACACTGTCAATTTTCTTTGGAAAAATAGTGCTCTTAAAATTCATGATTCTTTGAGAAGAACCAAACATCACAGAACATGATTTCTGGGAAATGGGGTCCAGAATAAGCTAACATATGTTGTGCCCCATCCTCCGAGAGATCACCCTAACATGGTGTAAACAATGAAGAAAGCCCCGTGCCCAGGCTTCATGACGGAAACCAAGCTGGTAGTTGGCGGAAGCAGCAGAGAGGGCAGCAGTCTAGTTTCGCCTTAAGTGAGTTTCCATCAGAGAAGAAACTGAGATGACCGTGAAACATGAATGATACTCAGCAATTTCAAATCCACCTCTACACCATTTCTTCACGCAGAGATTTCTTGCATTTTCCGAAACTATAGAAAAGTAGAGGTCTCAGATAAGAGCCCAACCATTAGTCATGCCCATCAGGCTGACAAGTATCAAACAAAAGGACAGAGACAACGGTCTTACAACAGTTAACCATACAGTAACTGCATTTTGATAGCTTAAGCATCCCCTACCAGAGTATGTCAGCTAGAATTATGTAAGGTTCGTTCTGTCTAGAATACTGTTCTCCAATTTTATTCCTGTCCTGTCTTCTGCCAGCATCCATGAGGCAGTAACTGCCCAGGTCCAGTAAGGAGGACTCTTACCAAGTGGTAGGGCAGGTGGGGGGGGGGGGGGAGTCAGCACCTTACGATGACTGACAACACAGGAGTCATTTCTTGAGCCTGAGAAGGCAGCGGCCTAAACTGAAAGTTGGGTCCCTCTCACGTCCCATTGGACACCAGGGCGAACTTTGGGGAGAAGGAACTCAAGCATTATAGAGAAACTGCTGTGACCTTGTCTGATGGACACATCCACACCTGGAGGCTGAAACACCTGCAAGGCTTTTCTCCCCTTTGCCACCCTGCCCCCGTGCACCCCACTGTGCCCCTTCTGTCCCCTGCTGGGCCACCACGGCCCCTCCCAGTGCCCTTGTGACCCTGAGCCACCCTTTGATGAACTGTTGCTGCCGTGATGGGACTGGGCGGGATTGAGACACGTTCACAGCAGTTTGTCCTAATCCCGGCCAAACTACAGGTAGAGAAGCCCCGAGTATGGTGTTACCACACCCGTGCCAGCAGGGGGCACCAAACTCCCAAACACTCTGGCTTGCTCTGTCATTCACAGAAAATCTAGTTTCTTCAGAGAGAAGCCCAGCACATTATTGGACTCTGGGTTCTGGAGAAAAACGTGTGTCTCACTAAACAAGGCTTGCTAATCAAAAAAAAAAAAAAATGATCCCATCATGTGGGCAACTGCCTGGTCCTGGTATCTTGGTTTTGTACAATGGGTTGGCTGGTAGTTGTTCTTTTGGGAGAAATCTTACCTTCCCCTTCATCATCTCAAACAAAGCTCTGGCAACAGGACCTCAATTTAGAAGCTCCCTAAACGCCCGCTGAAATCCAACACGTACACCGGAGCACCCCACGCCGGCACGAGCGGTGGCCCTACTTGGTGGACAGAACTCAGGATCATTCTCGTCGCAGCAGCTGCAATCCTGACCTTCACCATGCACTTCAGGGTCCCAGAGGGCGTGGAAGACACTTCCACAGGAACTTACAGGTTTTATTTTAGTCTACTATCTATGACAAGCCGATGAAAGGTTAGAATGACCTACTGTCCTCACCGATAATCACAGGAAAATATAGATGGACATAAGGCAACTCCCATCCCACTCGAGAGGCAGGCAGTGGCCACTCTTCCCGTCATGCAACCCAAAGGAGCACAGGGCACATGAGTTAGGTTTTACAGTCACCATTCTGTTGGTTTGGGTGAATGACATGGGTCAAGTCATCAAAGAGTGGCAGCCTCGATTGCTGCATATGACCTAACCCAGGGACCCTGCATCAGAAGCAGAATGTAGGAAACTAAGGAACAAATAACTCAGTGTCTTCAGTAACTACACTGCAGGCCAAAAAAAAAAAGAGGAAAAGAAAAAGAACATAAAGATTAAAAGAGACTTAAGAGACCATCTGAATGCAATGTGGTAGACCTTATATGGATTTTGATTCAAACAACCAAATGCAAAACTCTAAGAGACAGGAAATTTTGAAAACTGGCCAGATATTTGATGATATTAAGGAATTATTAATTTTTTGTATGATAGTAGAGTACTGTATTTATAATTTTTAAAAACAGTTCTTACCTTTTAAAGATACACACTAAAATATAATGAAAGGATACATTTTATAATTGTTTCAAAACAATCGATAAAGCAATTTGCCGATCATTGCAGGTGGGTGATAAATATATGAGGGTCATTGTAATTTTTTCTTAGATATGTTTGGAAGTTGCCATAATAAAAAATGAAAACCTTTTTTTAAGTTCTTACACAAAAATATGCAACACAGAGGCTCATACCATTATGATTGGGGGATGGTTCATACATATTGTAAGCAAAACAACTTTTGTTGCCTTAAAATGAGGAGAAAAAAATGCAGATGGATGAATTCTAACAAGTTCCACGCATCCACTGGTAGCTACAATTTCCAAATTCAATCCATTTTTCCCGATAAGTTAAAAGGCAAACATATTAAAAGAAGGCCTTAAAAAAACATACATTTTGCAGAGATCACCTACAAGTGTAAGAATTAATTCTGTTTTCCTCATTCTCAGAACTCGTAGAGTCTCAAATAATTCTTTGGATCAGTCCCTTTTCTGGATACGTTTATAATCATGAGGTCATTATTCAGCTACTCCACCAACCCTGGATACCCGGTAAGTGCGAAGACGCAGCCGTCCCCTCCACAAGCGCACATTCCAGCTGCGGTTGCAGACAACAAACTGCGCTAAGATTCTACGCATGCGTACGTGGATCTATCCACTGTTACTCTGAAGAATAATTCTAAGAGCTGGGGCCATTGTGAGACAGCAGAGCGTGCGGCGGTGGAAGCAACTGACTTCCCGCGTGCTCCTGCTACCGTTCTCCCCTCTGAATGCCCGCGACGCCGCCTCTTTAAAACTCCGGCGGAGGCGTGAGGTGTTCCGTACCCACTAGACAAAGACACAGAACTGGCACAAAGGGGCTATGGCCACCCCTGATGTTTCAACAAGAGGCAAATAATACTTCACCTTTCAAAGCTTAAAACCTTTTCTGTGAAATAAAGATCCAAGAGCTTCTTCCCTTTCCTACCTATAGTCACTTATTTTACCATGAAGAAACCCTTTGGAAATAGCCATGAGTGCTTTACGGTGGAAAACACCCCCGGATAATATCTTATTATTAGCCCCTAAATGACTCACTAAATTTGACGGTCACCAAACACAGTATCTTTAGCTCAGAACCTATAGCTTTAGCACGAGTATTCGGATTTTTCAATTACAGTGCTTACACCGCCGTGTTTGTCGGGCTCATTAGAGCAGGGATATAAACAGCTCTCTTTCTGTAAGCTAAAACCGACTCAAAAGAAAGTAGACACCAGATACCAAGTCTTTCATGCTTAAAGGCAAATGTATTCAGTTCCTTTCCATGCAGCACATAAGGTACCTCTATGCTTGTGATTTCTTTTCGAAATCAAGTTTGGGACAACCTCTGAGGATCCACCCAACCTCCAAGGTGAGCCGTCTCATACACCATGGTCTGTTAAGTATCTGATAGGGGAGAAGGGGAAGGAACATTTTTGCTGACCTACAGATTAGTCAGGTGGGGAGAAGATTTCTGGGAGAAGAGCTGATGTCTATGGTCTATGCCTATGACGTCTATGGTCTCTTCCGCTGCCATCAAGTTCGTAACAGGGCTGTATCAACTTGCACCGACAGACGCCTACAGAAGCCATTCGGATATGCCACAGCAGGGAGGAAGTCATGGAAGAAGTAGGACAGACTTGATGTCCTATGATGGAGTGAAGAGGCTGCTGGCTGGAGAAAAACAGGAGTAACGGAAGTGAAGCTGTCGTCCTTAGGATGCCATGCCAAGCAGAAAGCCTCCACAAAATCCTCCAGTCACTAGAACGTTCTTCTTCACAAATGACACTACCTAGGAACAGAAGACAGCACAAGTGGGTTATTTTGCTAGGGATATTATTAGGAATCAGATCTCTATTACCCATGCGATCTGGACAATGTCAATCCCTTCACCACTGGGTCTCGAGGTCAAGACGGTAGCAGGGAAATCAGAGAGGGAGACAAACCATGAGAGACTGTGGACTCTGAGAAGCAAACTGAGGGTTTTGGTTTTGGAGAGGAGGGGGCTGGGGGGATGGGTGAGCCTGGTGGTGGGTATCATGGAGGGCACGGATTGCATGGAGTGCCCGGTGTGGTGCATAAACAATGAATTCCAGAACACTGAAAAAATTAAATTGAATTTTAAAAAATGGTAGCAGGGATGTTAATGTGAAATGATAAAATTCAAGAGGTGTTTCTGAAATGGGACTCTGATTGGATGACTGGCCATGTGAGGGATGAAGAGGAGAAGCCAAAGGCAACTCCTTGGAATCTGTCTTCAGTTATGTCTGTTAGAGAGCTAAGAAATCTGCCCGAGAGTTCATTCAGAAACAGGGACGGACAGAGTTCATGGGGGGAAATTACGGGGAAAGAGGAAAAGCTGTATTTAATAGACTGGTTACAGAGGCAATTCTCAGTTTCCAACTTCACTCCTTCGTTCTGACACCTACTTTCCAATCAAGGCTGCTCATTCTGAAGTCTCTCCTCCAAATTTTTCTATCCATTCATCCTGTCCATCCCTCAGTCCATGTGTCCATCTACCTCACCCACCCCCTCTGAGCCTCCTCTTGAGCAGAAGCTATGTATGTGCATTCTCACACCTCACCAGTCAGGGGATGACTGAAACTAGGGTACTCACACAACTTCCACCTCTTCCTGTCCGTTCACCTGCACCTCAGAACACGTGCTCAGCACCCTGTAGCTCCCGTGCTCTATCAGTTTTCATTTCAGAGAGAACTTTGGCTAAGTGGGCCAGACTCCCTCTTTCCCCAGTACAACCACCAGCTCGGACACTGTTCATTGTACCCTGGCCTCATCATTTCTTGAACTCAAGTACTGTGACTTCATGTCCCAACCATTTAAGCCACTCATACCCTGACCCGCTCCATGCTACTACCCGGAGCCTGGGATGCCTTAGCACCCTCGCTCCCACCACGCCGATGACTTCCCTCGTCCCTTTCACTGGCTGACTGGACTGGACGCCACATCTCCCCACTGAGGTACTATCTTTTGCCATCTACCACTCTTAGGGGGAATGAAAAAAATCATACAAATTCCTAAAATGATTGTTTTCATTCATTATCTTTTCTACTGTCTTACTTCCTACTCATTCCTCAACTTGCTACAGTTTGGCCAAAACTGTTGTCACTGAAGTCACTGATGACTTGATTGCTAAACACGGAAGGTATCACCCTCATTCCCTGGCTTCCCAGGTAACAGCACGGGCTCTAAGGGGGGAACCCGCCACTATCCCTGGAGCCTGTGACAGTACCAGGCCACAAAGAGGAATACAAAAATTTGTGGAATGAACTAATTCCAAACCTTCTGGATAGTTTATAACAAGTTCCCTCTGTGACTCAACAGTTTATTACTACTTCCCATGTCACTAAAGAAGTTTTCAACAATCACGTGTTACTTTCGTAATTATGTGAATAGTCACATTTTGGCAAAATGAAAAAAGTGTCACTTTTATAACCTTGAGCTTGAGGCAGGAGGAGAGAAGTGGGAGGAACTATCTGCACTCCTGGGAGCCCACAGATGCCACCTTCCAGCTGGGCAAAGGACCAGCTTTGGCCTGCCACCCACCACCACACAGCGACTGCCATTATGGACCCGGCAAGGTGGACCCGTCTGCTCAGTATTTACCACTCACCTACCTGTTTTCCAACTTCTAGAAACCTGCTGACATTTCTTGTCTTCCAGTATTTTTCTCCTGTTCTCTTCGTCTTTATGGAGAGACCTGTTTTATTTAACCTCTTTTATTTAACCTCTTTTATTTTGCTGCCATCACCTGGCAACATTTCAAGGACAAGGCCTGTTGCAATTTCCACCTAAATCCCTCTTCTGCACTTATTCCATCCCTTCTCTCTATGAACCCAGAACCTTCTTGACACCTTGATCCAAGTTTATTTCTCCCCACGTCAGAGCACTGATTTCTTCGGCACATTTAACGTTATTTCCAAAGGTAATAAAGTAGCAAAATTCTTTTAAAAAAGAAGGACTTCTCCTGTCCCTCCCAAGCGCCTGCCAGTGTAACCTAACCTGGTTCACGTGTTGGAGCAGAGGCGCGCGAACATCGCCTCTGCACCAAATGCTGCCCATTTTTAAATGAAGTTTAACCTAACACCGGAGCTCAGGAGTTGTGACAGAGACCACAGGGCCTACAAAGCTAGAAATATTTATCACCCAGCCCTTCACAAAGAACCGGCTGCCGACCTCTGAGGTTGAAGCTCCTGCTGGTTACGTGAGCACAGCCAGGGTGCACATTCCAGAGGAGCGCGCGCACGGAGACAAAGTGTGGTGCAAGACCATCTGCGTCGCACTTGCTGCAGAACTAATTCAACGCACGACCAAACCACATACGTGAACGATCATTTTGCATTCGCACTCCCTGACAGAAGTCACCCGCACGTCAATTACCCAGCTTCCCAGCTTTAAGCACGCGCCGAGGCTGGCACATCGGTGGATGTGAATGTCCACACCCCTCACACTGCAGACGAATGAAGTGGGCCTCACCTCCTCTGCTTTGCTTCTGACCTCCGTGGACAGCTGGTTGCTCTTACGGATCTTCAGCTGCTCCTTGGCTTTCTTCATGTCCTTCTCGACTCGCTGCCAGTCAACCTTGATGTACCCAGTATGGTTCGCAAGCTATCGTTTCGATAATGACGGCAAAGAACAAGAAACACAGGCTTGTTATTTCCGTTCATTACGATTGAGTCACTGAACCATGTTACGAAAAACCCTTCTGACTTTCCGTTTCTCGAGACATGTGCCGTCTAACTCCTTGCACGACCATGACATTCATTCCACATCTACTCAGTATCCACCCAACATGCCAGACCCTGTGCCTGATCCAGATCAACAGACTCGCCTTCAAGGACTCCTGGCAATCCTTTTACTCTTATTTATACTCTTATCCCTCTCTACAAACTTGTAAGTTAACTTAAAAATGTAAAATGGTGAGAAAATCAGAATTGAGAGTCAAGATATAAGGTGAAGAAACCTTACAGACTTAGAGCCAACATAATCGCTATCAGCTCAGAAAGAAATCTAGTCACGGCCCCGCAGAGATCCCTCCACAGCAGCTTCGTGTCCGTGGCACTGAGGGAAACACATCCAAATACTGTATAGAATCCGCCTACTTGCCTGCGTGAAGACAGCAGGCACAAACACTAAAGCTCGGGGAAAACACCTTCACTGAGAATGTGTGAATAGGGTAAAACTGATTTCAGTACGTTGTTTTCTGATGGATGAATGTTACCCAAGGAACGGAAGAGACTCATTACAGCCGTAATGATTTATAAAGATTGATCCTATTCAATATGGACATCGGCCAATATTGGCCAAGCTTCCATCAATGCCACTTCCCTCCACCAAAGTTTTGGGAAGTCATATCTATCTGAATTTCTCAAAGTATCGAAAACTGAAACTCCTCTCTACAGTCTCCTCCTGCATTGTTGCTCTTCCTCTCCATGGTCAAGATCCACGGGGGATGGCAGAGAAATGGGGTCATTCCTGGCCACTTCAGCAGAGGCTCCAAAGGCATGTTCCATAGGGTCTTCCAAGGTCTAGTGTGGCTGAAAATGGAGGAAAAGGACCAAGACGGAGGCTGTGAACTGACACCTCAGGGACAGAGGGATCTGGACAGAATTGCTAGACAGGTGGCAGCTGCCAACAAGAAGCTTTAGAACAGGGGCCCCTGGGGGGCTCAGTCGCTAAGCGTCTGCCTTCAGCTCAGGTCACAATCCCGGGCTCCTGGGACTGAGCCCCACATCGTGCTCCTGCTTAATGGGGAGGCTGCTTCTCCCTCTGCCTGCCATTCTCTCTGCTTGTGCTCTCTGTCAAATAAATAAGTAAAATCTTAAAAAAAAAAAAAAGCATTAGAACAAACACTGGGTTGAAAAACTGTCTCATTCGTAAAAAGGCTACGTGGATGGCAAATAAGCCTGAGTCCAGCTGAGGACCGGGGCTGAGGGTGTGGCCAAGGAAGGCCTCGTGCGACTGAAGGCTGAGGTATCTAGGAATAAAATCAAGGCACAGTGTAGAAGATGTATATGAAAAAACATTTTAAAGCCTATGCGAAGACATTAAAGACCTAAGTAAATGGAGAGAAAGCACATATTCATAGACGACTCATTATCATAAAAGACATTGATTCTTCCCACGTTTACTTTATGGCCACCGCATCCCTCCAGTGACTAACAGCTGAGTGCACAGCACTGACTCCTTGGTGCCACCCGCCTCCCCTAGCCAGGAGGAACCCCTGTACTCCTTGACCACCTGGCTCACACAATACCAGAATCCCATTTTGAGAGTCTTTCCTGGTGTCCTTTCAGTATCAATTGCTTCTCTCCGTCAGGGCCCCCAAGATTAAGAGATTAAGAGATCTTTTAATGTATATAAACAATGAATCACGATGTTGTATCCTGAAACTAATACTGTACGTCAAATACACTTCGAGTGAAAACAGTTTAAGATGGAAGTTAAAAAGCTATTTCGAAGCAACACGAAGATATTTACAAAGTCAAGTCCGGAGCAGGGTGTCGGGGGAACCACAGGGACAGCTGTCACTGCACTTCTGCCGGAAGGGCCGAGAGGAAGGACAGGGAAAGGTGCGAGCAGGGCCGCCGCCATGCAGGGAGTCGGACCTGCCAGAGAGGCAGCAAGAGGCCCAGACCTGCCCCGGGCCGCTCTGCGTATCTAGCTCCAGCCACCTCCTACCTGTAACCGAGAGACCCGAGAGACCCGCAGCCACACACACCCGCCTTACCCTCTCCAAATTACTGAGCCACAGAAACTGTGAGAGATAATAAAATGGTGGTTATGTCGAGCTTCGTATTTGAATCTGCTGTGTGGCAACACCATGCCCTGACCCGGCCACCAGCCGGGCCTGCCAGTCACCAGCCTTCTTCTCCCACACACTGAACTTCCACCTGACCCAAGTGGGAAACTCACTCCTCCTGCGGTTCAAAGTAGCACTTACCCTGCTAAAATGAGGGCTGTCGACCGCAGGACACAAAGGACTATGAATTCAGAGACTGGGGCACAATTCAGCAAGTTATGGCTCCTACAGAGCAGTGGTTCTCAGACTCTGCTCCACATGACAATCACCTCAGGACTCTTAAAAACACTTAGATGTGACGGCGCCTGGGGAGCTCAGTCAGTGAAGCGTCTGCCTTTAGCTCAGGTCATGTTCCTGTGTCCTGGGATCGAGTTCCACATCAGGCTCTCTGCTCGGCAGGAGCCTGCTTCTCCCTCTGCCTGCCATTCCCTCTGCTTGTGCGCACTCTCTGTCAAATAAATAAATAAAAGCTTTAAAAACAACACACTAAGATGTGTGAGCAGACCTTCCACCTATGAAATCAGGTGGGGAGAGGACAGGAGGCAGGCCTCAAGCATTAGCGCTTTTTAAAACTCCTTAGGTAGGGGCACCTGGGTGGCTCAGTGGGTTAAGCCTCTGCCTTCAGCTCAGGTCATGATCTCAGGGTCCTGGGATCGAGCCCCGCATCGGGCTCTCTGCTCAGCGGGGAGCCTGCTTCCTCCTCTCTCTCTGCCTGCCTCTCTCTCTGCCTGCCTCTCTGCCTGCCTCTCTGCTTACTCGTGATCTCTTTCTGTCAAATAAATAAATCTTTAAAAAAAACTCCTTAGGTAATCCCAACGTGGAGTCAAGTTTGCAAACCAATACCTTGTAGTTCTGAAATAAACTCTGGCTCGTCCGGCGCAGACAGGATGTCCGACCGGACTGTCATTTGGCCCTCATTTCTCACTGACTGTTCTGGAATCAGTAAAATAAACCCTACCACAGGGCCCTGCATAACACTTCATATTTCTGAAATCACATTTAATATTTCAAGTGGTCTTAAAAACCCTACAAGGGAGCTATGATATGGAATATGTGCTATATGTCCCCATGTTACAGATTCCGAAACAAAATGTGACTACTAACTGATGAAATTTGATTCAAATGGTCACTAGCATTTCAAATAGTATGCTGAAAATAAGTGCAAAGGCTATTCTAGAATAATATACCCAAAACAATGTTACGGTTCCTCATACCGCATTCCTCATGGGCAAGGGGGACTTCCAAACATCTAGGGACATTTCACATACACACCTGAAGGAGAAAAAATCCACCTCCCACGGCTGTTGCAGCCAACTTTCCAACCTTCTGGAATATGAAACCCGTGCACCTACAAAAACCAAAGCAACGTCAGACAAGTGGACAGGCTGTTGAGTGCACACGCACATGTCCGTCTAACAACGTTCAGATCTTACTTACCTTGGGATGCCCCAGCTCCTTCCCACTCTTACGCTGTATCAGCAGAGAGCAGAGGCTCTGAACTCACCAAGACCCTGATTCAAATCCTAGCTCTACCACTTATTAATTTTGTGGTCTTGAGCAAATCTAAAGATTTATGTATTTATTTATCTGAGAGAGAGCACGGGCAGGTGGAGGGGCAGATGGAGAAGCAGACTCCCTGCCCAGCAGGGATCCTGGGACTCCGGGATCATGACCTGAGCTGAAGGCAGTTAGACAGTTAATCAACTCAGCCACCCAGGCGCCCCTGGGTCGCACTTTAGAAGATGACTCTGGCTACACTGTGGAGAAGGGATTCTAGGGGGAAAGCATAAAGGCAAATATACGCCCAGAAAATTAACAAATCTGAGGGGACCCCCCAAGCTCTGCAAACTAGTAAGTGACTTCTGCAGTATAAGAGAGCCGTATACAAAACCCAACTGCATTTCTATATATAAGCAATGAACAGTCAGAAGTTGAAATTTAAAAATACCATTTATAATAGTATCAAAAAATAAGATGTGCAAGACCTACAAAGCATTGCTGAGAGAAACAAAGAAACCTAAACACGGTTTATGGATCAATGCAATCCCAGTCAAAATCTCATCAGATTTTTCACAGAAATTGGCAGCAAGCTTATTCTATACGTCATATGAAAATGCTGTGTACCCAGAACTGTCATATCAACTTCAAAAAAGTACAAAGTTGGGGCACCTGGGCGGCTCAGTGGGTGAAGCCTCTGCCTTCGGCTCGGGATATGGTCCCAGGGTCCTGGGATCAGGCCCCGCATCGGGCTCTCCACTCTGTGGGGAGCCTGCTTCCCCCTCGCCCTCTGCCTGCCTCTCTGCCTACTTGCAATGTCTCTCTCTCTGTCAAATAAATGAAAAAAAAAAAAAAAAAGCTAAAGCTACAAAAAAAAAGTTGATAAATTACATTTCAAGGTTCAGAACTTCGGTTCTTTACTGTTAGGTGAATAAAAAGCTAAAAAGTAGAAGAATATATTTGCAAATCACATATCTGATATAAAAGTTGTATCTGGAATATGTAAAGAACACTCATAACTCTGTAATGAGAAAACCAACATGCCAATCAAAATGTGGAGAAAGATCCGAGCAGATACCTCATCGAAGATGGATGGCAAAAACAAGGCCATGAAAAGATGCTAATATCGTTAATCATTAGGGAAATTCAACATAAAACTACAGTGAGACACCACTTGATGGTTGTAATAAAAAAGGCATAATGCCCAAGAGCTAGTGAAGGCATGGAAAGACCGGAACCATCCTACGTTGCTGGCAGAGATATAAGATAGTATGGGCATTTCACCAAAGAGTATGCCGGGTTCTGAAGAAGTTAAGGCGTTCCACTTACAACCCCCAGCCATGCTATTCCCAGACCCAAAAGAAAGAAAAGCGTATGTTCATGCAGACTCGTACACAAATGTTCATAGCAGTTTTGGCCCCGAAGTGGAAACAAACCAATACCCACCAAAGGTAAAGGACAAACAAAATGGTTCTTCCACACAACAGACGACTACTTATCAAGGAAAAGGACTGAACTACTGATTTAAAAGAAACAGCACAGATGAACCTCAAAACTAGTATGCTAACCAGAAGAAAGCAGCCAGACAAAAAAAGAACACATACTGTATAATTCCATTTATATATAATTCTTAGAAGATGCAAAGTAGTCTACAGTGATAGAATGCAGATCAGAGGTTAGTGGGGGCATGAAAGGGATTAGGCAGACGTACAAAGAAACTTCTAGAGTGATGGATGTGTTCATTACCTTGATTGTGGTTATGACTTATGCGTATGTATATGTCAAAATTTATCAAACTGTATACTTTATAAGATTTTATTTATTTATTTGACAGAGAGAGAGAGAGAACACAAGCAGGGGGAGGGGCAGAGGGGGAGGGAGAAGGGAGCCAGATTGGGGGATCCCAGGGTTCTGGGATCATGACCTGAGCCAAAGGCAGACACTTCCCCAGCTGAACCACTCCGGCGCCCCTCAAATTGTTTACTTGTTTCAATTGTACTTTTAAACAGTTAAAAAAAGCAAGTTAAAAAGTAAGTTAAATTGTACTTTTAAACAATTGTATACTTCTTTATACTTCTGATTTGGTGATTTATTTACTAAACTGTTTAAAAAAAATAAAGAATAGCCAAAAAGTTCCTGGGAAACAAAATGGCAGTTACACACACAGAGATGCCTGACATACAACAGAGGGAGTGCGGCAGAGTAATGGGGGAAGGATAACTTTTGGAATAAACTGAATTGGGACAACTGGGTATTCCACACCAAAAAAAAAAAAGAGGAATCCACCACAAACCAGACACAAAAAACAATTCCAGGTGGATTTATAAATGTAAATATGAAAGGTAAAGAAATAAAGTTCTAGCATATGGGGTAGGCAAAGATTACTTAAACAGGGCACAAAAATTACTAACCATTAAGGTAAAGATCAGTACAATTGAGTATATTAAAAATAAGAACAGTGCATCAAAAGATACCAAAAGGCAAATGAAAAGACAATCACAGAATGCAGAATGAGTAAAAATATCTGTAAAACATACAACCAACAAAGGACACCTATTCAGAATATATAAAGGACTGTTATAACTCTGTAAGAAAAAGAATGACAACAGAAAAATTACAAAAGATTAAAAATGAAACTTTATCAAAGAAGAGATCCAAAATGGTCAAGAAGTTAGTCAATGTCACCACTACTCAGCAAAGTATAAATGAAAAACATGTGAGATACGACTATCAGACCAGTAAAAATTTAAGTCTGGCAATATCAAGTGCTCACACGAATGGAGAGCATGAATAACACTCAATCCTTGTTGCTGAGAGGGTAAACTGTTAAAACTACTTTTGGAAAGCAGTTTGACATTACCCAGCAAAGCCAGATACTTACGTCCCATAACCTAGCAATTCAACTCCTAGGAACAGACCATACAAAAAATGTGCATATATACACACCAGGAAATTAACTGTACAGTGTTCCTATCAGCATTGTTTAAATTAGCCAAAAACTGGGGACACCTGGGTGGCTCAGTCATTAAGCATCTGCCTTCGGCTCAGGTCATGATCTCAGGGTCCTGGGATGGAGCCCCACATCGGGCTCCCTGCTCGGGGCAAGCCTGCTTCTCTTCTCCCTCTGCTGCTCCCCCTGCTGTGCTCTCTAACTCACTGTCAGATAAATAAATAAAATCTTCTAAAAAAATTAGCCAAAAATGGAATCAACTCAAATGTCAGTCATCGCCTGGATAAAAATAGTATGGTGTATCATGCAATGAAATTCTATATACAAATGAAAACAAAGAAACTACAGCTACACACAAAACAAACTGAGCAAAAAAGGTAAGACTCAAAAGAATACACATAATTGCATTTATTTAAAGTTCAAAAGCAGGTTAACTATAGTATATTAGTTACTGATAGAACTGGTGTTACAACTACAAGAAAAACCTGCGTAATTATCAGTGCAGCATTTATCTCTAGAGCTTCTGGAGTGCGAGTTACATTTGTTTACTTGTGTGGTTGTTACATAGGTGTCTGCTCTATATGTATTCATTAAAACGTACACATATTATAGGTACTATTCTGCACTTACATTATCTTGTACAATAACATTTTCAAATGTAAAAAGCAGAGACGAGACTGATGCATTATATATTCCTTGAATTTGTTACAAATGAAGCCATAAGCTGCGTCACAACTGAGAAGTTACTGGCTGACTCCTAATTATACCGCTTTCTATCTATATGGCCCTGGGCCTTTTAAGCCTTAGTTCCTACAAAATGAGCATAATTACAATACCAATGTCAGAGCTGGTGTGAGAAGGAAATGAGGTATCTATATAAATACTAAAATATTTCTGTATGTTTGTGTTCTCTACTTCTTGGCATAGAGAAAAGTGAACTCTTGTATACTCTTAGTGGAACTGTAAACTGGTGCAGCCATTGTGAAAACAATATGGAGGATTCTCAAAAAATCAAAAATAGGGTGCCCGTGAGGCTCAGTCAGTGAAGCGTCTGCCACTGGCTCAGGTCGTGATCCCGGGGTCCTGGGATCCAACCGCACATTGGGCTCCCTGCTCGGCTCCCTCTCCCTCTGCCATTTCCCTGCTTGTGCTCTCTCTCTCTCTCTCTGACAAATTAATAAAATCTTTTAAAAAAACTAAAAATAGAACTATCACAGGATCCAGCAATTCCGCTTCGGGAAATATATCTAAAGGAAATAACCCTAACCCGACTCAAAAAGATAGCTGCCACCCCCACATTCACTGCAGCACTGTTTACAATAGCCAAGTCATGGAAACAACCTGAGATACATCAGTGGATGAACGGATAAATGTGATACACACACACGCCCCACATACACCATGGAGTATTATGCCACCATCCAAAAACGAAATCCTACCATTTGTGATAACACGGACTGACCCTGAGGACATTATGCTGAGTGAGAAGTCAGACAAAGACAGACAAATGCTGTATGATCCCCATTATATATGCAAACCCATAGGAAAAGTGATCAAATCTGTGCTTACCAGAGGCAGGGGGCTGGGAGAGGGGGAATTAGATGAAGGTGGTCAAAAGGTACCAATTCCCACTTAGAAGGAAGTATTAGGGAGGACTGTAGCTACCACTGCTGTATGGTGTACAAGAAATGGTTAGGAGAGTAGATTCTGAGAGTTTTCATCTCAAGAAGAAAATTTTTTTCTTCTCTTTTTATTATATGTGTATCAGATGATGAATGTTCACTAACCCTATTGTGGTAATCATTTGACAGTATACATCAATCAAACCTTAAACTTAAATAAAGTGATGTTTGTTTATTTCTCAATAAAACTGGAAGAAAAATGAGGACAGACAGTGCAGTACCAATTTCAGAGTTGTTGTGAGAAGGAAATGAAATGTTTAAGTACTCAAAACAGCGCCTGGCATGTAGTAAGTACTATGTTTACGTGAATGCTACACACTAAGTGATCAATGTCACAAAAGTCAATGTGCTTTCATTAGTTAAGGAGAAGGTTCGTTAACTGCAAAGCTAAATCAGGCAAAAAGACACCGGACATCGTTCTCATCACTTACCATCCAGTAACACCTCCAATTAGCAGCTGGGTTGCCACGCTGTATTTTTCAGCCGAGGGCCCAGACTCCTGCCCAAACAGCTTGCGCCACCACGGCTGCTTTTTAGCAAATTCTGCAAGGTCCAGTGACTCAAAATTTCCCTCAAAGTTTCCTACAAGAATTAAGATACTGAATAAGAAAATATTAACTTTTACAATAAATCACAATTCTTAACTAGATTTAAGAGATTTTTAAGGAAATGGGTATTATAGTAAAAACCTGCAAATATTCTATTTTAAATGGCAAATTAACTCTGAAATTGTAGCTAGCGACTTGAAAATCAGACTAAAATCAACAAATAATGATCTGTCTTAGAGGAAAGAACAACTAGACAATTTAGAATTAGTAGCCTAGTTTTTTCTCTCAAATTTAAAAACAACCAATGGCTGCACAAAACCTGATAGTAATAATAATGTATCCTAAATAAAACGGATTTTCTTCATTGCCTCTCCTTTTCAAGAATACCTCAATACTATTTAGCCCACAAACTCAAATTCTTACCACTATATGGATCTCCGTTGATAATAAAAATAAAAGGTAATGTTTAATTGAGCTGTTACTATTCACCAAGCAATGTGCTAAACAATAAACATGTATACCTAATTAAATCCACAGAACATAGTAGGCACAAAACAAGTTACTATTTATTACCCTGCTGTATAATTAAGAAACAGAAGCTCAGAGGTTAAGTGATTTGCCCAAGAAAGGAAAAAGTGAACAAAATATCTAATCCCATTTTCTATGGGAATATAATGTAGGGATAAATTTAATGAACAAGACACAAGACCTCTACACTGTAAAGAACAAAACACTGCAGCGAGAAAGTGAAGATGACTGAAACTGACGCAAGGCCATACAGTTAAGATGTTCCCTCTCTCCCTAACCATCTACAGACTCCATGCCATCCCAGTCAAAGAGTCCATTTTTACCTAGAAGTGGAAAAGCTGGTTCTAAAATCTACACGGAGATGCAAGGACTCACCTAGAGTAGTGTTCCAGGTCCTGTGCTAAATTGCCCCAAAACTTCATGGAGCTAACAATAATGTATTATGCTCTTAGATTCTGCGGGTCAGGATTCAGACAGGACATGGCAGTACAGTCCATTCCTGTTCCGTGATGTCTGAGGAGTCAGCTGGAAGCCTTACAGGCAGAAGGTCTGCAATCATCTCTCACACTCACACACATAGGCTGCCTCTCTGTGTGGGTTCATCTGGACTTCCTTACAGCGTGGTGCCTAGGCTCAAGGGTGCACTCCAAGGGAGGCAGTGAGAGAGCAGGGAGGCAGCTTGAGGGCTAAGCAGAAGCTGTTAACTATTTAAGACCTGGCTCCAGAAGCCATGCACTGTGACTTCCAGCACTTTCTGTAGAAGCAGTCACAAACTCCCACACAGATTCAAGAGGGAATAAGTAGATCCCATCACTGAGTGGGAGGAGTGTCAAAGTCACACTAAGAGCAGGTGGAATGAAAGATACTGTTGCAATCATTTAGGAAAATACAATGTGCCACAAGTGGTCAAAACGGTTTTGGGGGGAAAAGAACAGTTTGGGGCGCCTGGGTGGCCCAGTCCGTTAAGCCTCTCCTCTTGGTTTCAGCTCAAGTCATGGTCTCAGGGCTGTGAGACTGGGCCCCCGTGGGACTCCTTGCACAGAGAGGAGCCAGCTTGGGATTCCTTCCCCATCTCCCCCTCTCCCCTGCTCTTCCCCCCCTGCCCCCGCTCCCCACCTGCTCCCGTGCGCTCTCTCTCAAATAAGTAAATCTGACAACAAAAAAAGAACAACGTTCAAGGAATTTCAAGACTTCTTGCAAAGCTACAGTGGAATACAGCTACCTAAGGTCAAGACTTAAAAAGCTATCATATTTGACAGTGTGGAACTGACAAATATGAATGGAAGAGAACAGAGTCCACAAGCAGACGTACACATACCCATTCGATTTTCAAAAACATGTCACCAAGGCAATTTAATAAAGAAAGAGTGTTTTAACAAATTGTGTTAGAAGTACTAGGTATCTGTACCAAAAAAATAATGCAATCACTACCTTACATCATACACAAAAGAAAATTCAACATGGATCATAGATCCCAATTTAACAGAACCAAAATATGGATGTTTGAGGAACTAGGTATTCTATGGGTTTACAAGTAGTTACACGAAAATTATTTTTCTAATGTAACATTAGACACCAGTACAAAAGAACAGTAAAACATTACTGCTATGTTGAAGAAATTCTCTCCCTGTGTTAAACAATATCACTGAAAACAAGAATGAAAAAGGGGGGGGGGGGGCGCCTGGGTGGCTCAGTGGGTTAACCCTCTGCTTTCGGCCCAGGTCATGATCTCTCCATCCTAGGATCAAGACCCGAGTCTGGCTCCTGAGTGGAGAGCCTGCTTCCTCCTCTCTCTCTGCCTGCCTCTCTGCCTACTGGTGATCTCTGTCTGTCTGTCAAATAAATAAAATCTTTTAAAAAAAGGAATGAAAAAAAAGCCCACCAAGAATGAGTTTTGAGGGTTGTTTTTTTTCTTCAAGATTCATTTACTTTAGAGAGGGGCGAGGTGCAGAGGGAGGGGGAGAGAATCTCAGGCAAACTCCCTGCTGCGCACAGAGCCCAATGGGGGGCTCGATTTCACCACCCTGAAATGTCGACCTGAGCTGAAACCAAGAGTCAGACGCTTAACCTACAGGGCCATCCAGGCGCCCCTGAGTTTTCTTTTAATGCAATTTTGGAGGCTCCAGTGAAAAGGGGGATCAAATCAGAGACGTTTAGTTCCTGCAACTTCACTCAGTTATTCAATGAACACTCTTAACCAGTATGTAGACAAAAGTCATTTAGCCTTGTTTATGGGTCACAGCAAAGAATTACATTGTGCATTTCAACCCCCTGGTCACATAAATTCGATAGAGTTCTGGTCAATGTTTAACAACCGGCTGGGTATGATCTCTAGGGTGTATCAATTTCCACGAGGTACTCACTCTCCGTGAGTGTGACAACATGGAACTGTGACATAACTGAACGCAGGGTTGGAGAGAGATGTACACAGTAGCATCCCATACTGTTATTTCCATCACACAGCATAGATGTAAATAACGTCAATAGTTAAGAGCATACCATAGCAGATAATTAAAAAGTGATGAATTCTGAGTATCTTCACTCAGAAGATATTGTTTTCAATATAATTTATGTAACTTTAGGTTTATGTAATTGGGTTTTCGATGATGGCCGTGTTTCGCAATGGGATCTTGTGAATATGACGTGAAGCAAGGTAATTAATTAGTGGGGAAAGAAGCGTGATTGAAAGCCATGCTCCTCCGTGTATTTTATTATAGGGAATCTTCTTTGAGTACACGGACTAAATTAAAAAAGAAAACAAAACTATCTCCAAGTACAATCCCACGAGCGCAAGAGACGGCTCCTTTGCACACAGCAAGAGGTTTGCCAGGTGGCAAAGGGACTACGCTGCCGCGGGCTGAAAGTGCCCGGGCGCTTCCGAGAACGACGACAGAACGTCTCCGGGGCGGCGCCGGAAGGCGGACTGAGCCCAACTCGACCACACCCCGGGGCAGTTCGGTCCCAGCCTGGCGCCTGACCTTGGCCGGACCCTGGGAGCGGCAGGGTCAGGGGCGAGCCCGGGACGCCCTCCCGGTCCGCGCGCCGCCAGAACTCCCGGAGGAGCTCCGCCGGGACCCGCGGGCGCGCAGCCCTTCCCTTTCCGGAGCCGAAAAAGGCGACTCCCCGTGGCGCCGGCGCGACGCGCGCCCGCCCCTACCTTGACTGGACGCGGCCATTTCGGCGAGTTCGTCTCGCGATGACACCCGCAGCGTTTCGGCGCGGTAGGGCGCGGAGTGACGCGCCGTCATCGCCGCAAGCTGGCTTCCGGCACGTGGGGCAGATGTTTCCATTCCCACGGCGGCGGCGGAAGAGGGCGGGCCGGGCGCCTCGCGGGCACTTCCCCACTCCCCCCCCCCCCCCCCGCCGCGCGTAGCTGCGTCACAAGGCTCCGCGGCCCCGCCCCGCAGCGGCGCCGAGACGCGCGTGCGCAGAGAGCCGGCTCTGACGGAGGCGCTTGCCGGGAAGTTTCTTGAAACCTTACCGTGGCCTCGCCGTCCCCTAGTGAGGACAGTTTAACCATTACTTTATTAAAAGTAAGCTGACCAGTGTAAACGTTGAGCACGTATTTATCAGTGCTTGTATGTGCCTGACTTTGTTCCAGTAGAGAAAGACGCTTAAAAAACGATTGCAATGAGAAGCGCTTAGAAAGAAGCTTCCCTGCCTGCAGTGCCTGTGGAGCCATTTGCGTGCCAGAGCGCGTCTCCCCACCGCACCCCTAAGCCAGTCGTCTCGCTCTCACGCCATCCCAATTAATGGCAAGTTCACAATTCCAAAAGCTTTGGTCTTAGTTTTGAACGCCTCTCTCAATGCCCCATAGATACCGCCTGACAGTGAATCCAGCAGGTTCTCACTCTCCAGTGCTATCATCTTAGCCCAACTTCAGTCAGTCATTTCTTGCCCGAAGTGAATAGGTCGACCTGCTCCTAACCTTATCTGCCTAAAGTCTGTTCTGTCCCCCGTAGCCAGAAACACCAGTCTAAAAGCTAATTCTGATCACAGCCCTCCTCTACTCAGAAGCCTACCGTGTCTCCCTGTTGCCCTCAGTGGAGAAGCCAAACTCCTTTTGATGAACTGTAACCTACTCAGTGAGATTTCCCTTAAAATTGTAACCTTGTACGTCCCTCCTTACCCTGCTAACTTTCCTTTTGTTCACAGCACTTATTTCTCCCCACAAGATACTGTATGACAGACTTATGGTAAGTATTGATTGTATCAGCTGCTTATATATTTCACTGCTCTGTACCCCTCACTTAGAAGCGGAGCGTAGGAGTTTGGACCATGAAGTATGGAGTTGGATTACATGGGTTGGAACGCTACTGCTTGCAAACCGTGTAATCTTGGCCAAGTTGCTGAACCTCTCTGTGCTTCACTTTCATCACCTGAGAAATAAAGACAAGAATAGCAGCTGAATTAAAGTAACCTACACCAGTTCCTGACCAGCACATGCCAGCTAGTACATGCATCCCGGTGCCTGCCGGAGGAGGTTTCAGCAAATGTTTACCAAAGGGATTTCTTCCTGCTTGTTTCCAAGCTGTACAACCCCTCACCAGTTGCTCTCAGTCACATTCATACTGTGCAAAACTGGACACTCGGTGGTAACATTTCTTATAGCAACACTGGTCAAGTTTCTTCTTTTTATCTCCTACACTTTGAGGCCCTCACTCCCCCTGATAAACATTAACCTGGGTAGGGACTCTGCTTGAGCTCAGCAGGGCTACGTATTGATGTAAGGAGATACAGCCTATACCTGGGACAAATGCAAACGACCTTAAGAAGCATCACACAACAGCAATGCAACGTAAATAAATACATGAATACCGCAGAGCTATGAGTGCTACAGAGACAAATGAAGCCACAGGAGGGACATCAGTAGTGTCAGCGGGGGTAGAGAACTTACAATGGAAATGTGGTAGCCCACATTTAAGCTCCTTGAGAAAGCAAGACCTGAGCCAAGACTCGAAGGAGGTGTGGAAGTGGAAATGTGTGGCGATCTAGGGGAAAGATGTTTCGAGTAAAAGGGATAGCAAGTGCTGAGGTCCAGGTGCAAGAGTGGGCTTGCTATTTTAAGGAAGAGCAAGAAGGCCGGTAGCCATAGTGACATGAGACCACAGAGGCCTGGAGGAAAGGGACATGCAGATCATGGGAGATACTCTAGGCCATGATAAAGACTTAGGATTTTACTCTGAGTGAGGTCAAAACCAGTGGAGGGTTCTGAGTGAAGGAGTGACACGATCTGCTTTATAGTTTTAAAAAGTCACTCAGTGGTGGCTGTGTGAGGGGCAAGGGTAGACACAGGGAGACTATTAAAATACTGGTTACTCTTGTTTGTACAAGCGGATTCCCGAATTTCCAACAACATCCAGAGCTGCCTTTCCTGCTACTTCTACTAATGAAGAGGGTTGGAATAGGCTAGGAATATGATACACATTAAAGCTCCTCTTCCCCTTGACCTCTCTGTCTCACTCTTCCTTTCCTTAAAGGTTCTGATTAAAGCAGCATTCTCGGGGGGGCCCCCTAGTACTCTCAAAAGTGAATGGGTTAAGATTCAGCTCCACCCCTCTTTTCCTACTCAGTTCTTCCTGTGGCTGCTTCCCGCTGCTAAAAGGAAACAATCTTATCTGTTACTGCTTACTGCTATGCTGCTGTAACATCCAGCAGGTAAAGTTCCCTAAAATTCCCAGCAAAAATTTTGGGACTTTTCACTAAATCATAGAAAATTTACCTTTTTTTCTCTTGGGACCTGAAGATATTTTACAGAAGAATTAGTCTTTTTTTTCTCCCCAGTTAAACATTTTCTAGCAGTACAAGCCATGCAAATAGGACTCTCCACCTGCTTCTTTCTGTGCCTTTTGCCGCTCAGCTTTGGTGCCACCAGAAGATACTACCTGGGTGCAGTGGAACTGTCCTGGGACTATATGCAAAGCGAGCTGCTCGGCGCGCTGCACATGGATGCAAGGTAAAGGCACGTTCTGTAGGGTCCCCTCGGGGTTGTGAGCAGGTGACTGGTGGGAGGCAGGTGCAGGCTTCAGGCTAGGATGGTAGTGATGGTGGTTAAGCACTGAGAAAGGTAAGGTGTGCGTGCTTATGGCCAATCCTGTTCACCGATCTCAACTATTGGTTGATGCTATTATGTTTTGTCCGTTGCTTCTCTCTGTCACATGCTGCCACTTTGGTAACTAGACAGTGGAAGGAGGATGAAGAGACAAGGACCCTGAGAGAAAACAAAACTTTCCTCAGCCTACCTCCACGCTTCCCTACAGAGAGGCAGAACAATGAGATCCCATCAGTGTTATGTACAACTTTGGTGTGTAGTTCTCCTGTGTATGTGTGCTGTGGTTTTGGTACCTTTGCCCAGTTTCCGTTTAAGAATGGTATTAGCCCTGGGGCGCCTGGGGGCCTCAGTGGGTTAAAGCCTCTGCCTTCGGCTCAGGTCATGATCCCGGGGTCCTGGGATCAAGCCCCGCGTCGGGCTCTCTGCTCGGTGGGGAGCCTGCTTCCTCCTCTCTCTCTGCCTGCCTCTCTGCCTAGTTGTGAGCTCTCTCTGTCAAATAGATAAATAAAATCTTTTAAAAAAATTTAAATTAAAAAAAAAAAGAATAGTATTAGCCCTGAGTTCAGAAGCTTTTCATTGTTTTTGGGCTCCAGTGCATTTTGGGAGACTAGTATTAAATGATGTTTTTAGTATTATCTACAATCATCGATTTATTTGGATTTTTCTGCCTCTTCAGTCAAATTTGGTTATATATTTTCTCTGCAAAGCAATCTAGATTTTTCTGGATTTAAGAATCCATTGTTATCAAGTCATATACTAGTCTTCTGATGTTGTTCAGCTATTCTGTGTCTGTAGTTATATTTCCTTTTTCATTCTTATATTGTGTATGTCCTCCTTCACTCTCTTAACAATAGTGTTTCTAGGAAGTTTCTCAATTTTGTTGATATTGTCAGGAAATGTCTTTTGTTTCTATCAATTTCTGCTTTTTCTTTCATTAATTCATTCATTCTTCCTGATTTCCTTTGGTTCATTTTGCTGATCTAATTTTGCTTATTGAATTGAATGCTGAAATCATTTATTTTAAATTTTGTTTTGTTTTCTTTAAATGTATATTATACAGATTTATCCCCAGTACATATATGATGGCAATATAAGTATTAAATATGATCATGTCACACGTTATACTCTTTTTTTGTTCTTTCTGTTTGGCTCCCCATCTGCCTTCTACATTAGCCCCCTTCTTGCCTGTCCCCCAACAAATAACCCTAGTATGGTTATATATCCTCATACACACACACACAAACACGCACATACACATGCAAATAAAGGTTTTCTTGGTCATTGCTTGTTTTACAAAAATGGGATATTACACGTTTCTCTCTCATTAGCACCTAGCGGAATTTTGTCTAAGTCAGTTAGTACAGCTTCAATTCACTTTTATTTTTATTTTAGAGAGGGACAGGATGGGGCGGGAGAGGAGGGAGAAGCTCTCAAACAGACTCCACGCATAGTGCCCACCCTGAGATGGCCTGAGCCTAAATCAAGAGTTAGTCACTTAACTGAGCCACTGAGCCAGACGCCCCAATTCATTGATTTTAATGGCTACATAAGATTCTGTATCATTTCCACTTTTTGGTCATGGTATGCTGTATCATTACATACTGGTGCTTTATTCCTATGGGACAGATTCTCAAGAGAGATGTTACTGGAATGAAGGGAATATTTTCTGTTTGGTTTTAATTGCCAGAAAGGCCAGAGCTCTTCAGACATTTCTTTTTTTTTTTTTTTCAAGATTTTACCTATTTATTTGACAGACAGAGATCACAAATAGGCAGAGAGGCAGGCAGAGAGAGAGAGAGGGAAGCAGGCTCCCCGCCGAGCAGAGAGCCCGATGTGGGACTCGATCCCAGGACCCTGAGATCATGACCTGAGCTGAAGGCAGAGGCTTAATCCACTGAGCCACCCAGGTGCCCCATTTTTTTCTAATACCTTAGGAAAAGTGATGTTATTTTTCCTTTGTCCTTTGTTTTTAATAGTGAAGGCATTTAAAGTTGTACATTTTTCCCAGAGAACAATGCATGTCACATAGTTTATGATACGAAGTTTTCATTATTTGCAGTAGTTTGTAATATTGTCTCGGATTTCATTTAGAAACATAATTTTTTTCTTTATTTTTCTGAAGTTTTTACTTAAATCCCAGTTAGTTAACAGTTCAGTTAGGGTTACTTAGTTTCAGGTGTGCAGTATAGTGATGCAACACTTCCATTCAACACCTGGTGCTCAGCCTTAATCTCCAAGTGCCCTCCTCAACCCTAACCCACGCTCCTCTCCTCTGGTAACCATCGGTTTGTTCTCTTTACTTAAGAGTCTGTTTTGTGGTTTATCTCTCTTCTTCTTTGCTTGCTGTGTTTCTTAAATTCCACATATGAGTGAAGTCATATGGTACTTCTCGTTCTCTGACTGACTTCACTCAGCCATCATACTCTCTGGCTCCGTTCATGCCATTGCAAATGGCAAGAGTTCATTCTTTCTGATGGCTCAGTAATGTATGTATATGTACGCCCCACATCTTCTTTGTCTGTCAGTGACTCTTGGGCTGTTTCCATCATCTGGCTACTGTAGATAATGCTGCTATAAATAAACATTGGGGTGCATGTATCCCTTTGAATTAGTCTTTTTGTATTTGGGTAAATAACTAGTAGTGCAGTTGCTGGGTTGTATGTTGGTTCTGTGTTTAACTTTTTGAGGACCCTCCATACTGTGCCTTGTGTTGTTGAGTTTAGCCATGCTGACTAGTGTGAGGTGGGATCTCATTGTGGTTTTGATCTGCATCTCCCTGATGATCAGTGATGTTGAGCATCTTTTCATGTGTCTGTTGGCCATCTGGATGTCCTCGTTAGAGAAATGTCTACTCATGTCTTCTGCCCATTTTTTATTTGAATGATTCATTCTTTGGGTGTTGAGTTTTATAAGTTCTAACTTTTACTAACCTTTTATCAACTATGTTATTTGTGGCTATCTTCTATTTTGTAGGTTCCATGATTCATTGTTTGCGTATAACACCCATTGCTCATTGCAACAAGTGCCTTCAATAGCCATCACCAGGCTATCCCATCCACCCACCCCTCTCCCCTCTGAAACCCTCAGATTGTTTCATGGAGTACGGAGTCCATAGTCTCTTACAATCGTCTCCCCCTCTGATTCCCCCCCCCCTTCAGTTTTCCCTTCCTTCCCCTAATGTCCTCCATGCTATAGACATTTTTAACAATGTTTGTTCTTCCAATCCATTAGCATGGAGTTTTGTTTTTGTTTTTGTTTTTACATCTCTTTGTGTCCTCTTCAGTTTCTTTCATCTGTATTTTATAGTTTTCAGATTACAGGTCTTTCAACTTCTTTGGTTAGGTTTATTCCTAGGTATCTTATTATTTTTATCTTATTATTATCTTCTTTTCATCTTATTATCTTATTATTTTTGGTACTTATTATTTTTGTTTGTTTGTTTCATATGAGGCACAGCTTTTATTTTTTTTTATTTATTTGTTTATTTTCAGCATAACAGTGTTCATTGTTTTTGCACCACACCCAGTGCTCCGTGCAGCACGTGCCCTCCCTATTACCCACCACCTGGTTCCTCAACCCCCCACCCCACCCCCCCCGCCCCTTCAAAACCCTCTGGTTGTTTTTCAGAGTCCATAGTCTCTCTTGGTTCATCTCTCCTTCCAGTTTCCATTAACTCCCTTCTCCTCTCCATCTCCCCATGTCCTCCGTGTTCTTTGTTATGCTCCACAAATATTGGTACTTATTATTTTGATTGTAAATGGAATTGATTCCTTAATTTCTCTTTCTGCTGTTTTATTATCGGTGTATAGAAATGCAACAGATTTCTGCATGTTGTATATCCTGCGACTTACCGAATTTGTGTATCAGTTCTAGTAGTTTTTTGGTGGAGTCTTTCAGGCTTTCTACATAGAGTAGCATGTCATCTACAAATAGTTGAAGTTTGATTTCTTCCTTGTGGATTTGGATGCTTTTTATTTCTTTGTGTTGTCAAATTACTGTGTCTAGGACCTCCAGTACTGTGTTGAACAAAAGTGGTGAGACTGGACATCCCTGTTACACTCCCTGACCTTAGGAGAGAAACTCTCGGTATTTCTCCATCGAAAATGTTGTTAGCTTGGGTTTTTCATAGTTGGCCTTTATTATGTTGAGGTATGTTCCCTCTAAACCTACTTTGTTGAGGATTTTCATCATGAATAGATGTTGTACTTTGTCAGATGCTTTCTTTGCATCTATTGAAATGATCATATGGTTCTTGTCCTTTCTGGTATTAATGTGTATCACATTGATTGATTGAATATTGAACCACCCTTGCAACCCAGGAATAAATCCCACTCAGTCATGGTGAATGATTATTTTAATGTACTGTTGGATTTGGTTGGCTGGTATTTTACTGAGAATTTTTGCATCCATGTTCATTGAGGTTGTTGGCCTGTTGTTCTCTTTTTTAGTGGGGTGTTTATCTCATTTGGGAACAGGGTAATAGATTGAATTTGCAAGTTTTGCTTCCTTTTCCATTTTTTGGAATAGTTTGAGAAGAATAGGTATTAATTCTTCTTTAAATGTTCGGTAGAATTCTCCTGGGAAGCCATCTGGTCCTGGAGTTTTGTTCGTTGGGAGATTTTTTGATTACTGATTCAATATCTTTACTGGTTATGAATCTGTTCAAGTTTTCTATTTTTTCATGTTTCGGTTTTGGTAGTTTATGTGTTTCTAGCACTGTATCCATTTCTTCTAGGTTGTCCAATTTGTTGGCGCATAGTTTTCAATAACATTCGCTTACAATTGTTTGTATTTCTGTGGTGTTGGTTGTGATTTCTCCTCTCTCATTTGTGATTTTATGTATTTGGATCTTTTTTCTTTTTGATAAGTGTGGTTAGAGGTTTATCAATTTCATTAATTTTTCCAAAGAACCAGCTTCATTTAGGAGCATGAATTTTAATAGCATTTTTATTTGCTTGTCAGTTATTTCTTAGTATTTGGATCAACTTTGAGTATCATAATAGTTTCTTCTTGCTGTGTAACACATTACCTCAAACTTTACAGCTTTCAATAACGCCCATGTATTTATTACAATTTTAGTGGCTCAGAAGCCAGGCGGGCTGGACTGAGCACCCTACTCAGGGTCATACAAGACCAAAATCAAATTGTTGACAGGGCTGCCATCGTTACTGGAATTCATCTGCTTCTCTGAAGTTCCACGTGGGGCCCTTCATCCTCAGACTAGGAAGACGCATTGAGTCTTTCTCATGCTTTAAATAATTCTGACTTCAACTTTTACCGCATCTCTCTGACCTTTTCTGCCTTCCTGTTGCACTTTTAAGAACCTTATGATTGGGACGCCTGGGTGGCTCAGTTGGTTACGCAGCTGCCTTTGGCTCAGGTCATGATCCCAGCGTCCTGGGATCAAGTCCCACATCGGGCTCTGTCACGGCCCACGTGACAAATCGACCAGGAACGCGAGGGTAAGAGGATGGTGAAAAGAAATCAAAGAGACAAAGAGATGGGGGCAGGAGGAGCACCGGGGATGATTTCCACCAAATGCCGCTTTATTAGTAAAAACAAGAGAGTATATAGAAGTCTTACAGTGAAAGGGTGACTTATCTAAGTGTTGCTGCAGGATTAAAGGTTCACACCAGTTTCATAATATTTTTCACCACAAACATACCAGCACCAGGTAGTGGATGGTAAACGTCATTCACTAGAAACACATTTGAAAGTTATCTCATAGCTTCTAACAGGACAGCAAGAACCACTAGAAGATTAACCAGTGCATCTGGGTTGTTTTGAAGGTCAAATATCTAGAGGGCATGTGAGAAGTCACGTAAGCGAGCAAGCAGCGCATGGCACAGGCCCTTTCTCAAATGCAACTCAACTCCATTATCCTCTGCCTTGAATCAGGCAGTGAGACATTGGAGGAGGCACAAGTCCGAGCCTGGTTTGGCTCTCATCTCAAGCTTTACCGAGGCTTCCCACAGGGCTCCTTGCTCCGCAGGGAGCCTGCTTCTCCCTCTGCCACTCTGTCTGCCTGTGCTCTCCCTCTCTCTCTCCCCCTCCCTCTCCCTCTCTCTCTCTCTATCTGTCTCTCTCTGACAAATAAATAAATGAAATCTTTTAAAAAAATGAACCTTATGATTACTTTGGGTCCACCCAGATATATCAGGATAATCTCCCCTGCTCAAGACCAACTAATTAGCAACTTTAATTCCACCCACAAAGTTTCTTTAGCTGTGGAAAATAACATATTCATGAGCATAACACCAAAGGGGAAAGGCAAAGAGAAGCAAAATTTTGCCTACCACAGGTATAATTTACATACAGTGAAACACACAGATTTTTAATGTGCAGTTGGGTATGTTTTGACAAATGCATACAAGTTACATCACTGCCACTTTAATCAACACACAGAACATTTATATCAGTCCTTCCGCAACTTTCCAGTGAGTCTCCCTATCCTGGCCTGGCCCTTGGCAACAGGCTGCTTTCTGGATTCATTTTTGACTGTTTAAGATTTATATATCATTAGAATCATACAGTAGGTACTCTTCAGTGTCTGGCTTTTTATGTTTACCATCATGATTTAGAAATCCATCCAGATTGTTGCACAAAGTAGTTTTATTCTTTGTGTCACTGATTACTGCTTCATTATGGGAGTATATCACAATTGGTGTGTCCACCATGTGCCACATGGTGTTTGGATTGTTTCTGATTTGGGGGCTGGTAGAAAGACACCTACTGTGAGCAGTCCTGTACAAGCTTTTGTGTGGACATCTGTTTTCATTTATCTTAGTCAGATGTCTAAGAATGAAATTGCTGGATGATACAGGAAATGCATGTTTAACTGTAAGAACCGCCAACAGATTTCTGAAATGGTTGCACCATGTTATACTCCCACCAACTACACATGATGGTGCCATTTGCAACACTTCCTGGACAATGCTTGATGTTGTCAGTATATATGTTAGTTATTTAATGACTCTGTGGTGGTATCTCACTAGGTTTAATTTGCATTTCTCTTATGACTAGAGATTCTGAGCACATTTACATGTGTAACTGGCTTTTCCTGTATTTCCTTTGATGAACTCTCTGTTCAGAGTTTGGCCCATTTTGAAATTGTGTTGTTGGTCTTGTTATTTTTGAGAATTCTGTATATATTCTGGATGTGTTTTCAGATGTACTCACTTTAAATATTCTGTCCTAGCACCAAGTTTTTCATTTTGATGAAGTCCAGTTTATCTATTTTTTTTTCCCTTTGGTTCCTTGTGCTTTTGATGTCTTGTCTAAGGAACTATTGCCAAATCCAGGGTCACACAGAATTATGCCTATATTTGCTCCCACGAGTTTTATAGTATTAGCTCTTATATTTAGGCCTTGGATATGCTGAATTAATTTTTATGTGTAGTATGAGGAATGGATTCAAGTTCCTTCTATAGTTTATATACCCTGCAGTTGCACAGTGTTAATGACCCTAAAGTAGAGGCCCAGATGGTCAGTAGCCTGATCTCTAACTGAACAATCAGCTGCTTATCCATTAATGTAGGTCTTGTTAAAAATTATTAAAATAATTGTACTTACTACAAAAAAAAATAATTTTACTTACTACATTGTATTTTGTACTGTAGTTTCCATCTAGCATACAGCCTGTGCTATAGTGAATTCAATGGAGAAAATGATTTATTTGTCATCTGGCTTTCTGTTGTTGTGCAGGCGGTCACATGTATTTTTACCGGGAAGAAGTTGATAGAATTTTTATTTTGATGATACCATTTTATAGCTTAGATTATTTTGATACTGATTAATGGGATAAGCTGACTCTGGACACATCCTGACAACTTCTGCCAAGTTTTGAAATAAACATCTGGGGAAATTCAGTTTTATATTATCTGTTCCTGCAGCTGCTCAATTTCTTCTAAGCAAAGGTCAGGGAATATAATAGGTTTTCCGATTCTTTTTAGATAAAATGTGAAAGAACAGTTCATGCGAAGGACATTGTTGCTAAATAGATTTGGCAAGATTTAAATACCGAATCCCAAGGGAAATGCACAAACAAAAATCCCACAGAAGTTAGGAAGGAGTAAAACCCATGAACCCTGGAACATTTTGTCACTTACTGTGCAGATTACTGTGAAACTGACACAGGCACATACATCACGTGTTTCTGCACCAGTGGAGACTCTTCACTCTAACAGAAAAGGTCCTAAATACGCACATCTCAGAACTGAATCAGAGACCTGGGGGGTGCTGATGCTCTTAGGAATGGCCCCTTGAATAGTGCCTAGTCTTTCTGTTTCTCCGTCCCACAAGCTTATTTCTTTTGCCTCTGATTTTTGCCTCTTTCCTTAGAGGGAGAAAAGAAGTGTTTCTGTGTGCTCTGGATCCTGTTCCCTCTAGTAAACATTCTGTGTGTCTTACATTTTCAGTTTAGTCAGAAATATTAAAGTGGAAGCACAGTACTATTGGACATCAAAATACCTGTCTCTTGACATGGGTCTCAGTTTTGTTAGAAACTGGTGGAAGCTTTGGAAAGACTGGGTGGAGTAGACTCTGCAGAACCAAGGAGACAAAATGGAAAAAGGGGTGAGTTGATGAGTTTGGAAGGGCGTATATTCTCGAAATGGCTGGAAGATGGGACAAGTGGACTGAACAGAGGGGTTCAATTGATGGTATGGGCACCGGATGATACTGTTCAGTGACGACAAGCCATGTAGGTTTATGCCAAGGCTAGTGCCATGGGAAGTTTTAGAGATGGATGAAATTAGAGCACATTTAAATATGAATTAATATGGGGTTGGGCTTCCTGGAAGTGGACCGTGAGAATTGATGGCCGTGCAGGAAGTTTATTGAGAGCACTCTGAGGACCCGTACCCGGGAAGGGGAGGACAGGGAGGAAGCGGGGGTGGGCCCAGGAAGAAGCCGGGCTGCGGTGCAGGCTGACCCCACAGGGAGCTCTGGCGCTGGAGTGACCTTCTGAGTTGTCCCAAGTCGGCCGGCTGTGGTGGGCCTTGTCCGTCTCCATCCTGATCTGTCTTGAAGCACCACTTACCTCACATTTTGCCAACACTGGGGTGGCCCATACAGAGGCTGGCTGAGGTTAATTGTCAGTCGTATTGTCCGGGGTTGATGCTCTCTGGTGGCATTAACGTACAATGTGAAGATTCGTACCTCTACTTCAGATTACACCCAGGGTCCCGTAGGGGAGCCCTGATGACCAGCCGCTGGTGGAGGGAAAAACCTGAGCTTTATTTACAGATGGGTCAGCTTGATATGCAGGTACAAAGGTGCTTTTGGTGGCTGGAGGGTCACCCTGTGCCTCACCAAAGAGGTCTCTGGGCTCGGAGCTGCGCTTCCACCCGGAAGCACTTCAGCGTGTCCTAAGTTCTCGGGAGTCCCCCGCGGTGTCCTGCTGACGTCGTCCGGTGACCCCGGGCGGCCGCTTTGTCACAGATTCACAGCTGCTGCGGAATGTCGGAAAACAACGCAGAAAAAAAACATTCTTTCCAGCAAACATTGTTCAAATGATGAGAACATCTGTGCTTGAGTGATTTTGTAGCTTTTTAAGCACACAAATGAAAAAAAAAAAAAAGAAAAGGATGTCTGCTTTTCTTCTCTTCGTGTGTGTGTACAGGCACGCGGGAAGTTTATTGGTACTTATCAAGGCTCACTAAGTATCTGAATCGTTTCCTTGGGCTGTTGTGACGTATCAGGGGCTCAGTGCTGGTGTCTGTGGCTGTCAAGGTGGACACTCCAGCAGTAGTCACTGGAGCAGCTTTGGTGAGTCTGTGATGTCATGTCCACGAGCAGGCTCCCCCGTGGCTCCTCCATTCGTGTGTCCGTTCTGGCGGGGTTGGAGTTGCAGTGATTGAGGCTTGGTGCCTTTTTTGTGGTGGATACTCTCCACTTTTTCATTCTTTGATGCTCTTCCTTTCTTTATGTAGATCTGAGTTCTTAATTTTAATTTTAATTTCCCTCTCTCTGTGTAGTTTGTTGTAATATTTCTTATAAGGCAGCTCTACTGGCAGCAAATTCCCTCAATTTTTGTCTCCATCACTGTTGAAAGATAATTTTGCAAGGTAGAGAACTCAAGGTTGGTTGTTGTTTTTCTTCCTCCCAACACTTTAGATATGCAACACTCTACTCTCTTCTTGCTTGCATGGTTTCTGAGGAGAAGCTGCATGTAATTCTTTTCTTTGTTCCTCTTTGGGTAAGGTGTTTTCCCTGTGGTTTCTTTCAAGATGTTTTATTTACCTTTGATTTTCTGAAGTTTGAATATGATATGCCTAGAAATAAATAGTTTTGGGGGGCATTTGTCCTGAATGGTGTCCTCTGAGATTCCTAGATCTGCGTGTTGGTGTGTGACATTAATTTGGGAGAAATTCTCATTATTGCTTCTATTCCTTCCTTTCTTTCTTTTTTTCTGCTATTCCATCATATGTATTACAACTTTTGTAGTTGTCCCACGGTGCTTGGATATTCTAATCTGGTTTTCATCATTCTGTTTTTTTCTCTTTGCTTTTAAGTTTAAAAGCTCCTGTGGTCATAGTTTCAAGCTCAGAGATTCCTTCCTTAGCCATATCCAGGCTAGTCATAAGTCTGTCAAAGGCACTCTTGGGGTTTCTGGGTGACTTAGTTGGTTGAGCATCTGATTGTTGATTCAGCTCAAGTCATGATCTCAGGGTCGTGAGACTGACATTGGTCTTCATGCTCAGCAGAAAGTCTGCTTGAAGATTCTCTCCCTCTACCCCTTCCCCCATTTATTTAAAAAAATAAGTTTATTATTTATATAGTAAATAAAATCTTTTTAAAAATACTGAGATTAATACCCAAAATACACATTTCCCCTACTATCTGAAAGTTTGCTTTACCACACTTTGCTTTTACAAACTACCTACGTTAGTATCTGTTTTCACTAACTAAAAAAATCTGAAGAGGATTATGCCTTTTACAGAATGGAATTTGTTTCTTTGTTTTTTGCCATTTCAGTTTACAAAAGGTTTCATAGTCATGCTCTACTTTTGGATAGCAGGGGAAACCTGTATATGGAGAACTCCTTAAAACTCAACCAGGATGGGGTGCCTGACTGGCTCAGTCATTGGAGCATGGGACTCTTTGTCTCAGGGTTGTGACTTCAAGCCCCATGTTGGGAGTAGAGATCACTTAAAAAATAACATCTTAAAAAGAAAAAGTAAGCAAACAGCCTAATTCAGAAATGGACAAAACGAACTTGAATAGACATTTCTCCAAAGGATGTATACAAATGGCCAATAAGCACATGAAAAGATGCTCAAACTCACCTAGGGAAATACAAATTAAAACCACAAAGAGATAGAATCTGTCACCCATTAGAATGGCTATTATACAAAGAAAACCAGAAAATAAGTGTCGGTGAGGATGTAGAGGCATTGAAACACTTCTGCACTGTTGGCTGGAATACAAAATGGTGGTGCCCCGGTGAAAAGGAGGATGGTGACTCTTAAAAATTTTTGAAAATTACCATATAATCCATTAATTCCATTTCTGGGTATTTACTCAAAATAACTTAAAGCAGGATCTTGAAGAGATATGTGCATAACCATGTTCACAGCAGCATTATTCTCAATAGCTAAAACATGGAAGCAACCCAAGTGTCTGTCTATGGACGAACAGATAAACAACGTGTGGTCTGTTCATACAATGCAATGTTATTCAGCCTTAAAACAGAAGATAATTTTGACACCTGCTACAACATAGATCAATCTTAAGGACATTAAACCAGTCACAAAAAGACAAGTACCTTATAATCCCACTTACATGAGGTCCCTAGAGTGGTCAAAATCATGGCAACAGAAAACAGAATGGTGGTTTCAGAGGCTGAGGGGAGTGGAGAAGGACAAGTTATTGTTCAATGCGTACTGAGTTTCGGTAAGAGTTACAGAGCTAGATGGTGCTGATGGTTGTACTTAGTACCACTGAACTATACACTTCAACATGTTGAAGAGTGAATTTTATGTTTTATGTGTTTCACCACACTAACTAGAGCCCCCCTGACACCTTCACCCCGAGCTGAGCTCTGAAATGAGTGCGCTAGTCTTCAGGGGAGTGACAGATGAAAACTGCCCTCGTTGGAATTACAACCAAGTCTACAAATGTTTCGAGGAGACATGCAAATGAAAACTTAATTGTTTCTGACATTAGAATGAAAAAGCATTGGTTTGTGGACCCCAAACTTATGCAGAGCACCAGGAAATGGGTTTGACACCAAGGAGTAAGGGTGGGGGTCCCTGCCCGGCCATTCATCCAGGTTCCTGGAACCTTGTCCTTATCCAGAAACTGGAAGGGGCTGGCTGGGTGGTGCCTGCGCTTGCTGTCCACCGTCGGATTCTAGACCCTGATACTTGGCAGTAACCAGGCAGAAAATGCACAGGGTTACTGGCTCAGCAGTTCAGACCACCTGGGGCACTGAAATGCATTCGCGTGTCTTTTTATAATGAGGCCCTCTACTCTCCTCTTACCTGTTTCTATCCTATTTACCAAAACAAACGTTGCCATACAAACCGTGATGTAAGGAGAACCCAACCACTAAGTTTCATGTACACATCCCCCATTCTGCTCTGAAGGACCAGCTGCTCTTTCCTTCCTGGTGTTACTACAAAGCAAGGGTTGGATTTTAAAGGGAGAATGAAAGGGGGATCAGTTGAACCAGCATGCATGATTTGTGATTTATTTTATCATATGGCACCTAATGTATTCGTGTTTTCATCTTAGTGCAGTCTGTGGTGGTATCTCACTGTACGTTTAATTTGCATTTCTCTGATGACTAGATATTCTGAGCACATTTACATGTGTAACTGTTCCTGTATTTCCTTTGATGAACTCTCTGTTCAGAGTTTGGCCCATTTTGAAATTGCGTTATTGGTCTTGTTATTTTTGAGAATTCTGTATATATTCTGGATATGTTTTCAGATGTACTCATTTTAAATATTCTGTCCTAGCACTGAGTTTTTCATTTTGAAGGTGTCAAGTGTCATCCTCTTCTGTCATCTCAGGGGTAAAGGAAAACTGAGGGCAAAGTCTCACAGCTAGTGACGGCTATACTCAGGATTCAAACCTGGGCCAGCAGCATGGACATTGACAGGATGAGAAGCCACGTTCTTGAGTGTAATGACCACTTCTCAGCTGGAGAGAAGGGAAAATGTTGGGACCCGGTCTATAGTAGGGATTTATATAGTTTCCAGTTTGCCTTGTTAACAGTAGAGGAGGGTGGGATGGAAGCTTTACTTCCAGCTGCTGAAAAGTGGGTTGAGAGAAGGTCCACCAAAATGAATGACTTCTCCCTTTCTTCACACAGGTTTTCTCCTAGGGTGCCAAGTTCTTTGCCATTCAACACGTCAGTCATGTACAAAAAGACTGTGTTTGTAGAGTTTACAGATGACCTTTTCAACATTGCCAAACCCAGGCCACCGTGGATGGGTAATATAATCAATATTGACTGTTTATTATGGAGTATCGGATGCTCTAGCAAGGATCCCCCAGGCTTCCCTTACTACCACCTGTTGGGAAAATACTGACTGAAGATTCTCAGTCTCTTTGCCAGGCTTTCCTCCTCTGCTTGTTCTCTGGATGTCAGAGTGCTCTGGGTCTTGGACCTGGGCTTCTTCTCTTTACCTTCGATCACCAGCTGATCTTACCCGGTCTCACAATTTTAAGTCATCTCTATGCCAGTAACTCCCAGGTTTAGATCTTCAGTTCAGACTGCTTACTTGATACGTCCACTCAGATGTCAAATAAGCATGTAACAGGATACCAGAATGAGACATCTCCTACCTGAGAATTATTTCGGAGAATTATAGGTGACAAATATCCCTATTCTAAAGAGAGATTGGGAGCAGCTAGCTGGCTCAGTCGGTAGAGCATGTGACTCTTGATCCTGGGGTTGTGAGTTCAAGCCCTACGTTGGGTGTAGAGATTATTTTAAAATATTATAAAAGGTTAGTTTTACCCAGTTTGAAATGTTGGAGTAAGAAAAAGGAAGTAAATTTTATTGAGGTGGAAACAAACCATGAGAGACTCTTAGCAATAGAGAACAGGCTAGATTGATGGTGAGTGTTAAGGACACATGTTATGATGAGCACTGGAAGTTGTATAGAAGTGACAAATCACTGAATGCTACTCCTGAGACCAGTATATGTATGTGTGTACGTGTGTGTGTGTGTGTGTGTGTTTATATTTATATATATATATACGCACATGCATATTTTTATCAATATACATGTGTGTGTGTGTGTGTGTGTGTGTGTGTGTATTTAGAGAGAGAGAAGGAGGAAGTAGAGCAGAGAGACTCCCAGGCTCCACACCCAACACAGTGCCTGATGCAGGGCTTAATCTCAAGACCCTGACATCATGACCTAAACCGACATCAAGAGTCATATGCTTAACCAAGCAACCCACCCAGGTGCGCCTACTGCTGAAACCAATATTCTACTGTATGTTAACTAACTAGAATCTGAATTAAAATTTGTTCAGGTGGTTAGGGTTCAGGTCATGATCTCGGGGTCTGGGGATCAAGCCCCGCATTGGGTCTCTGCTCAGCAGGGAGCCTGTTCCCCCCCCCCCACGCCTGCCTCTCTGCCTACTTGTGATCTTTGTCTGTCAAAATAATAAATGAAATTTTTTAAAAAAGAAGAAGATCCTGTCTGAGAGGTCTTCCTGCCAGGGCTAGGTGACCCCGATAGAAAACGTCTCTGATTGTATTGCCAGAAGCAGAAAGTGGTAAGAGAGAGACAAGGGACATTTGGAGAAGGGATGGTTGGGAAGGGGAGAGTCTCCAAAGAACTCATACAAGTTCCATAAGAAAGAAGGAGACAGAATTTTGGCACATGCCACAACCAGGCACTAACAAAGCCACATTACCACTCTTCTTTCCAAAAAGCATCTTGTCTGCATGCCTCTTTTTGTACTCCCATCCTTTTCTCACTAGCTCCAAGCTTCCAAGGTTAGGAGGCAGTAAGGTGAGTGGGGGAAGCAGATTAGGACAAGAAGATGAGAAAGCCAGAGGAGGGAGGACCCTTAAATTTCAGGACACACCAGATGTTTGATATTAAGCTAGACTAGTATCCCTGGACTGATATGATACCGCTAATATGTGGTGGTTACTGGAAAAAATTGGGGATTGTTCAAAGTGCAAGAGGGGAAACGCCACTTAACACAGGTTTTGTTTTTTTTTTTTTTAACACAGGTTTTTTTTTTAAGATTTTATTTATTGGGGTGCCTACGTGACTCTGCGGGTTAAAACCTCTGCCTTCGGCTCAGGTCATGATCCCAGGGAGTCTGCTCTGTGGGGAGCCTGCTTCCTCCTCTCTCTCTCTGCCTGCCTCTCTGCCTGCTTGTGATCTCTGTCTGTCAAATAAATAAATAAAATCTTTATATATGTATACATATATAAAGATTTTATTTATATTAAAAGATTTTATTTATTTGACACAAAGAGAGAGAGTACCAGCAGGGGGCAGTGCAGGGGGGGGGGGAAGCAGACTCCCCGCTAAGCAGAGAGCCAGATGCAGGGCTCAATCCCAGGACCCTGAGATCATCACCTGAGCCAGAGGCAGACATTTAACTGACTGAGCCACCCAGGTGCCCCTCCACATAACACAGTTAGAATCTATGAGGGGCGCCTGGGTGGCTCAGTAGGTTAAGCTGCTGCCTTCGGCTCAGGTCATGATCTCAGGGTCCTGGGATCGAGTCCCACGTCCGGCTCTCCACTCTGAAGGGAGCCTGCTTCCCTCTCACTCTCTCTGCCTGCCTCTCTGCCTACTTGTGATCTCTCTCTGTCAAATAAATAAATAAAATCTTTAAAAAAAAATCTATGAAAAATAAATCTCTTTCATATTTTTGTCCCTTTGAATCTACCTCATTCAATAAATTATTTGTAGGCATCTTATACTTAATATATCCATAAGTCAGAAGTCTTGATTTTCTTACTTTTCTGAATCATGGCCTGACTACCACCCAGTTGCACAAAGCCAAACCTCAGGAATCCCTGGCTGCTCTCTAACTTCCAGTCCGTCAGCAAGTCTTTTTGACTCTTCATCTAAAACAAGTCCCAAGTCTGCTTTCTTCTTTAAAGTTCCAAATGCATGCAGACTCCCGTGGCTTACAAAGTCCTACATGTTATGTTCCCTGCCTGCCTTTATAACCTTATTTTCTGTTATTCCCCTGCTCATTCACATGTTACTCAACTATGTCAAGATTATTCCTGTCTCAGGACTTTTCCATTTGTTTTATCTGCTTTGGATGTTATTCTACTAGATATTTACAAATCTTGCTTCTTTTCAGTTAGTCCGATCACAGCTCAAATGCCACCTCCTCAAAGATGCCCTTCCTGACCACTGTATTCACAGGATTCCGTCTCCTGCTTCGTAACTTTCTAGCACACCACCATCTTTTATAGCGTTTACAACAATCACAATATTTCTTGTTTATTTCTTTATGTGCTTAATTCGTTCTCCAGAATGTAATTTCCATGATCTGTCTTGTTCACTACTGCATCTCCAGTGCCTAGGGCAATTCCTAGAATATAGTAGGAACTCAGCTATGAGTTGAATGAATGAATGCATTGAGTGAACCACCAGAAATCTATCCTCACAACAACCATGACACTGAGGTGGTGATAGCAGTAATCACAGGTGCATGTTTTTCCACTGTGACTGGCCATCACTTTCGTACTAGCAGGTTTGCTGGAGTACCACTCTCAAAGTGACCTTTAGGGGGCATCTCATTCTCACAGGTCTGCTGGGTCCTACCATCCGGGCTGAGGTTTATGACACAGTGGTCATCATACTTAAGAACATGGCTTCTCATCCTGTCAGTCTTCATGCTGTTGGTGTATCCTATTGGAAAGCTTCTGAAGGTGAGTCAAATGCCCTCCTGTTCTCCTGTCATCTCAGGGGCAAAGGTCTTACGGCTAGTGAATGGTGCACTCACTAAGTTCATAGTAACATCACCTCAGTGCTACCTGGCCATCCTCACCCCAAGACAGCTTTACACATTGTTGGCCTCTTATCAGACCTCCCACACCTCTTTCCAGATCCTACCATCAGGAAAAAGGATATTCATTTCTTAATGAAATGCTTCAAACAAAGAAAGGTACAGAAAATAATATAGCACACAAACACGTAACCATCACCTCACTTTGCCAAATCTTGTTTTTTTCTTTAAAGATTTGTTTATTTTTAGAGAGAGCACAGAGCCCATCGTAGGACTCGATCCCATGATCCTGAGATCATGACCTGAGCCGAAACCAGGACTTGGACACTTAACCAACTGCACCACCCAGGTGCCCATCACTTTGCCAAATGTTAAAATTTTGCCATCTTTGCTTTAAGAAATGAAACATTATATAGTTGAATCCCTTTATGTAACCCCTCAGACTCCCTTCCGCTCTATCCAAATGTATCTGCTCTCTAGAATTTAATATCAGCCCATGATCACACAGGCACCTTAACCATACACTCCATCCCCAGGGGCCAACTCAGGTTTTTAAAAATGTCTACAACTCTCTGACAAGCACAGCTGTTGGTCTGATGTTGCTTCTAGATGAACCCAGTAGTATCTAGTGCACACTGAAGAGGGTGTCCCTATATGCCGGAGAGGCTCACTTTAGAGTGGGGACTACCCACCTGTACTTTGGAGGTGGCCTTTGGCCGCTGAAAGTCTGTAGTAAAAGTAAAGGCAGAGTCGGGGCAGTGCAGGGGTCCCTTGTGCTCTCAGATGTATAGATGTGATGGGATAAGATAAGGTATAAACGAAGAGCCCTCTCAGTGCTTTGGGGCTCTGGAACTCCAGAGACCATTATAAACCCAGGAAGTGATGGTGAAGTTGCTAGAAAAGTGTTTCAGTAAAAGCATAAGGCATTATGTCAGTTCCTTTAAATATTCTCTACTTCTGTCCACTGACATGACCTAGAAGCAAAGACATTTCATTAACAGTGAACACAGATAGTGCTCAATTTAGAATCGAGGTATCAAACTAATCCAGGGGTTAATTTTAACATCACTAAGCATGAGACAGCCAGAAAATATCTGCCCCTGATGTGATCTCCTCCTCCAGAGAAGAGCCAAGTTAAAAACATTTCTAAAAATGGCCACCTGGGTCACTCAGTTGGTTAAGTGTCAGACTCTACATTTTGGCTCAGGTCATGATCTCAGGATCGTGAGACGGAGCCCCATGTCAGACTCTGAGTGGGGTGTGCAGTCTGCTTAAGATTCTCTTTTTCCCAGTCCCTCTGCCCTCATTCCCCATCCCCCCCTCTAAAAAACACTTTTGAAAATCTCTGTGTCTCATCTTTCTGTGACCTTCACCAGTGCTCATTAAAGAGTCGGGGACAAAGTACATAACCAATGTCTGTTGAGTTGAATTGATATGAACTAGGTAAAAAGATGCAATGATAGAAGTAGTGTTATTGGTTAGAACCTGGAGGTCACAGTGAGAACCACTCAACCGCTCACGTCTGCATCAGTGGTCTGCAGCTTCTGCGGGATATATCAGGCTGCTTGATAGTCTTCCAAATTAAGTTGCAGAAAGGCTATTTCTTGTGTAGAATCTACTGGTAACAATAAACTGGCTGTGTTTCCTTGAGTGAACAATGCATATGGAAAGGGCAGTTTTATCTCTTCTTGCTTTAGGTGCTGAATATGAGGATCAGACCAGCCAAAAGGAGAAGGAAGACGATAAAGTCATTCCTGGTGAAAGCCGTACCTATGTCTGGCAGGTCCTGAAAGAGAACGGTCCAATGGCCTCTGATCCACCATGTCTCACCTACTCATATTTTTCTCATGTGGACCTGGTGAAAGACCTGAATTCGGGCCTCATTGGAGCCCTGCTGGTTTGCAAAGAAGGTGAGTGTGAGAGAGGGTAGGAGTCAGACGAAATAAGTGGGAAGGGCCAGTTATGAAAGCATCATGTTTTCATCTAAAAGAGGTTTCTCCTCCTTAGCAACATTCCCATGGAAAGAAAATACTACATTCTATGGACTGTCTCAGTAGTTCCTTTTGTAAATTTTGTGTGAAGTTCCCTGAAAGCTTTCTGGAGATAAACACATCCATCTGTGTCATCTGTATCCCAAAAGCATTTAAAACTTGTAGAAAAGCAGGGCGCCTGGGCGGCTCAGTCAGTTAAGTCCAACTGTTGATTTCAGCTCAGGTCTTAACCTCAGAGTCATGAATTCGAGCCCCACACTGAGCTCTGCACTGGGCTCTGTGCTGGGGGTGGAGCCTACTTTAAAAGAAAATAGGAGAAGAATAAACATTTGTAACTTGTTGTTCTAAAAATCATCTTAAATTTAATTAACTCTCAGGCACCTGGGTGGATCAGTCGGTGAAGCGTCTGCCTTCAGCTCAGGTCATGATCCTGGGGTCCTAGGATGGAGCCGCACATTGGACTCCCTGCTCAGTGCGGAGACAGCTTCTCCCTCTGCCTCGGCCTCTCCTTATGCTCAGGCTGTGTCTCTCTCTCTCTATCAAATAAGTAAAATCTTTTTTTTTTAAAGATTTTATTTATTTATCTGACAGACAGAGATCACAAGTAGGCAGAGAGGCAGGCAGAGAGAAAGAGAGAGAGAAGCAGGCTCCCTGCAGAGCAGAGAGCCCAATGCGGGGCTCAATCGCAGGACCCTGGGATCATGACCTGAGCTGAAGGCAGAGGCTTTAACCCACTGAGCCACCCAGGTGCCCCTAAATAAAATCTTTTTAAATTTTTTCATTAAACGTGTTTTTATTTTATCGTTTAAGAGTATACACTAAATTAGGAAAATAAACATTGCAGGATTTTTTTTAATTCTAAGTTTTTAATAGTGAAATCAGTTTCACGGGACTTCTGTTTCTCCTTTAACTGTTAGTGCATGTCCCCACAATTTAGTGGCTAAAAATTACAGTAATCATTTATCATTGCTCATGGTTTTGTGGGTCTCTCATGGAATTTGGGAGTATGTTTACTTGGTGGTCTATCTCAGGATTTCTTTTTTTTTTTTTTAACGCTGTAGCCAGTTATTTATTTGTTTGCTTGTATATTTATTTATTGAAGAGAGAGAACAGGCATATGCACGCATGTGGAGGGAGGGGCAGAGGGAGAGGGGGATAATCTTCAAGCAGACTCCATGCTGAGCACGGAGCCCAGCTCAGTGCTTGATCCCAGGACCCATGAGATCATGACCTGAGCTGAAATCAAGAGTCAGACACTTACGTGACTGAGCCCCCCAGGCGCCCCAGAATGCCCTATAGCCCTTTAGATTCTTCCCAAGGCTTTCTAGTCCCTACCTTGAAGACTTGGATTTGGAAGAGGAAGAGAAGGGCAGGAAGAGGCACCGGAGACTCTGCCTCTCAGAACAGCAGCTGGGTGTGCAGTACTCTTGTCTGAGGGTTTCTCATGAGGCTGTAGTCAGGTAGTGCTGGAGCCAGAGTCATCCTGAATGAAGCTTTATTCACATTTCTGGCACCTAGGCTTGGAAAACTCAAATAGTTGGCGCTTTCCACAGGGTCTTTTCAGCATGGGAGCCAGAGGGTAGCCAGAAGTCTTTTTCTTTTTATACATTTTATTTATTTATTTGACAGACAGAGACCACAAGTAGGCAGAGAGGCAGACAGAGAGAGAGAGGAGGAAGCAGGCTCCCTGTGGAGCAGAGAGCCGGATGCAGGGCTCGATCCCAGGACTCTGAGATCACGACCCGAGCTGAAGGTTGAGGCTTTAATCCATTGAGCCACCCAGGCACCCCGTCTTTTTCCTTTTAAATGGACTTTTTTTAGAGTAGTTTTTAGAGTAGTTTTAGGTTTACAGGAAAACTGGGCAGAAAGTAGAGAATTCTCAAATGCCACCTGTCCACACCCCACCCACAGCCTCCCCCACTGTCCGCATCCTGCGCCAGAGCAGTATGCTTGTTACAACTGGTGAGCCCGCAGTGACATAGCGTCATCGCCCGAAGTCCTGCTGTGCACGAGGGTTCACTCTTGTTGGTTTACAGGTTACAGGTTTGGACAAATGTAGAATGACACGTATCTACCATTATAGTATCATACAGAACAGTTTCCCTTTTCTAGAAATCCTCTGTGCCCCACCCCTTCATTCTTTCCTATCCCACTCCCTAGCAACCACTGAGTTTTTAAATTATCTTATCAATACTTTTGCCTCTTCCAGAGTGTCAGATAGTTGAAATTATACAGTGCATAGCCTTTTCATATTGATTTCTTCCACTTAGTAATGCATTTAGGCTTTCTCCATGTCTCTTCATGGCCTGATAGTGTTTTTCTTTTTAGCACTGAGTAATGTTCTGTTGTCTGAGTGGACCACAGTTTATCCACGCACAGTGAAGGACATCTTGGTTGCTTCCAAGTGTTAAACAGTTACGAATAAATCTGCTGTAAATATCCATGTGCAGGTTTGTATGCATACATAGTTCTCAGGCTTTTCGGGAGATGCCAAGGAACACAGCTCCTGGATCGTATGGCAAGAGTATGCTTTCTTTTTTTTTTTTTTTTAGAGTTTTTTTTTTCCCATTTTATTTATTTTTTCAGCGTAACAGTATTCATTCTTTTTGCACAACACCCAGTGCTCCATGCAAAACGTGCCCTCCCCATTACCCACCACCTGTTCCCCCAACCTCCCACCCCTGACCCTTCAAAACCCTCAGGTTGTTTTTCAGAGTCCATAGTCTCTTATGGTTCGCCTCCCCTTCCAAATTTTTTTTTTTAATAAACATATAATGTATTTTTATCCCCAGGGGTACAGGTCTGTGAATCGCCAGGTTTACACACTTCACAGCACTCATGATAGCACTTACCTTCCCCAATGTCCATAGCCCCCTCCCCCTCTCCCAATCCCACCTCCCCCCAGCAACCCCCAGTTTGTTTTGTGAGATTAAGAGTCATTTATGGTTTGTCTCCCTCCCAATCCCATCTTGTTTCATTTATTCTTCTCCTATCCCCCTACCCCCCCATGTTGCTTCTCCATGTCCTCATATCAGGGAGATCATATGATAGTTGTCTTTCTCCGATTGACTTATTTCACTAAGCATGATACGCTCTAGTTCCATCCATGTCGTCGCAAATGGCATGATTTCATTTCTTTTGATGGCTGCATAGTATTCCATTGTGTATATATACCACACCTTCTTTATCCATTCATCTGTGGATGGACATCTAGGTTCTTTCCATAGTTTGGCTATTGTAGACATTGCTGCTATAAACATTCGGGTACACGTGCCCCTTCGGATCACTATGTTTGTATCTTTAGGGTAAATACCCAGTAGTGCAATTGCTGGGTCATAGGGTAGTTCTATTTTCAACATTTTGAGGAACCTCCATGCTGTTTTCCAGAGTGGTTGCACCAGCTTGCATTCCCACCAACAGTGGAGGAGGGTTCCCCTTTCTCCACATCCTCTCCAGCATCTGTCATTTCCTGACTTGTTCATTTTAGCCATTCTGACTGGTGTGAGGTGATATCTCATTGTGGTTTTGATTTGTATTTCCCTGATGCCGAGTGACGTGGAGCACTTTTTCATGTGTCTGTTGGCCATCTGGATGTCTTCTTTGCAGAAATGTCTGTTCATGTCCTCTGCCCATTTCTTGATTGGATTATTTGTTCTTTGGGTGTTGAGTTTGCTAAGTTCCTTATAGATTTTGGATACTAGCCCTTTATCTGATATGTCGTTTGCAAATATCTTCTCCCATTCTGTCAGTTGTCTTTTGGTTTTGTTAACTGTTTCCTTTGCTGTGCAAAAGCTTTTGATCTTGATGAAATCCCAATAGTTCATTTTTGCCCTTGCTTCCCTTGCCTTTGCCGTTGTTCCTAGGAAGATGTTGCTACGGCTAAGGTCGAAGAGGTTGCTGCCTGCATTCTCCTCAAGGATTTTGATGGATTCCTTTCTCACATTGAGGTCCTTCATCCATTTGGAGTCTATTTTCGTGTGTGGTGTAAGGAAGTGTTCCAATTTCATTTTTCTGCATGTGGCTGTCCAATTTTCCCAGCACCATTTATTGAAGAGGCTGTCTTTTTTCCATTGGACATTCTTTCCTGCTTTGTCGAAGATTAGTTGACCATAGAGTTGAGGGTCGATTTCTGGGCTCTCTATTCTGTTCCACTGATCTATGTGTCTGTTTTTGTGCCAGTACCATGCTGTCTTGATGATGACAGCTTTGTAATAGAGCTTGAAGTCCGGAATTGTGATGCCACCAACTTTAGCTTTCTTTTTCAATATTCCTTTGGCTATTCGAGGTCTTTTCTGGTTCCATATAAATTTTAGGATTATTTGTTCCATTTCTTTGAAAAAAAATGGATGGTATTTTGATAGGGATTGCATTAAATGTGTAGATTGCTTTAGGTAGCATAGACATTTTCACAATATTTATTCTTCCAATCCAGGAGCATGGAACATTTTTCCATTTTTTTGTGTCTTCCTCAATTTCTTTCATGAGTACTTTATAATTTTCTGTGTATAGATTCTTAGTCTCTTTGGTTAGGTTTATTCCTAGGTATCTTATAGTTTTGGGTACAATTGTAAATGGGATTGACTCCTTAATTTCTCTTTCTTCAGTCTTGTTGTTGGTGTACAGAAATGCAACTGATTTCTGTGCATTGATTTTATATCCTGACACTTTACTGAATTCCTGTACAAGTTCTAGCAGTATTGGAGTGGAGTCTTTTGGGTTTTCCACATATAGTATCATATCATCTGCGAAGAGTGATAGTTTGACTTCTTCTTTACCAATTTGGATGCCTTTAATTTCTTTTTGTTGTCTGATTGCTGAGGCTAGGACTTCTAGTACTATGTTGAATAGCAGTGGTGATAATGGACATCCCTGCCGTGTTCCTGACCTTAACGGAAAAGCTTTCAGTTTTTCTCCATTGAGAATGATATTTGCGGTGGGTTTTTCATAGATGGCTTTGATAATATTGAGGTATGTGCCCTCTATCCCCACACTTTGAAGAGTTTTGATCAGGAAGGGATGCTGAACTTTGTCAAATGCTTTTTCAGCATCTATTGAGAGTATCATATGGTTCTTGTTCTTTCTTTTATTAATGTGTTCTATCACATTGATTGATTTGCGGATGTTGAACCAACCCTGCAGCCCTGGAATAAATCCCACTTGATCGTGGTGAATAATCCTTTTAATGTACTGTTGAATCCTATTGGCTAGTATTTTGGCGAGAATTTTTGCATCTGTGTTCATCAAGGATATTGGTCTGTAGTTCTCTTTTTTGGTGGCATCCTTGTCTGGTTTTGGGATCAAGGTGATGCTGGCCTCATAAAATGAGTTTGGAAGTTTTCCTTCCATTTCTATTTTTTGGAACAGTTTCAGGAGAATAGGAATTAGTTCTTCTTTAAATGTTTGGTAGAATTCCCCTGGGAAGCCGTCTGGCCCTGGGCTTTTGTTTGTTTGGAGATTTTTGATGACTGTTTCAATCTCCTTACTGGTTATGGGCCTGTTCAGGTTTTCTATTTCTTCCTGGTTCAGTTGTGGTAGTTTATATGTCTCTAGGAATGCATCCATTTCTTCCAGATTGTCCAATTTGTTGGCGTAGAGTTGCTCATAGTATGTTCTTATAATTGTCTGTATTTCTTTGGTGTTAGTTGTGATCTCTCCTCTTTCATTCATGATTTTATTTATTTGGGTCCTTTCTCTTTTCTTTTTGATGAGTCTGGCCAGGGGTTTATCAATCTTATTGATTCTTTCAAAGAACCAGCTCCTAGTTTCATTGATTTTTTCTATTGTTTTTTTGGTTTCTGTTTCATTGATTTCTGCTCTGATCTTTATGATTTCTCTTTTCCTGCTGGGTTTAGGGTTTCTTTCTTGTTCTTTCTCCAGCTCCTTTACGTGTAGGGTTAGGTTGTGTACTTGAGACCTTTCTTGTTTCTTGAGAAAGGCTTGTACCGCTATATATTTTCCTCTCAGGACTGCCTTTGCTGTGTCCCACAGATTTTGAACTGTTGTGTTTTCATTATCATTTGTTTCCATGAATTTTTTCAATTCTTCTTTAATTTCCTGGTTGACCCATTCATTCTTTAGAAGGATGCTGTTTAGTCTCCATGTATTTGGGTTCTTTCCAGCTTTCCTCTTGTGATTGAGTTCTAGCTTCAGAGCATTGTGGTCTGAAAATATGCAGGGAATAATCCTAATCTTTTGATACCGGTTGAGACCTGATTTGTGACCCAGGATGTGATCTATTCTGGAGAAGGTTCCATGTGCACTAGAGAAGAATGTGTATTCTGTTGCTTTGGGATGAAATGTTCTGAATATATCTGTGATGTCCATCTGGTCCAGTGTGTCATTTAAGGCCTTTATTTCCTTGTTGATCTTTTGCTTGGATGATCTGTCCATTTCAGTGAGGGGAGTGTTCAAGTCCGCTACTATTATTGTATTATTATTGATGTGTTTCTTTGATTTTGTTATTAATTGGTTGATATAGTTGGCTGCTCCCACGTTAGGGGCATAGATATTTAAAATTGTTAGATCTTCTTGTTGGACAGACCCTTTGAGTAGGATATAGTGTCCTTCCTCATCTCTTATTATAGTCTTTGGCTTGAAATCTAATTGATCTGATATAAGGATTGCCACCCCAGCTTTCTTCTGATGCCCATTAGCATGGTAAATTGTTTTCCACCCCCTCACTTTAAATCTGGAAGTGTCTTCGCGTCTAAAATGAGTTTCTTGTAGGCAACATATAGATGGGTTTTGTTTTTTTATCCATTCTGATACCCTGTGTCTTTTGATTGGGGCATTTAGCCCATTAACATTCAGGGTAACTATTGAGAGATATGAATTTAGTGCCATTATTAGCCTGTAAGGTGACTGTTACTGTATATTGTCTCTGTACCTAGGCTCTCTCTTTGCTTAGAGGACCCCTTTCAATATTTCCTGTAGAGCTGGTTTGGTGTTTGCAAATTCTTTCAGTTTTTGTTTGTCCTGGAAGCTTTTTATCTCTCCTTCTATTTTCAATGATAGCCTAGCTGGATAGAGTATTCTTGGCTGCATGTTTTTCTCGTTGAGTGCTCTGAATATATCATGCCAGCTCTTTCTGGCCTGCCAGGTCTCTGTGGATAAGTCTGCCGCCAATCTAATATTTTTACCATTGTATGTTACAGACTTCTTTTCTCAGGCTGCTTTCAGGATTTTCTCTTTGTCACTAAGACTTGTCAATTTTACTATTAGGTGACGGGGTGTGGACCTATTCTTGTTGACTTTGAGGGGGGTTCTCTGCATCTCCTGGATTTTGATGCTTGTTCCCTTTGCCATATTAGGGAAATTCTCTCCAATGATTCTCTCCAATAGACCTTCTGCTCCCCTCTCTGTTTCTTCTTCTTCTGGAATCCCAATTATTCTAATGTTGTTTCGTCTTATGGTGTCACTTATTTCTCGAATTCTCCCCTCATGGTCCAGTAGCTGTTTGTCCCTCTTTTGCTTGGCTTCCTTATTCTCTGTCATTTGGTCTTCTATATCACTAATTCTTTCTTCTGCCTCATTTATCCTAGCAGTGAGAGCCTCCATTTTTGATTGCACCTCATTAATAGCTTTTTTGATTTCAACTTGGTTAGATTTTAGTTCTTTAATTTCTCCAGAAAGGGCTTTAATATCTCCAGAGAGGGTTTCTCTAATATCTTCCATGCCTTTTTCGAGCCCGGCTAGGATGTTCAGAATCGTCATTCTGAACTCTTGATCTGACATATTACCAATGTCTGTGTTGATTAGGTCCCTAGCCTTTGGTACTGTCTCTTGTTCTTTTGTTTGTGGTGATTTTTTCCGCCTTGTCATTTTGTCCAGATAAGAGGATACGAAGGAGCAAATAAACTAATAAAAGGGTGGCAAAGACCCCAGAAAAATGTGCTGTAACCAAATCAGAAGAGACCCCTAATTGTGAGGGAGAGAAAGGGGATAAAAACAGGTTCTGGAAAAAAAAAAAGGAAAAAAAGGAAAAAATTTAAAAAATAAAACAAAAAAATATAAAAAAGAAAGAAAAATATATATATTTAGATGAACTAGTCAAAAAACGTTAAAAAAAGAAAAGGGTAAAAGTTTTAAAAAATTTAGCAGAAGAAGAAAAAAGAAAAAAGAAAAAAAAATTGAAAAAAGAAAAAAAAATTGAAGTAGCTGCAAGACTAAAGAATCATGGGGAGAAAGCCATGAGTTCCGTGCTTTGCTTTCTCCTCCTCTGGAATTGCTCTGCTGTCTTAGGAATTGAACCTGCTTTCTCCTTGATAGATGAACTTCGTCCTGGCTGGATATTTTGTTGATCTTCTGGGGGAGGGGCCTGTTGTAGTGACTCTCAAGTGTCTTTTCCCGAGGCGGGATTGCACCGCTCTTACCGGCGGCCGGACTAAGTAATCGGCTCGGGTTCGCTTTTGGGAGCTTCTGTTCCCTAAACGCTTTCCGTAGAGTTCCGGAGGACGGGAATGAAAATGGCGGCCTCCCAGTCTCCGGCCCAGAGCAGCCGAGAGCCTGGGGCCCCACTCCTCAGTGCGCCCCCAGAGGACAGCACCCAATCACTCCCGTATCCCCAGCCTCTAGCCGCGCTCCGAGCTCACCCAGCCCGCGACCAGTTCAAGGTATCCCCGAGCTGAGAGTTCAGTCCTCGGCTCTGTCTCTGCAGCCGGCTTCTCCGTTCTAATACCTGCGAGCTCTCCGACACTCTGACACCCCCGATCCTTCTGTGACCCTGCGGGGCCTGGGGCCACGCTGACCCCGCGTGGGCGTCACCCTGGTTTAGCCTCTGGAGCAATGTCCCTCAGTGGAACAGACTTTTAAAAGTCCTGATTTTGTGCTCCGTTCCTCCGCCGCTTGCCGGGAGCCGGCCCCTCCCCCCGCGGTCTATCTTCCCGTCGTTTTGGATTCACTTCTCCGCCAGTCCTACCTTTCAGAAAGTGGTTGATTTTCTGTTTCTAGAGTTGCTGTTCTTCTTCTCTTCGCTCTCCCATTGGATTTGTAGGTGTTTGCAATGTTTAGATAAGCTATCGAGCTGATCTCCTGCTACCTGATGTAGTCTCAGGCTGCTACTTCTCCGCCATCTTGACTCCTCCCCTCAAGAGTATGCTTTCTTTTGCAAGAAACCGCCAACCTCTTTTCCAAGGTAGCTCTATCATTTCGCATGAATGAGACTTCCTGCTGTTCCTCACCCTCACCAGTTTTTGGTGTTGCCAGTGGTTTGGAATTTGGCCATTCTTACAGGTATGTAGTGGTATCAAATTGCCTTAATTTACATTTCCATGGTAATATGTGGTGTGTGAAGCATGTTTTTATTTAAAAGATTTTATTGATTTTTTTGAGAGAGAGAGCACAAACAGGGGGAGGGGCAGAGGGAGAGGGAGAAGCGGACTCCCTGCTGAGCAGAGAGCCCAGTGTAGGGCTCCATCCCAGGACCCTGGGATCATGACCTGAGCCAAAGGCAGACACTTCACTGACTGAGCCACCCAGGCGCCCCAAGCATCCAACTCTTGATCTTAGCTCGGGTCTTGATCTGAGGATCATGAGATCAAGCCCCATGTTGGGCTCTGCACTGGACGTGGGGTGAGTGAGTGAGTAAATAAATAAATAAATAAATAATCAAAACATGTTTACATATAAAATATAAACAAATAAATTTAAAATCAAAACAATTAATTGGCAGGAAATTGACTTAAAAAGTCAACAGAGACGCACCTGGCTGCCTCAGGCAGTGGAGCATGCAACTCTTGGTCTTGGGTTTCTAAGTTTGAGCCCTACATTGGGTATAAAGGTTACTTAAAAATCAAATCTTTATTTAAAAAATTAAATAAATAAATAAAATCAATTTTTTAAAAAGTAAAATCTTTTGAAAAAGTCAGCAGGTATTTTAGTCTGGATAAGATGGGAGAAACATAATGCCTTTATCTCCCACTGAGCTCAACTATAGAACCTTGACAAAATGCATAGCCCAGCCATTTGAGAATCCAAAAAATCAAATAGAACAAACAGGTCAAAAACAGCTCCAAAAATTGAAAGTTTGGGTATCAGAATTTAAAGTACCACCAAACTGGCAGGGAGTTTCTGTTTTTATTGCCCTTCAGTATTCCCCAAATGGGCAAAGGATGTGAATAGATACAGAAATGATGAACAAGTATGTCAAAAGGTACTCAGCATCACTGATCATCAGGGAAATACAAATCAAAACCACAAAGAGATACCACCTCACACCAGTCAGAATGGCCAAAATTAACAACACAGGAAATAACAGGTGTTGGTGAGGATGTGGAGAAAGGGGGACCCTTCTTGCACTGCTGGTGGGAATGCGAGCTGGTGCAGCCACTGTGGAGAACAGGATGGAAGGTCCTCAAGAAGTCAAACATAGAACGACCCTGAGACCCAGCAATTGTACTACTGGGTATTTACCCAAAGGACACAAAAATACAGATTCAAAGACATACACAGACCCCAGCGTTTATAGCGGCAGTATCTACTATAGCCAAATTATGGAAAGGGGCCATCCGTTCATTGACTGATGAATGGATAAAAAAGTTGTGATGTGCGGTGTGTGTGTGTGTGTGTGTGTGTGTGTGTGTAGGAATATTATTATATGATGGACTATTACTCAGCCATAAAAAAGAATGAACTCTTGCTATTTTCAATGACAGTAATGGCACTAGAGGGTACAATGCTAAGTGAAATAAGTCAGAGAAGGGCAAATGCCATATGATTTCACTTGTGAAATTTAAGAAAGAAAACAAATGAACAAATGGGGGGGAAAAAGAAACAGAGAGGTAAACCAAGAAACAGACTCTTTTACTATAGAGAACTCAGTGATGGTTACCAGAGGGGAGGTTCAGTGGGAGGAGGTTACACAGGTGGTGGGGAGGAAGGAGGACACTTGTGGTGAGCACTGGGTGCAGTATGGAACTGCGGAATCACTATACGTACACCTGAAACTCATATTACACTATATGTTAACTAACTGGAATGAAAATAAAATTTTTTTAAATGTGTATTTTACATACTGTCAATGAATAACTGGAAACCAAAATGAAAGAACAAATGTTTACAATAGCTCCAAAAATTGAATGTTTGGGTATCTAACAAAAAATGTCCATTGTCTGTATGGTGAAAACTACAAAGTAAAAGAAACCAGAGAGACATACTGTTTGTGTGCTCTAAGATTCAACATCGTAAAGATCTCAGTTCTCCCCAATCTATAGTTTCAGCAGGCTTTTTTTGTGGTCACAAACAAGCTGAAATTTATATGAGAAGGCAAAAGTACTAGATTTGCTAAAATGATTTTGCAGAAGAATAAATTTGGGGTAATAATCTTACTCAGTTTTACAATTACTACAAAGCTGCAGTAATCATAGCATGTATTAGTTAATGGAATAGACCTATAGATCAGTGAAATAGGATAAAAGTCCAGAAATAGATCCCCACAAATAAGCCCAATTGATCTGGTGCAGAAATAACTCAAAGGAGGCATCTTGTCAACAAATGATGCAATGATCGTAGACCTTATAGTTATACAAAGAGTAACTCAAAATGAGTTATAGCTCTAAATGTGATATATACAACCATAACACTTTTAGGATATCTTCATGACCTGGGGTTAAGAGAAGGTTTCTGAGAAAACATCACACAGTCCCTAAAAGAAAAAATTGATAAATGTGACTTCATCAACACCCGTAATTTTTGCTTTTGTAACAAAAAAACACTTTTAAGAGAATGAAGGGACAAGCTACAGACTGGGAGGAGATATTTGCCAATCACATATCTGGCTAAGGATTGAAGTGATATATATAAAAATATGTTCCCAATAATGAAGATATTTTTTGTTTTATATATGTATTATACATGTGTATTATATGTGTATGTATTATATTATAAAACATTTTATTTTATAAAACATGTTCTCAAATCTCAATAATAAGGAAAAAAACACCAATTTTTTAAATGGACAAAATAGGAGTGACTGGGTGGCTCAGTCGTTAAGTGTCTGCCTTCGGCTCAGGTCATGATCCCAGATTCCTTGGATACAACCCCATATCAGGCTCCCTGCTCAGCGGGGAGCCTGCTTCTCCCTCTCCAGCTCCCCCCGTGCTTGTCTTCCCTCTCTCTCTATGTCTCTCTCTGTCAAAAATAAATAAAATCTTTTTAAAAAATGCTAAAAAAAAAGTAAATGGACAAAATATTTGAATAGATAATTCACCAAAGAAGATATACAAGTGCCAAATACATGTAAAGATGTCCAGTATCATTGGCCATTAGGAAAATGCATATTAAAACCACAATGAAATACTGCTACAAATATATTGGAATACCTAATGTGATAATTTAAAAATTGTTAAGTATGCTGGTAAGAATGCAGACCAACAGGAAGTCTCATACATTCTTGCTGGGGATTCACAGTGGTATAGCCACTCTGGAAAACAGTTTGGCAGTGTAATGTTGTGATTTAAATAAACTCTATATTTGGTTTTCATCTCCTTCTTGGTAGAGCTTCTAAACCCTTGAGATTTTCTGTGATGAGAACAGTAACGATGTCTTTTGTTATGTTACTGAGGTGATTTTTGGACCCTACACCTACGGATGGGGGCTGATCACCGGTAGAGTCAACAAAGTGATTAGCGGGCTGGAATTTTCAGTCCCACTTGGCCCCAGCCCCCTACCCCTCCCCCACGAGGGGAAAGGAGAGAGGGGCCGAATATTGAGCTCAGTTGTCAACGGCTAAAGATTTAAGCAATTACACCTATGTAATGAAGATTTCATAAAACAAAAAACAAGGACAGGGTTCAAAAAGCTTCCAGGTTAACCCGTGGGAATCTACACCATCTCCGGGTAGATAGTTTCTGAATTAAGTTAAATTGTAGGATGCCCAGCTGATATCACAGAATTGCTTGGTGGTAGGGAAAAACCCATATACACTGGAATTAGTGTCACAATTACGGGCCGTTTCTTATAAAGGTAAATATACACTTAATTTCCATTCCTGAGTATTTGCCCTAGACAAATGAAAACTTAATATTCACATAAAAGTCTGTATGTACATTAATGTTCACAGCAGCTTTATTTGTAATGGCTGAGAATTGGAAACAAGCTAAATGTTTTCCAACAAGTGAATGCTGAAACAAACTGTGGTACATCCATACCATGAAATACTCCTCATCAATAAAACAGAGTGAAGTACTGATACAGGCAACAAAATGGGTGAATCTCTAAGGCACTATACTGAGTAAAAAAGCCAATCTCAGAAGGGTATATATTGTATGGTTCCATTTATATGACAATCTCAAAAATACAAATATATTGCAATGGGAAACAGATCAGTGGTTGCCAAGGGTTACAGTTAGGGATGTTGGAACTGTCCTGTGTCCTGATGGTTGGTGGTTTTGTGTTAAGACCCATAGGCTTGGGATGCCTGGGTGGCTCAGTGGGTTCAGCCTCTGCCTTTGGCTCAGGTCCTGATCTCAGGGTCCTGGGATCAAGCCCCGCTTCAGGCTCTCTGCTCAGCAGGGAGCCTGCTTCTTCCCTGCCCCCACCGCCTGCCTCTCTACCTACTTGTGATCTCTGTCTGTCAAATAAATAAATAAAATCTTAAAAAGAAAAGACCCATAGGCTCACACACCAAAAGTAAAAGTCAGTTTCACTACTTGGTGATTTTAAAAATAAAATAAAAAGAATCCAAATGTTTTCAGACAGATTTACCTGTAATTTAAATTTGTATAGGTGAGTTACTTTCTTCATCCAATCAAAGATTTACTTTCAAGTGTCAAGAGTACAAGAAAAAAGAACATGATAAACAAAAATCTTTCTGCTTAAAGTAAGCCTGCAAAGAAAATTTCCCAATCAAATGAAGACAACCAACAAATTCAGTAATTAAAGCATGTTGCTATACATGGTGTTCACTTAAAGTGTGATTATAGGTGTTTAATATTGATTATTGTTATTTTGGTCATAATACTTTGCAAAAGTAAAAAAAGTTAAAAGCATAATAGAAATTTTCTGTATTTAATTGCCTATGTACACACTTTCCTTGAACAGTATTCACAGTTTTATAATCTTTCCCTTTTATATTTGTTCTGAACACATGCATATATATATATGACAGATGATTATATGAGCTTGTATTTTGCATGTTTCTTTAATTTCATTTTCTGAGTGATTCATTTTTCTTGTATTTTATATAAGTACCGGTCTGCAACAAAATTGAAGTGAAAAAAAGTCACTTACCCCAAATAGTTTTAGAAGAACTGACACCGAAGAAGCAATACTGTGGTCAAGTTAACAGGTTAGGGTTAACCCAAGAGACAAAGCAGTAGGTGAAGTGAGGTCTTCTCCTAGTGTTGATTTCCCATGATAGGGTTCTCAAAAGCAGGTGAATGTTCTCACTTCTTTTTCAGGGAGTCTGGCCAGAGAAAGGACACAGGACTTGCCTGAATTTGTGCTGCTTTTTGCTGTGTTTGATGAAGGTTAGTGATCTGCAGTCTGAACTTGGGGCTCCTAAAAAAGTAGGATATGTTAATTATGTTAATTTCATCTGGTGTTTGAGAATAAGGGCTGCTGTTGTCCAGAGGAAGTGATTATAGAAAGATCATAAACTACTGTTCAGGAATGAAGGAGATGGGGATGAAACTGAGTTTCAAGGAAAAGTACAGCCTGAGTTCCACTGGGAGCTATCCGGTAAGAAGATAGAGGAGCTTGATCACAGGCTGGGCTCATGCCCTTCATTATATTTGTCCGTCCGCCTGTTGATGAACGCTCGGGCTGCGTCTGTGTTTTGGCTTTTGGAGGTAATGCTGCAATAAACACAAGGTGCCGATATCCTGTCGAATTAGTGGGTTTATATTTGGGGGCTAAATACCCGGAAGCGGAATTACTGGATCTCAGGAAGCTCTATTTTCAGCTTCTTGAGGATCCTCCACGCTGTTTTCCAGAGCGGCTGCACCAGCTTGCACCCCCACCCACAGTGCGGGAGGGCTCCCCTTTCTCTGCATCCTCGCCCACACCTGTCGGCGTCCTCACTGGTTAGTTTTAGCCCTTCTGACTGGTGTGAGGTGGGATCTTACTGGAACTGGCTCATCTTGAGACGGAAAGTTTGGGAGCACCTGAGGGGTGCAGCCGGTCGAGCATCCACTCTTGGCTTTGTCGTGATCTCAGGGCCTCAGGATCAAGCCCCGTGTCCGGCTCTGACTCATCAGAGAGTCTGCTTGAGGATTCTTTCTCTCGTCTGTCTCTGCCCCTTCCTCCTCTAAAAATTTAAATAAATCTTTTGAAAAAGTACCGAAAGTGTACCGTCTTTAGATAGCAATTCCCCGTTTCCCCCACCCCTCTGCTCCTGGCCGGCAGCATTGCACTGTGTCACTTAAACCTCTCTGTGTGTCAGTGTCCTCACATCGAAAACTGCACTGGTAGTCCTTTCTTCATAGCACAGTGGTGCGGATTACGTGATCTAAATTAAGCAACTTAGAACTTCTGCCGCCGCCTCCTGTCCCATCTCATCCTCCCACACTGCCTCTTCAGAACTGAGGACCCATCATCCCTCTCCTGACGAGTCCCCTGTCTTTTCGCATCCCCTGACGCCCCATTATTCTGCCTCACCGCTCAGGCCCCAGCCACCTGGGGCACCGTTTGTGTCGCACTCGTTCGTGCTGTTACCTCTGCCTAGAAAGTGACGTGTTCCCTTCTCCTTCCAGTCTGGGTTAGGAGCCTCTTTATATGTTCCCATCGCACCTGGAGTTTCCTCCTTATCCTACAAAACCATCACTGCCTGCTTGTTTGATTTTATATCCCTCGCCCTTCAAGTAGGGTGAAGTCCCTTCCCCTTTCTGTGTCTGTATTAGCCTGTTCTAATCTCTGTTACATGATTCTTCACTCTGTTATAATTGTCAGCTTCTCTAGTCGAGCTAAATTGTAAGCAGAGAAGACACAGTCACTGTCCTCGATGCCTAGCACTCAGTAGCGCTCAGTAAATGTGTTTGGCTGGGTGCTTCAGAAACGTCCAGCATTCGCTGTCAGCCCTTTACACAAAGGGCCAAGTTCAGGGAGACAGCTGTCCAATAATAATATTTACAGCACTTTCACTGTTACTAGTCTCAGGGAGGAGGTTGGAAAGCTTTCATGTTCTTGGGTTTTCATTACTACAACTGAGTGAAGCAATTAGGACAGGGCCTGAGAGCCCTTTTCTAAGATGATTTTCATTTGCTTCCTTTTAAATGACTCCGTGAATGAATAGAATGAAGTCCTCATGGCACCAACTAACCAATATTCTCCCTTCTCGTTATCGTTTGCACCATCCCTCCCCATCTACTGTCGTGGACAAATATAGGGAGAGATAATCAGTTTGAGCAGGAAATGTCTGCCTTTTGGTAATTGTCTTCGCCTTTCTCTTACTGACTTGGAGCGCAAGTCATCCATGCCTACTGTGCTAACAAAAATGCTTAAGCTGTGAGCAGTCTTTGCCCCATGGGAGGGAAGGAGACAGGGAGGGTGACTCATGAGACAGACACTTGATGGGCCCTGTCTTTGCCTCCTCTCTCATCAGGGAAAAGCTGGCACTCAGAAACAAATGAGTCTTCTGATCCGGCATCTACTCAGGCCCGGCGTGAGATGCATACAGTCAATGGCTATGTAAACAGGTCTCTGCCAGGTACGTACTCACCTGCTCCAGAATCTGCAGGGTCAGGGCATCTGGGTGGCGCCATCGGTGAAGCATCTGACTCTTGGTTTCAGCTCAGGTCATGATCTCAGGGTCATGGGATGGAGCCCTGCTTTGTGCGCCGCCCTCAACAGTGAGTCTGCTTGAGGTCCTTTCTCTCCCCACACCCTTTCCTCCACGCATGCTCCCTTGCCCTCTCTCTGAAATAAATAAAGTCTTTTAAAAAAAGAATCTGCATTTACCACCAGAACTTTCTTCTCCGCGTCTCTTCAGACAACTCTGTGTCCCAGAGGAAAGCCCACTGAATTCGGGCGTCTGGTGGGGTCTTAAACTGAAGTGGCAGATTCGTCTTTCAGTCACCTAAACACGAAGGCCTGCCTGTGTACACAGAGCTCACAGATTTCTCTTTTCTTTTACTTAAATGTATGTGGACAGCCAAGGCTGAACAAATATTTAAGGGAAACCTGAAAAATAACGGATATGCAAAGATAAAAAATAATAATAATCCCAGAAGAAAAGAAGAAATACTTAGAAGAGAACTTGTCGAAAGGTCTACTTAGTATTTTCATCAAGATTCAAGAAGATACTGCATCAATCAAGTAATAATATGATTTTCTGAAAAATAATCAAACCAAGAGTGTGCTCATAAAAGTTAGGAATATGATTGTGAAGATACAAACTCAATAGAAGGAGAAAATCTCCCAGAAAGTAAAACAAGAAGATTTGCAATACACTTTTAAAAAAGATTTTATTTATTTATTTGACACAGAGAGAGAAAGAGATCACTAGGCAGAGAGGCAGAGAGAGAGGGAGAAGCAGGCTCCCTGCTGAGCAGAGAGCCCAATGCGGGGCTCGATCTCAGGACCCTGCGATCATGACCTGAGCCAAAGGCAGAGGCTTAACCCACTGAGCCACCCAGGCGCCCTTGGAATACACTTTAAAACAGATTTTAAAAACCAAAGAAATGAGAGAAGTGTTAAGGATGAAAATATTTGAGTCTTCATATTCACATTTTCCAGCAGGATAAATTAAAAAAAAAAAAAAAGATCCCCAAACAGAATTATGATTGTGGAATTTCAGAGAACAAAGAGAAGATATTATAGCTTCAGGTCCCATATAAAGGCACGAGAATTCAAATGGCTATACCATTCAGGGATTTCTAGGCCTTACTAGAGAGTTTGGACTTGAGACAGACAACAGATAATGGTAGCTAGTTTGAATTAAGATGGTGCGGGTAGTAATGATGATGAAAAATATGTATATTTGAAAGCATCAGGAGCCAAAATAAGAGACAGCTGTGCCCTAGTACTTAACGGGGTGAGATCTAAACATACAGCTGCTTGGGTTCCAATTTAAGCAAGTTAACTAATCTCTCCAGGCATCAGTTTCCTCTCCTGATAACAATAGTTTTACATTCATGTGGTTATTGGAGATGAATGAGTCAAAACTTGTAAAATCATTTGAACAGTGCTTGATCTAAAACAAGTGCTTGGTAAATATTAGTATTAATTATATTGCCATAATTAGTGTCAGACTGGACTTAAGAAGTAAGAGTGGTGAGAAGAATAACTCTCACTTGCATAATTTTGATATTGGTCAGAGAGAAAATATTTATTAACGAGAATAAGCCTTGGGCTGAGTCCTAGGTGATCCATCATTTGATGAAAGGTCAGGAAAGGAGGCAAAAGAAGGGGAAACCCCAGAGAGGTGTTGGCACAGAGGCCAAGGGCGGAAGACCTTGGCAAGAGCTTTAGTTGGGCAGTACCCTAGCATCCTTGGAAAGTTGCATTCCAGTCAGGAATAAAATTTGAAGGTCAATTTGTCCATCCTATCCTAGAGACATGTTTTCCGTTTCAAGTTCTCTACTTCTTGACCATAACTGTCTTATTCCTATGTTCTAGGTCTGACTGGATGTCACAAGAGATCAATTTATTGGCATGTGATTGGAATGGGCACCACCCCCGAAGTGCACTCAATTTTTCTTGAAGGTCACACATTTCTTGTGAGAAACCATCGCCAGGCCTCCTTGGAGATCTCACCAATAACTTTCCTAACTGCTCAGACATTCCTGATGGACCTCGGCCAGTTTCTACTGTTTTGTCATATCCCTTCCCACCAACATGGTAATATCTGTTGATCTTGAATATGAGTATTATAAATATTCAGCTCTTCTCTTACTGTCTGCTGTACCTTGAATGTAAGAGGGCTTGAGTGTTAGTAGTCCCGGGGAATTTCTAGTTAAATGACTATGATGGTAGTGATGCCCGGAGCAGTGAATAGCAAAGACAAGAGGCTATCGCAGCAGTCATCGTGAGACTCCACACCACTGGTGAACATGGAGGCACCCCAGCACTACCTGGAAGGAGGTGAGAGACCTGGGAAGTACAGAGCCTGTCAGGGATAGCGGACCCTCGGAGAAGCAGTGGAAGCTGGTGAGCGCATGTGAAACACCCTGTGAGGCTACAGACTTCTTCATGAGGGCTTTGCACAGGGTTAGAGGTCCTGTCTAAGCAAGTTGGGGCAACAATACAGTCTCAAACTGTTGTTAATGTGGCCTCATTTGTAGCTGCAGACTGAAAATTCATGTGACACGATCACTCCACCCCCATTTTCCTTCTTGTGTATTTACTCTGCTAACTCTTTATATTGGCTCATTCTAACATCCCTCTTCATCTTCTCCTCTGCGGTGGCCCATGAGGGTTGTTGGAGGAAAATGTCGTGTGTAACAGCACTTGTTTGTTCTAGCACTCTTCAGATTCCTTGCCTTGGAAAAGAGATTTGATCTGGCTCCACCTCCACTGTTTTCCCCTTATGGTTTATGAGCAACATTGCCTTGTTTACAGTTCTCTATAGTGATGAAGAGTAGGGGCCTCTTTCCTCATCTGTTGTATAATATTTATGAAGCTTTTGACAAGATGTTAGAGGATAAAGGAAGTTGATCCTAAAGTCACAGAGGAATAGCTCATTTACTTGGATGCAGGTTGGTCATTACCTAGTGTGAGGAGTTTACTTAATGTTTTATTATTTTGACTTATTCCCACTGATTTTAATCCTCATTTTCCAGAAAAATGCTTTGTCTTATTAGACCACAGACATTTTTAGATCTAGAATGAGTGATGTTTAAAGCCACATGAACCCCAGACTAGTTGCTTGCCTCTCCTGAAATCTACCATATTCCCCATCATCTAGTAAGGTCTGCGTTAGTATCGATTTTCAAAATAGCCCTATAGCATAGCTTGGGTAGGAATTATTACTCTCCACATAGTATAAAGCCAAAGGTGAAATTGAGATTGTTGAGTAGACTTGCTGTAGGCCTTGCAACTAGTCACAGGCAGACATGCTCTTAAAATATGTAACGTATTGGGTGCCTGGGTGGCTCAGTGGTTAAGCAACTGCCTTAGGTTCGGGTCATGATCCTGGAGTCCCAGGATCAAGGCCTGCATCCGGCTCCCAGCTCCACAGGGAGTCTGCTTCTCCCTCTGACTTTCGCCTCTCTCATGTTCTCTCTCACTGTCTCTCTCTCAAATAAATAAAATCTTTTAAAATATATATATGTATATATATAAAACATATATTTCCTTAACTGTTAAGTTGTACCTTTTTGTTTTGATGAACTTGGAATGTCTTAAAATTTATATGTACAATGACATTTTTCCTAATAAACATTAAACCAATGGTTTGTATCATAATTCAGTGGAGTACATAGAGAAATCATTAAGCAACTGGCAGAATAGAGAGCTGGTCTGAACTAGGCATCCAAATGCTGAAAATACAGCTTCTCAAGTTATAATTAGGGAACTGAAGTGTAATAGGTTCAGAGCCAATTCCAGAAGGAATGTATTCATACATATTATAAGAGCAAATGAGTGAGTTTTAAAAAAGGGATAAAACATATAATGGAGGAGAATCAGGCAGAAGGGAAGTGGTGAGTGCAAAGATCATAACCTGAAAGTCGCAGCTGTGGGAGAGTGGTAAGATAAGGCTATCGGTGTGGGGAAGGGAACACTTAGGAGAGGGTGCTGAAGGCCCAATGAGAGACAACAAAGTTGTAGAAGTTAAGCAAGTCTTACAGGAATCTGACATTGTTGGGTTTGTCTGACCCCAGGTGGTATGGAAGCTTATGTCAAAGTAGATAGCTGCCCAGAGGAGCCCCAACTACGGATGAAAAATAAGGAAGAGGAAAATTATGATGAAGATCTTTATGACTCTGACATGGACGTGATTAGCTTTGATGATGACAACTCCTTTCCGCTCATGCAAATCCGCTCAGTTGCCAAGAAGCACCCTAAAACTTGGGTGCACTATATTGCTGCCGAAGAGGAGGACTGGGATTACGCTCCCTCAGACCCCAACCCCAGCGACGGGTAAGCGCCTCTTAATGCTTGGTATGAACTCGTCCTCATCTTTAAAATGTTATTCCCAATTATTCAGAACAACCAACCTTCAAGCCATGTTCATGGTTAGGTACAGATGCGGGGTCAAATAAGACAGCCTTACTAACATAGCTAAGCGTCAGGCATACTTGTATTTTTCTCATGCCTTTCCACTGATTAAATCATTTCAGCTCTTTTAGAGCTGGATTTTAGCCACTTGTCCTCGACCTAGAATTCTCCATCCCAACATCTCATCTGTTTGTGTCTCATGCAGAAGTTATAAAAATCTGTATTTGAACAATGGTCCTCAGCGGATTGGTAGGAAGTACAAGAAAGTCCGATATATGGCATACACAGATGAAACATTTAAGACTCGTGAAACTGTTCAGTATGAATCAGGAATCCTGGGACCTTTACTTTATGGAGAAGTTGGAGACACACTGGTGGTAAGTTGAAGAGAAATAAAGTTGGGTAATTATGAAGACAAAGTCTGGAGAATTCTAAGTTTCTAAAAGCTTCATAATTGAGCCTTGTGTTCCAATGTATATGATCTTCTAAAAATTATAAATGTTATACAAATAAATACAGTTTATAAATTTGTTTTTAAAATATGAGTATGTAGAATACAAATACAATGCCACCCATTAAACGTGTCACCCCTTTGAAACAGTTAGTACATGGTCTTCAATACATATCCTTATATAATTTTTTTCCACTAATTATATAGTACAGGAATCACCAGACTATGGCCTATGAGCCTAATATGGCTCATAGTGTGTTTTTGGATAACTTGTGAATGTAGGTTTTACTTTTTTTTAAAAGATTTTCTTTATTTGAGAGAGTGAGCAAATAAGAGAGGAGCAGAGGGGCGAGGAGAAGCAGACTCCCTGCGGAGCAGGAAGCCCAACACAGGGCTCGATCCCTGGATGGATCCCAGGACTCTGGGATCATGACCTGAACCAAAGGCAGACGCTTCACCCACTGAGCTGCCCACATGCCCTGGATATTACCTTTTTAAAGAGTTGTAAAAAATAATAAGACAAACGTGACAGAGACTAGATATGGCTCATGAAATCTGGAGCATTTACTCTCTGGCCTTTTCCAGAAAATGTCTGCTGACCCTTGATACAAGGTGTTAAGAAGGCTTATGCTGCAAAGAACAGGAAACTCAATAAGCCTTGGTTTTGGTTTGTTTTTTTTTTTAAAGGGGGGGGATATTTTTTCACAATCGATTTGGAGATAGAGGGTTGTTTGTGTCAACTCAGCTGCTCCGAAATGTTGTGAAGGACGCTGATCATTATACATGGAGCATTGAGCAGAATACCATGAACCTGTGACCAGTGCCGGAGGAGGACTCCAACTACATTCCATGCCACCTGCTAGGAAGAGAAATCCAAACACTCTGCCCACGGCATCTTGGTAACAGATATCTCTCAGCAGCCAGCGAAGGGCAGTTGGCCTCTGTGTAGCCCTCTTATGCTGAGACAGAAGGATCCCAACTCCTCCCCCAGGGAGTCTGAAATACTAAAATACTGAAAACTGAGGGTCTGCTGATACATGTGCCTAAGCAGAACAAAGGAGTACTCCCTGACACTGACCGGGCAAGGTGATAAGCCGGCTATAGGCCATGGGGGCTCAAGTCGGGGCCTGGTAAGGAGGTGGCCCAGGCCCAGGCCCGTTCTTACATGGCCAAACAGGGCTCCAAAGGCTGTGCACAAGGACTGCCTTTCCCAGTGTGGAGTTTTATTAGATACTGCCAAAGTGCCTTCAGCAGTTCTGCCCCAATTTATACCCTCACCAAGAGTGTCTGACCGTGCTTTCCCCACATCATTGACAGTATCTATTATAAGCCTTCAGAAAATTTTCCAATTTGATGAGATAAGTATTTATATATTGTCTTCATTTGCATTTCCCTGCTTAGTAGTGAAATTGCATATTGTTTCATGTTTGTTTGTTTGTTGACTATTTACATGACACCCTCTGCAAATTGCCTGAAATTTTGTCCAGTTTTCTATTAGAATGGTTGTCTCTTGCCTACATGTTTGTAAAAGGCTTTATGCAATGTGGATATTGGCACATTGTTATTTTTCAAATATTTTTCTCAGTCTGTCCCTTGCACTTTTGTCCTACAAAGATTTTTAGTCTTTATATAGTCAAGATCTTTTTTTTTAAGATTTTATTTATTTATTTATTTATTTGACAGAGAGAGAGGGAGAGAAAGCGAGCACATGCATGAGCAGGGGGAAGAAGTGTGGGGAGAGGGAGAAGCAGACTCCCCTCTGAGCAGGGGACCTGAAGCGGAACTTGATTCCACGACCCAGGGATCTTGATCCGAGCTGAAGACAGAGGCTCAACTGACTGAGCCACCCAGGCGCCCCTAGAGTAGTCAAGATCTTTTATCAGTCTTTTTATTTATAATTTTCTGGGTATTTTTCATTTATTATTTCTGCCTTGGAATGCCTTAATCACCTCCAGTTTATAAAAATAGTCTATTTTATTCTTTATACTTTTATAGTTTTATTTTTACAATAGGGATCTTAATTGCTCTGGAAGTTACTTTTGGTTGTAGTTGATAGCATCAAGTAAGGATTGTAATTTATAGTGTCAAATAAGGGTTTCCCCAAATAAGAGCTAACTGGCCCAACTGATCCTTTCTTTACCAATTTAAAATGCCCTTTTTTATTATATACTAAATTGCTAAAATCTGTTTTCTTTAATTGCTCTCCTACCACACTGTTTTGATGACTGCAACTTTGTCCTGTGTTTTGATATTTGTAGAGCAAGTCTTCCCTGATTGTACTTCTTCAACATTTTAAGCAGCTATCCTTGTACAATTTTTCTTCATAAATTTATTTACTTATTTTTAGATTATCCAGTAAAAATACTTCAAAATGCAAAAAATGTATACAGTGAAAGACAAATTTTTCTCCCTCCCAGACTTCAAATCCCATAGTCTGATAGGCAGTCATTACTGTCAGTTTTAATATCCTCTTCCAAAAATAGTGTTTAAATGTATGTGCTTATGTTTATATTTTAAACAAAAACAGGAGTACTATGTAAATTATTCTTTATCTTGTTTTTTTAATTTAACAACATTTCATATCAAGATATATAGCTGTACCTCAGTTCTTTATTTATATAAGTTATGTTCAGACATCTTATTGAATCCTATTAAATTTTTGTATTAATGTAAGAATTTGAGGTTTATTTTTTACTCCTTAGGTGAAAATTTTCAAACATACTTACAGGTAGAATAGCAAAATAAACTTCTTTGGACCCATCACTCAAATTCAGCAGTTATTGACAAATGGCTGATCTCTTTTTATCTATAAACACATTCTTCTCAAGTGCACATGAAACATTCTTCAGGATAGGCCATGATGCCATAGAACAAGTCTCAAAATTTTATTTTTTTTAAAAGATTGTGTTTATTATTTGACAGAGAGAGAGTGTGTGTGAGAGAGGGAATACAAGCAGGGGAAGTGGGAGAGAAAGAAACAGGCCTCCCACCGAGCAGGGATCCCATGGAACTCTGGGATCATAACCTTAGCCAAAGGCAGACGCTTAACAACTGAGCCACCCAGGTGCCCCAACAAGTCTCAAAATTTTAAAGAAAACTATAATGCAATATCCCTCATGAAGAGAGATGCAAAAATCTTGCACCATACATTAGTATACCAAATCTAGCAACAATTTTACAAGAATATATGCCATGATCAAGTGGGATTTATTCCACAATAATGCAAGGATGGTTCAATATACAAATACTAAGGCAATATACTGTATTAAATAAATAACAAAAAGTACATGATCATGTAATAGGTGAAGAAAAACAGTTTGACAAAATCCACCACCCATTCAAGATGAAAAATGTCCCAATGAACTAGCAACAGAAGGCAAGGTCCTTAATTTGATGAAGAACATCTAAAAAAATGTATTATATGGTGAAAGATTGTTTCCCCCCAAGACTGGGGAAAAAAATTAAGGGTCTACTCTTGTCACTTCTATTTAATGTTGTATTGGAAACCAGTGCAGTAAGCCAAAAACAAAACAACAGCAACGACAACAACAAAAAACAGAAATTAGGGGCATTTGGATTGGAGAGGAAGAAATAATACTGTCTTTATTTGCAGATGACATGATCTTATATGTAGAAAATGATTAATACATAATAAAAAGTCATAAGAAATTGGGATTGCAAGGGACATCCTTATCCTAATAAAGATGTGCAGAAAACCTATAGTCACCATCATACTTGGTAGTGAAACTCAGAAATCCTTCTCTTTTTTAAACTTTTTAAATTTTTAAATTTAATTTCTTTTCAGCATTCCAAGATTCATTGTTTATGCACCACACCCAGTGCTCCATGCAATAGTGCCCTCCTTAAAACCCACCACCAGGCTCACCAAGCCCCGACTCCATCCCTTCCAAAACCCTCAGTTGGTTTCTCAGAGTCCACAGTCTCTCATGGGTTGTCTCCTCCTCTGATTTCCCCCAACTCACTTTTCCTTTCCTTCTCCTAATGTCCACCATGTTATTCCTTATGCTCCACAAGTAAGTGAAACCATATGATAATTGACTCTCTCTGCTTGACTTATTTCACTCAGCATAATCTCCTCCAGTTCCATCCATGTTGATACAAAAGTTGGGTATTCATCCTTTCTGATGGAGACATAATACTCCATGGTGTATATGGACCACATCTTCCTTATCCATTCGTCCGTTGAAGGGCATCTTCGTTCTTTCCACAGTTTGGTGACCGTGGCCATTGCTGCTATGAACATTGGGGTACAGATGGCCCTTCTTTTCACTACATCTGTGTTTTTGGGGTAAATACTTCTGTTAAAGATCAGGATACAACACATCTCTATTTGATGTTTTAATAGAAACCCTAGCCAGTGTTCTCAGGAGAAAAAATAAAGTTTTCAGATTGGAAAGAAATACAAAAAAACTGTTATTATTTGAAGATTAAGAAATGGATGACGCTTGGTGGGAGTCAGATTTCTCATTACTGTAAAGGGTAATAATAAAATAAGACTAGGGCGCCTGGGTGGCTCAGTGGGTTAAGCGTCTGCCTTCGGCTCAGTTGATGATCCCAAGGTCCTGGGATCGAGCCCCACATTGGGTTCTCTGCTCAGCAGGGAACCTGCTTCCCCCTCTCCCTCTCTGCCTGCCTCTCTCTGCCTGCTTGTGATCTCTCTCTCTCTCTCTCTCTCTCTGTGTCAAATAAATAAATAAAATGTTTTAAAAATAATAAAATAAAATCAGACTAGAATAAATCATGTGATTCTGGATTAGAGTTGGAGACATCAGTATAATTCTGAATATATTAAGAAAGTACTCAAAAAATAAGGGGTGCCTGGGGGGCTCAGTGGGTTAAACATCTGCCTTCAGCTCAGGTCATGATCTCAGGGTCCTGGGATCGAGCCATGCATTGGGCTCTCTGCTTGGCAGGGAGCCTGCTTCCCTCTCTCTCTCTCTGCCTGCCTCTATGCCTGCTTGTGATCTCTCTCTCTGTCAAATAAATAAATAAAATCTTTTTTTAAGAAGTACTCAAAAATAAAAGAATAGGACAATGTCAAAGGACACAGGAGTCAACTTACAAAGTTTCTAATGGCCAAGGTGGAAGAATTTGAACAATAAAATAAAGTAGTATTGGATTAAACCCCAAAGTATAAAATAAATATCCATGAATCATTACTGATATTAGTAAATGGTTAAATAAGCAAATAAATGGGGAAGTAGAGACAGTGCACATTCAGAAGAGTTCTTTAAAAATTATTTGGGTTTAATTTTCGTAAAAGGTGTAAGGTCTGTGTCTAGTTTCTTTTTCTCTCTCTTTTTCTTTTTTTCTTTTTTTTTTTTTTTTGCATGTGGATGTCATTTGACTGTATTTGTATGGATCTGTTTCTGGGCTCTATATTCTGTTCAAAGGGAAGTTCTTAAAATGGAAGATGCTCCAACTTTATTGTACGACAAAGGAGATGTTGACATTAGGAGTTGATTCCCACATGCATATAGGTGGATTGATTTGATGGTAGGATGACAAGGAATTTCCTTTCTCAGTGAAAACAGAAGCACCAGAGAGTGAGAATCTGAAACCAAATATTAACCAACTAAATAAGTGGGAAGATGAATTTCTAGGAAACCCTAACAGGATACCTCAGTAACTTGAGTGATCATTTGAGGTTTGTGATCATGAATTTTAAAAGGCTGATTGCAGAGCTGTGTGATTTTTCTTCTAAATCATTCTGCTCCCTAAGTGCAGGCAAGAAATCAGCTCTTTAATGGGTTTGACCAATTGAGTGGGTAATAAGAAAAGAAGTTGGAAGTTGGTTTTTCTTCCTCGTATCGTACCCAGCCTCAGATCTAGGGACTGCACTGATGTGTTCAGTTCTAAATTGCTGCTCCAGTGTTCCTGCTCTTCCAGCACTCCTCCCATTTACAGCTCATGCAATCAGATAACGCTGACTGCCAGCCGTCCTTAACCCTGTAATACTGGTAGTGCCTGCTGTTCAGTGAAGATTTTATCACCTGAGTCACTGTTTTCCTCTTCACTCTTGGGGAATTTAGTACCCAAATGGTTGAATAAGACTGAGGGGAAGCGGTGCCCTCAGCAGACATTCAAATTTCAATTAGTATGAGAATGTGCAAGGGATACTTCCTGAAACAATTGAAATAACTTTAAAGAAATGGACATGGGCCTCTAGTGAAACACCTAAGTAGCTGTCTGAGCAATGTTATGGAAAGTCTCTCTAGGCTCAAACCCCTATAATCTGGATATAAAGTTGTTTTTGTCTTCCAAAGATATATAATCTACACTTTTCCTGTCATTCCTAGTTGCTTGAGGACTTGATTGTGTATTTCATTTATACTTTCAGATAATATTTAAGAATCAAGCAAGCCGGCCTTATAATATCTACCCTCATGGGATCACTGATGTCAGTCCTTTGCACTCAGGGAGATTGCCAAAAGGTAAGTGGTAGATCAGTTTTATTAAATCCTACTGACTTGTAGATACATATGAGGTCATGGTCTCAAGAGCACTAAAGTTATACTGGGCCCTGCCACAGTTGGCGTGTACTGGATTGTCACCGTCCTTGGTGCTGAAGTTTCCGTATGTAGTACATCTGTATACTTTACAATACACACAAGAAAATGCTATAATTTTTGCTTTAAACAGTCATATGTAGTTTTAGAAAATTATGGTTGAAAATACTCCTTCATATTTACTCAGTTATTTATGATTACCAGTGCTTTTTTTTGGAAAGATTTTATTTATTTATTTGGAAGACAGAGATCAGAAGTAGGCAGAGAGGCAGGCAGAGAGAGAAGGAAGAGAGAGAAGGAAGAGAGAGAAGGAAGCAGGCTCCCTACTGAGCAGAGAGCCTGATGCGGGGCTCGATCCCAGGACCCTGGGATCATGACCTGAGCCGAAGGCAGGGGCTTTAACCCACTGAGCCACCCAGGAACCCCAATTACAAGTGCTTTTTATGCCTACCTAAAGATCCAGATTTCCATCCGGCATCACTTCCATTCAGACCATTTCTCTTCAATCTAAAGAATTCCTTTAGCATCCCTTGTAGTGCAAGTATGCTTAGACATAGATTCTCTTAGTTTTATTTTATTTGGAAGTGTCTATTTTGCCTTCACTTTGAAGGCTAATTTTGCTAGATATAGAATTCTAGGTTGAGAGAGCTTTTTATTCCTATGAGCACTTTGAAAATCTTGTTTCACTATCTTCTGGCCTTCATAATGGCTAAATTTAGATTAGTGAAATCCTATGGCATTTGTCTTTCTCTGACTGATTTTGCTTAGCATAATACTCTCAAGCTCCATCTATGTCATTGCAAATGGCAAGATTTCATCCTTGTTGATGGCTGAGTAATATTCCATATGTGTACGTATACACACACACACACACACACACACACACACACACACCACATCTGTCGATGGACATCTGAGCTTGCTCCATAGTTTGGCTATTGTGGACATTGCTGCTATAAACATTGTGGTGTAGGTGCCCCTTCAGATCACTACATTTGTATCTTTGGAGTAAATACCTAATAGTGCAATTGCTGGGTCGTTGGGTAGCTCTATTTTTATTTTGTGAGGAACCTCAGGGTGACTGCATCATTTTGCATTCCCAGCATTGTGAGAGGGTTCCTCTTTCTCCACAACTTTGCCAATACTTGTTGTCTCTTGTGTTGTTGATTTTAAAGTGTGAGGTGATCTCTCATTGTAGCTTTTATTTGCATTTCCCTGATGATGAGTGATGATGAGCACCTTTTCATATGTCTATTGACCATCTGGATGTCTTATTTGGAAAATATCTGTTCAGGTCTTCTGCCCATTTTTTAATTGGATGATTCATTTTTTGGGTGTTGAGTTTTAGAAGTTCTTTCTATCTATTGGCTACTAACCTTTTGTCAGATATGTCATTTGCAAATATCTTCTCCCATTCAGTAGGTTCTCTTTTAGTTTTGTTGTTTCCTTTGCTATACAAAAGCTTTTTATCTTTTTAAAAACATTTTAAAATTTAAATTCAATTAATTAACATATAATGTATTATTGGTTTCAGAGGTTCAGACCTGTGATTCCTGTCTTACATAATACCCAGTTATATTACATCATATGCCATCCTTAATGTCTATTACCCAGTTACCAGTCCCTCCACACCCCTTCCCCTCCAGAAACCCTCAGTTTGTTTCCTATGATTAAGAGTCTCTTATGGTTTGTCTACCTCTCTGGTTTCCTCTTGTTTTATTTTTCACTCTTTCCACCTATGTCCTTTCTCTTTTGTTTCTTAAATTTCACATATCTTAAAATCCACCTGTGATCATTGTCTTTCTCTAATTGACTTATTTCGCTTAACTACCCTCTAATTCCATCCATGTTATTGCAAATAGCAAGATTTCATTTTTTATGGCTGTGTAATATTCCATTGGTCGCTTGCACGCTCTTGTGCTCTCTCTCTCTCTCTCACAAACACACACCACATCTTCTTTATCCATTCATCTGTCGATGGGCATCTGGACTCGTAACATAATTTGGCTATTGTGGACATTGCTCCTATAAACATTGGGTTGCACCCACCCTTCAGATCACTACATTTGTATCTTTGAGGTAAATACCTAATAGTGCAATTGCTAGATCATTGGGTAGCTCTATTTTTAACTTTTCGAGGAACATCCATACAGTTTTCCAGAGTGGCTGCACCAGCTTGCATTCCCACCAACAGTGTAGGAGGGTTCCCCTTTCTCCGCATCCTCACCAACATCTGTTGTTTCCTGACTTGTTAATTTTAGCCATTCTGAATGGTGTGGTTTTGATTTGTATTTCCCTGATGCCGAGTGATCTTGAGCATTTTTTCATGTGTCTGTTGGCCTTCTGGATGTCTTCTTTGCAGAAATGTCTGTTCATGTCTTCTGTCCATTTCTTGATTGGATTATTTGCTTTTTGGGCGTTGAGTTTGATAAGTTCTTTGTGGATCTTGGATACTAGTCCTTTATCTGATATGTCATTTGCAAATATCTTCTCCCATTCTGTTGGTTGTCTTTTGGTTTTGTTGACTATTTCCTTTGCTGTACAAAGCTTTTTACCTTGATGAAGTCCAGTAGTTCATGTGTCTGGTTTTTTGGTTTTTTTTTTTAAGATTTTATTTCTTTATTTGACAGAGAGAGATCATAAGTAGGCAGAGAGGCAGGCAGAGAGAGTGAGAGGGAAGCAGGCTCCCTGCCGAGCAGAGAGCCCGATGTGGGACTCGATCCCAGGACCCTGAGATCATGACCTGACCCGAAGGCAGCGGCTTAAACCACTGAGCCACCCAGGCGCCCCACGTGTCTGGTTTTTTGTTTGTTTGTTTGTTTGTTTTTGCTTTTCATATATGGCTTTTATGATATTGAGGTATGTTCCCCTATCCCTATACTGGAGAGTTTTAATCAAGAAAGAATGCTGTACTTTGTCAAGTGCTTTTACTGCATCGATTGAGAGGATCACATGGTTTTAGTCCTCTCTTCTATTTATGTAATGTATCACATTGATTGATTCTGGATGTTGAACCAGCCTTGTATCCCAGGAATAAATCCCACTTGGTCATGGTGTATAATCCTTTGAATGTGCTGTTGGATCCTGTTGGCTAGTATTTTAGTGAGAATTTTTGTATCCATGTTCATCAGGGATATTGGTCTGTAATTCTCTTTTTTGGTGGGGTCTTTCTCTGGTTTTGGGATCAAAGTAATGCTGACCTCATAGAGTCTGAAGGTTTTCCTTCTGTTTCTGTTTTTTTGAAACAACTTCAGAAGAATAGGTATTAGTTCTTCTTTAAATGTTTGGTATAATTGCCTGGGAAGCCATCTGGCCCTGGGCTCTTATTTATTGGGAGATTTTTGATTACTGCTTCAATTTCCTTTCTAGTTATGGGTCTGTTCAGATGTTCTATGTCTTCCTGTTTCAGTTTTGGTAGTTTGTATGTTTCTGGGAGTGCATCCATTTCTTCCAGATTACCTAACTTGTTGGCATATAGTTGCTCATAATATGTTCTTAAAATTATTTTTATTTCTTTGGTGTTGGTTGTGATATTTCCTCTTTCATTCATGATTTTATTAATTTGGGTCCTTTCTCTTTTCCTTTTGATAAGTCTGGCCAGGGGTTTATCAATCTTATTAATTCTTTCAAAGAACCAGCTCCTAGTTTCATTTGATCTGTCTACTGTTCTTTGGCTTCTATTTCATTGAATTCTGTTCTAATCTTTATTATTTCTCTTCTCCTGCTGGGTTTAGGCTTTATTTGCTGTTCTTTCTCCAGCTCTTTTAGGTGGATGTTTAGCTTTATATTTGAGATCTTTTTCATTTTTTGAGAAAGGCTTCTATTTCTATGTCATTCCTTCTTAGGACCAACTTCACTATATCCTAAAGGTTTTGAACAGTTGTGTTTTCATTTTCATTTGTTTCCATGAATTTTTTTAATTCTTCGTTAATTTCCTGATTGACCTATTCATTCTTTAGTGGGATGTTCTTTAGCCTCCATGTATTTGAGTTCTTTCCAAAGTTCCTCTTGTGATTGAGTTAAAGTTTCAAAGCACTGTGGCCTGAAAATATGCAGGGAATGATCCCAGACTTTTGGTACCAGTTGAGACCTGATTTGTGACCCAGTATGTGATCTGTTCTGGAGAATGTTCCATCTACACTTGAGAAGACTGTATTCTGTTGCTTTAGGATGGAATGCTCTGAATGTATCTATGAAGTCCATCTGGTCCAGTGTGTCATTGAAAGCCCTTATTTCCTTATTGATCTTCTGGTTAGATTATCTATCCATTTCAGTGAATGGGATGTTAAAGTCCCTTACTATTATTTTATTATTATCATTGTGTTTCTTTAATTTTGTTATTAATTAGTTTATATAGTTGGCTGCTCCCATGTTAGGGGCATATTTACAACTGTTAGGTCTTCTTGGCTAATGATTGGCTCATTTACATTCAGAGTAACTATTGGAAGATATGAATTTAGTGCCATTGTATTACTTGTAAAGTCACTGTTTCTGTATAGTGTCTCTGTTCCTTTCTGGTCTGTGTTGTTTTGGGGCTCTCTCTTTGCTTATAGGATCCCTTTTTTTATTTCTTGTGGGGCTGGTTTAATGACCACAAATTCTTTTAGTTTCTTTTTGTCCTGGAAGATCTTATATTTCCTTCTATTCTGAATGGCAGCCTTGCTGGGTAAAGTATTCTTGGCTGCTTATTTTTCTCATTTGGGACCCTGAATATATCACGCCAGTCCTTTCTGGCCTGCCAGGTCTCTATGGATTGGTCTGCTGCCAATATAATGTTTCTACCATTGTAGGTTAAGAACCTCTTAGGTCCTGGGGCACCTGAGTGGCGCAGTCATTAGGCGTCTGCCTTTGGCTCAGATCATGATCCCAGGGTCCTGGGATCGAGCCCTGCATTGGGCTCCCTGCTCAGCGGGAGGCCTGCTTCTTCTTTTCCCACTGCCGCTGCTTGTATTCCCTCTCTGGCTGTCTCTCTCTCTCTCTGTCACATAAATAAAATCTTTTAAAAAAATAAAAAGACCTCTTGTCCTGAGTTGCTTTCAGGATTTTCTGTCTCTGAGATTTTTAAGTTTCACTATTATCTGTCAGAGCATTGACCTATTTTTATTGATTTTGAATGGGATTCTCTGTCTTCTGGATTTTAATGCCTGTTTCCTTTCCCAGATTAGGGAAGTTCTCTGCTATAATTTGCTCCAATATACCTTCTGTCCCTGCTCTCTTTCCTCTTCTTCTGGGATCTCAAATATTCTAATATTGTTTCACTTTATGGTATCACTTTTCTCTTGAATTTTCCCCCTATGATCCAGTAGTTGTCTCTCTTTTTCTCAGCCTCTTTTTTCTCCATCATTTGGTCTTCTATATCACTAATTCTCTCTTCTGCCTCATTTATCCTAGCAGTTAGAGCCTCCATTTTTTTATTGCATCTCATTTATAGCCTTTTTTATTTTGATCCGATTATGTTTTCATTCTTTTATTTCTCCAGGGAGGGATTCTCTAGTGTCTTCTATGCTTTTTTCAAGCCCAGCTAGTATCTTTATAATCATTATTCTGAACTATAGTTCTGACATCTTACTGATATCCATACTGATTATGTCCCTGGCAGTCCATACTGCCTCTTGTTCTTTTTCTGAGGTGAATTTTTTCATCTTATCATTCTATCCAGAAAAGAATAAATGAACAAGAGAACAAAATACTAAAATGGCAACAACAACCCCTGAGAAATATACACTAAACAAATCAGAAGAGACCTGAAACTGAAATAAAAAAGAGAGAGAGAAAGAAAGAGAATATAATTAGACAGGTGAACAGAATAGAGCAATATCACAGACCCTGTGTGTATTTTTGTCTATTTGTTAGAAACCTAGATCCCAAAACTATAAAGAAAGAAAATCTTATATATGTATAAACATAGAGTTAAATACAATGAAAGGATAGAATATAACTGTAAAAATGGAAATTAAAAGATAAGGAAAAAAAAAGCAAAAACCAACAACCAAAAAGGAAGCATTATAAGAGCAGAGCAGAGCAATACACTATCTCCTGAGTCTATTTTGGTCAGTTTTTTAGAAGAAACTACATCCCAAAATCGTAAAGAAAGAAAAACTTATACATATGAAAATAAAATTAAATGCATTGAAAGGACAGACTGTAACTATAAAGATGAAAATTTTAAAAGACTTTAATAAAACAAAAAAGATGAAGAAAAAGAAAAAAAAACAACAAAAAACAGAATATGACCAGACAGATGAATAGAACAGAGCCATGTACTAGATTTTAGGTATATTTTGGTCTGTTAGAAGAAACTGCATCCCAAAATTGTAAAGAAAGAAAAACTTTTACATATATATGTATACAAAAAATAAGATTAAATACAATGACGGGATACAATGTAACTGTAAAAATGAAAATTAAAGAAGATTTTTAAAGGAGTTGGTAAAATAAGAAATAGGCTCAAAAAGAAAAGAAAAAAATTAACTTTAAAAGACTAAAGAATCATGGAGGAAAAGCCATGAATTCTAGGTGCTGTATTCCCGTAGTTCTGAAGTTTTGCAGTTCTCATCAGTCAGTACATTTGTTCTTGGCTGGATGTTCTTGCTGATCGTCTGGGGGAGGGGCCTGTTGTTGATTCCCAAATGTCTTTGCCTGGGGCCAGGCTGAGTACTCTGCGCAGGTTTGCTGTAGGTAGTTTTGTTCCCTGAACACTTTCCGTACAGCTTTGGAGGACGGGAAAGAAGACGGCGGCCTCCCAGTCACTGGCACTGGAGCTGAGAGCTCAGGGCTCCACTCCTCAATGCGCCCTCACAGAAAAGCGGTCAATCCTCGTTTGTGTCTCTCTGGTCTCTGTCCACACTCCGTATTCACTGGGCCTGTGGCTGGGCATTTCTACCTGTGGCACCTGACCCCGTTTGGAGTCTGCAAACCCAGCAAACTCCTGAAGCCCACTCCTCAGCTGCGTTTCTGCAGCCGACTTCCCTGGTCCGGTACCTGGGAGCTCGTGGTGCCACACTCAGGCAGCGCTGGTCTTCCGGCGAGCCAGTGGGGGTCACATGTCCCTCAGTAAAGCACACTTCTAAACATTCTGATTTTGTCCTCCACTGGTCTGTCACTTGCCAGGAGCTGGCTGACAGAGGTGCCCTGCCTAAACCCCCCACCCCTACAGTCTGTCTTCCCAGATACCATCTCAGATTCAGTTCTCTGCACCTCCTGCTTGCAGAAAGTGGTTGCTCTTCTGTTTGTAGAGTTGCAGCTGTTCTTTCCTTTGCTCTCGGGTTGAGTTCACAGGTGTTCAGAAAGGTTTGATAGCTGTCTAGCTGAATTCCTGGGACCAGACGAAATTAAGGACTCCTACCTCTCCACCATCTTGGACTCTTCTCTTCTGCAAAAGCTTTTTATCTTGATGAAGTCCTAAAGGTCATTTTGCCTTTGTTTCCCTTGCCTTTGGAGATGTATCTAACCAGAAGTTGCTGCAGCTGAGGTCAAAGAGGTTGCTGCCCGTGTTCTCCTCAAGGATTTTGATGGATTCCTGTCTCACATTGAGGTCTTTCAGCCATTTGGAGTCTGTTTTTGTGTGTGGTGTGAGAAAGTGGTCCAGTCTCATCCTTCTGCATGTTTGCCGTCCAGTTTTCTCAACACTGTTTGTTGAAGGGACTGCCTTTTTCCCATTGCATATTCTTTCCTGCTTTGTCAAAGATTAGCTGACCATAGAGATGAGGGTTCATTTCTGGGCTCTCTATTCTGTTCCATTGATTTATGTGTCTGTTTTTATGCTGGAACCATACTGTTTTGATCACTACAGCTTTGTGATACAACTTGAAGTCCTCGACACACTTTAACTGCAAAACAATGTGTGAATCTTCAACTTATAATAGGTGCAAATTTAGTTTCAATTTATTGAGAAGCCTCACATGTACATATGAATTTGTAGAGCCCTTGAAATAACAACATGACTTAGCAATACGTGGCTTGTTACACTCATATCTACCAATTTATCTAATTTACCAATATGTGGCTTGTTACACTCTAATCACGGTGTTTTGTGGTTTGGGCATGGGTAGGTGTGAAACATTTGAAAGATATGCCAATTCTGCCAGGAGAGATATTCAAGTATAAATGGACAGTGACTGTAGAAGATGGGCCAACGAAATCGGATCCTCGGTGTCTGACCCGATATTACTCAAGCTTCATTAATCTGGAGAGAGATCTAGCTTCAGGACTCATTGGCCCTCTCCTCATCTGCTACAAAGAATCTGTAGATCAAAGAGGAAACCAGGTGGGTTCTTGTCTTTCCAAGTTCTGGGTTTGATGGACCGATGATGCATATGAACTTCCAGCTATTTCCTATACTTTCTTAGTGTCATGCCCCCCTGTGGTCTGCAGAAAATTTAGTAGTCTGCAGTATTGGCCAATAAAAGAAATGAACTGGGTTTCTCATAGCTATTTCTGAATTTAGTTCAATTTAATAAACTTGCCTGCTGGATAGATAGGAGAGCCGGTCCTATTATATTTCTATAATACTCACTTCCAGTCTAAAATTTCACTTTCTGGGGGTGCCTGGCTGGCTTAGTTGGAGGAGCATGTGACTCTTGATCTTGGGGTCATGAGTTCAAGCCCCTCATTGGATGTAGCAATTACTTATATAACTAAAACTTAAAAAATTTAAAATTCCACTTTCTGTAACTAATCTTGCTTGTTTTTACATGCTGAACTACTACTCATTTTTTTTAAAGATTTATTTATTTGACGGAGAGAAATCACAAGAGAGGCAGGCAGAGAGAGAAAGGGAAGCAGGCTCCCCGTGGAGCAGAGAGCCCGATGTGGGACTCGATCCCAGGACCCTGAGATCATGACCTGAGCTGAAGGCAGAGGCTTAACCCACTGAGCCACCCAGGCGCCCACTACTACTCATTTTTAAGTGACCCATGCATCTGTGTCAGAGTCTAGACTTCTCCCCTGATGTCTCATGATGGGTGACTCAGAGACACCTCAGAATGAACATATCCGCAGCAGCCAGCATAGTGCATGGCATGTAGGGGGAATTCAATAAGGATGTGTTGAGAAAAATACAGGGAAAGATATAAAATATTTCGGAAATGTTTTAAGAATTTATTTTTTTTAAGTTTTTATTTATTTATTTGATAGACAGAGATTAGAAATAGGCAGAGAGGCAGGCAGGGAGAGAGGAGCAAGCAGGCTCCCCACCGAACAGAGAGCCTGATGCGAGGCTTGATCCCAGGACCCTGAGATCATGACCCAAGCTGAAGGCAGAGGCTTTAACCTCCTGAGCCACCCAGGCGCCCCTGTTTAAAGAATTTAGACCACTTATGCTGCTTTGAGAAAAGAAAGCTAAATTGTCTGCATAAGGAAAGCCTGGGTGGCACAGTTATTTAAGCATCCAACTCTTGACTTTGGTTCAGGTCATGATCTCAGGGTTGTGAGTTCAAGCCCCATGTCAGGGTCTCTGCTTCATGCAGAGTCTACTTAGGACTCTCTCTCTCTCTCTCCCTCTCCCTCTGCCATTCCCCCCTCAAAACAAACAAAATAAACAAAATATTTTTTTTTAAAAAAAGGAAGAAGCCTAGGGCTTTGCAGAAGCCCATTGCTTAGATCAGAATGACCCATGGCCATATTGCTGAGGCTGGACCACGTGTCAGTTTGGTTATTTATTACATAGCATCTTTATTAGTCTGAGAACATTTACTTGGGTTAGAGAGTAAAGCATGTGAATTTTAAAACCTGTGGCATGCAAACCCAAAAAGCATAAACTTGGGAAAGTACCTTTCCTGACAAATTTTTCCTAATTATCGTTTTTCCACCAATTTTTTGGAAGAGGACTGAAATGTACCTCTGTATTTTCTAATGTCCTCTCCTCAGCATTTTGGTTTCTATAGTGCCAGGTCATGCAAACTGAGATTTATACATATTAGTGAAGCTTATACATCAAGGCTTAACACAACTGATTAACAAGTGACTAACTCGTAACTTCGGTTCATGTATAAACTGCTCTTTTAAAAAGAACTTTAAACTTTTTTAACAGAAAACTTTAGATATTAGTGTTAGTTAACATTTCATGGCCCATCTTGTTATTTGATTTCTGTTTTCTATTTTTAATTTTTTATAGATTGGTAGCTTTGTGGAAGGGCTCTTGCTAGATTGAAGTTTAGGAAAGGCATTAATCTTACTTGACTTGACTAACTTGTTCAAGAAAAACACCGAGTAATCACTTGGGTCTTTAAAGAATGAAAGTCCCGTAATCTGAACATGGAGGGAATGAAGCTACAGAGTGTACCAAAAAATCAGCCAGCATATGGCCTTGGGTCCAGAAGAAACTAGGTTTAGTGGGTCCAGTCACCCTCTCGCCCTGAGGCCACGTTTGCTCTAAAGGCTCTAAAGGCTTAGTCCCTGCTGGTAGCAGCCACACCGACAGCCGGCGGTTGTGTGCGCAGCAGTGGCGCGCCGGGGAACTTGCAATCGAACTGATTCAGTGTGGACGTATCACATGCACGCTGTCGTTTCCACGCACACTACCAATTCTTAGGCGACAATACCAATAGCATTTCTTTCTTTCACTATGTGTCATTAACAGATGATGTCAGATAAGAGAAATGTTATCCTGTTTTCTGTATTTGACGAGAATCGGAGCTGGTACCTCACAGAGAATATGCAGCGCTTCCTCCCTAGCGCAGACGCTGCACGCCGCGACCCAGACTTCCAGGTCTCTAACATCATGCACAGTAAGTAAAGCCGCGCTCGAGTGCAGGTGACGCGTTAACTCACATGCCGTTCGACAGTCCTATTTCCTTAAAAACTGTTACCTGGGGACGCCTGCGTGGAGAAGTCAGTTAAGCATCTGACTCTTGGTTTCCAGTTGGGTCATGGGATTGGGTCCTGTATCCGGCTCTGTGCTCAGCAGGGACTCTGCTTGAGATTCTCTCTCCCTCTGCCTCTGCCCCTCCCCTGCACACAAGCTCTCTCTCTCACTCTCTCTCAAATAAATAAATCTTTTAAAAATTAGGGGTGCCTGGATGGCTCAGTCGTTGGGCGTCTGCCTTTGGCTCGGGTCATGATCCCAGGGTCCTGGGATCAAGCCCCGCATCGGGCTCCCTGCTCAGTAAAGAGCCTGCTTCTCCCTCTCCCACTCCTCCTGCTTGTGTTCCCTCTCTCTCTCTGTCAAATAAATAAATAAAATCTTTTTTAAAAAATAAAATAAATAAAAATTTGATATATATGAATGTATACAGTTTTATTTAAAGGCTTAAATATAATCATATACTGCGTATTTTTTTTCTTTTAGAAGGCATTTCAAAGGGTGAATCAAATGAGACACAACTTTTATTTACCCACATATGCATAGTCCATCCCTAATATAAAATGCACTCAGGGTTCCTAGCTGGCTCAGTTGGTAGAGTATGAAACTCTTGAACTCACGGTTGTAATTTTGAACCCCTCGTTGGGTGTAGAGATTACTTAAAACTAAAATCTTTTAAAAAATGCTTTTAAGGGGCACCTGGGTGGCTCAGTGGGTTAAAGCCTCTGCCTTCGGCTCAGGTCATGATCCCAGGGTCCTGGGATCGAGCCCCGCATCGGGCTCTCTGCTCATCGGGAAGACTGCTTCCTCCTCTCTGCCTGCCTCTCTGCCTACTAATGATCTCTGTCTGTCAGATAAATAAATAAAATCTTAAAAAAAATAAAAATAAAAAATGCTTTTAAATGCACTCAACTGGTAAGTTACACATAAAATACAAAGGGAATGCAATTTTACACATATAAACCAATTGCCAACTATAGCAACTTAAGTCAAATAAATCAACACACTGTAAATTTAAAAAAAAACACCTTTTCCCCAGCTTTACTGACAAAAATTGTATATATTTAAGGTGTACAACATGATTTTTTTGTGTCTACTTCGCTGCCTCCTCCCTTTTATCTCTCTGTTTCCTTCCATGTTACACCTTCCACTAACCTTTTCATGTCCAGGTAGCCCATGTTAAAATTTTCTCCATGATTATATAATCACACACACACACACACACACACGTAGTCTTAGTCTGCTAGGCCTGCCATGATATAGTACCAAACAATGGGTGGCTTCAACAGCAGAGATTTACTTCCTCACAGTTCTGGAAGCTAAAATTCTGAGATCAAGATTCAGCAGGATTGGTCTCATCTGAGGCCTCTTTCGTTGGCTTATAGATAGCCACTTTCTGTGACCTCACATGGTCTTTCCTCTGTGCATGTACATGTCTGGGTACAAATTTCATATGCTTTACATAAGTTTAAATTCAATTCGCCAACATAGAGTACCTCATTGGTTTCAGACGTAGTACTCAGCAATTCATCAGCTGCCTACAATACCCAGTGCTCATGACGTCCCGCACTCTCCTTCATGCCCACCACCGTTACCTGTCCCCCACCCCTCCTCTCCACCAACCCTGTTTCTTTCCCGTGATTAAGAGTCTCTTATGGTTTGTCTCCCTCTCTAATGACTTCCCGTTCAGTTTTCCCTCCCTTCCCCTATGATCTGCACTGCTTCTTCCTTCTTATAGTCCACATATGAGCAAAGTCATATGATAATTGTCTTTCTCTGCTTGACTCATTTCACTCAGTGTAATACCCTCCAGTTCCATCCATGTCGGTGCAAATGGCAAGAGTTCATTTTCTGATGGCTGAGGAGCTCTATTTTCAACTTTCTGAGGAACCTCTGTACTGTTTTCCAGAGTGGCTACACCAGCTTGCATTCCCACCAATAGTGCAAGAAAAAACAATGGAAAAATTTAAACTGAAAGATAAAGGTATAATGAGAAGAAACCTCGAATTCTGTGTACTGTTCTCCCCTGGCACTGGATTTTGCAGTCCTGTGTGCTCCATAAACTTGGTGTTGCCCGTTGTTCCTGCTGCTCTTCTAGGGGAGGGGCCTGCTGTGCTGATTCTTGGTGTCCTTGCCTGGGCGGAGTTGCATCACCCTTGTCAGGGCTCAGTGTAAGCTGCTCCAGATTGATCTATGTGGCTTTTGTTCCCTGAAGGCCTGCAGTGCCTCTTTAGAGGATAAATATAAAAATGGCCGCTTCCTGATCTCCAGCCCCGGACCTGAAAAATCGTGGTCCCCTCTCATCAGTAAACCCTCAGGAATAAGCAGTCTTCACTTCTGTGTGCCGAAGTCTACAGACCCCTGCAGTGTGCAACTGCACACACCCTCCCAGGGAAAGGCAGAGGGTAGCAGGGTTTCTGCCCTCTGCAAGGCCTGCACACAGAGGCCAGTCACCGGATCCTGCAGTGGTTCATGGTCTATGGCAACCCAAGGTGAGAGCCCCCTCCCGGGCTCATTGGCCGTAACTGGTTGCCTGCTGCAATGCTTGGGAACTCTGCCAGCTCAGGCATTCCTGTTTCTTCCTGTTACCCTGGGATCCTGAGACCACACGGCCCCACCTAGGAGTTGGCCCCACTTCGCCACCTGAGTGCCTTTCAGGCAGGGTTGTCCCTCACCGGAGCAGACTTCTAAAGGTTCTGATTTTGCAGTCCACGGCTGGATTACTTTCCGGTGATGGAGGCTCCCTCCTGCCCCATGGTTTATTTTCCGGTATGTTGGCTCAGATTCACTTCTCCACACCCCCTACCTTGCAAAAACTGGTCGGTTTTCTATTGGTAGAATTCCAGCCATTCTTTTCTTATATCTCAGATTGAATTCATCGGTGTTCAGAATGATTTGATCGTTCAAGGGACCAGATGAAATGAGATTCCCTGCTCTCATGCCATCTTGCTTCCCCTCCACAAATTCCTATTATTATAAACAAACAAACAAACAAAAGCAAAACAAACAAACAAACAAACCCGCCAGTCATAGGGGCACCTGGGTGGCTCAGTCTCAGTTGAGCATCCAGCTCTTGATTTCAGCTCAGGTCATGATCTCAGGGTCATAAGATGAAGCTCTGCATCAGGCTCCAAGCTCAGTGCACAGTCTGCCCCTTCTTCCCACCCCTAAAATATGATATAAATCTTTCCAAAATTTGTCAGTCCCACTACAGTACCCTGCTACTGGATAACTAGTACAGCATTTTGAAACCAGTATGATTGAAACCGTTAAAATTAAAAATAACATGTCTTTTGAAGTCCTGGTTCTGGTTAAGATGGAATAAGCACACGTTACCCTGTCTATCCCCCCCGAATGCCTAAAAATCCGTAACAGAACACATGAAGCAGCTGAGAACCCTGAAAAGTAGTTGCCAGCAGGTAAATTGGGGAAGGAAGCTAGAAAGTTTTAAAAGCATTCATACTAAAGTGAGGAAATGAAACCAAATATGACATGATTATTGCATAGAAAATCTCAAGAACTCGACAAGAAAACTCCTAGAACTAATGAGTGAGTTTAGCTTCATTGCAGAATACAAGGTGAACATACAAAAGTCAGTCATATTTCTATATTCCAACAACAAACTGTTAGAAACACAATTACGAAAATACCAATTATAATAGCTAAAATAGGCATAAATCTAACGAAATGTACAACATCCGCACATGAAAAATTGTGAAACATTGTTGCAAGAACATTTAAGTCATAATGTGGAGAGGTACACTGATCCCAGATAGAAGTAGAGTGAAGGTGTCAGCTATAAATTTAATGCAAGATTTTTTTATTTGATAGAGAAAAGCATATTATAAGATTTATATGGAAAGGCAGAGAAACTAGAATAAGCCAAAAGAATTTTGAAAAAGAAAAATTAAGTTGGAGGACTCATACTACCTGATTTTAAGACTGTCTATAAAGTTACCACAATCAAGATAGTATTATATTGACAAAGATCAAGGACACAGAATAGTGTAGCAATAGACCCACACGTACATGGCTACTTCGTTTTTGGCAAAGACGGAAACACAATTCAATGGAGAAAGGATAGCATTTTCAACAAATAGTTTTAAAATAATTGGTAGTCCATATGAAAAAAATATGAACATTGACCTAAATCTCACACCTTAGCAAAGATTAACTGAAAAAGGATCTTAGATCTAAGTGTACAATGTAAAACCATGACCTAGAGTTAGAAGAAGACTTCTGATTAATGACATCAAAATCAAAATCCATAGAAAGGAAATATTGATAAATTGAATTTCATCAAAATTTAAAACTTACTGTACAAAAGATAAAGAGAATGAAAAGCCCCAGATGAGTAGAAAATATTTGCAAACCTCATATCTGAATGCTCAGGCTCAGCAGTTAAAAATAAAAACCTAAAAATGGGCAAAAGATTTGAACAGACACATCACCAAAGAAGATATATGGAAGGCAAAGAGGTACCTGAAAGGACACTAAACATAAGGAATGGTGTGAGGGGACACCTGGGTGGCTCAGTCCGTTAAGCATCTGACTCTTGATCTCCACTCGGGTCCTAATCTCAAGGTTGTGAGTTCAAGCCCCATGCTGGGTTCCACACCTGGCTTAAAAAGCCTCAGTGAGATGTCCCTCCATGCCTATTTTAATAGCTGAGATAAAACGTCTAAATTAAATATGCAGTAGGAGCCTTTCTAGTGCTGGTGGGAGACAGTTTGGCAGTTTCTCATGAAGTTAAACATATACTTAACGTACGATCTGGCAGGACCACTCCTGGATATTTTCCCGAGAAAAATGAAAACTTACGTTCACACAAAAACCTGCCTGGGAATGTTTCTGGAAGCTCTATCCATCATTGGTAAAACTTGGAAACAGACAACTTGAGCCTTGAGCCGGGGGTACCCCAGAAGCACTCACACTGTGGTCGCGAAGCCCGCCCTTGGAGCAGCGCCAGGAGGGGAGAAATGCCTCAAGGATGAAGTGACCAGTTGGGACAAGCCGGAGGCTAGAGTCCCAGCCCCGAGTGAAACTGTAGGCGGACCCTGTGAGAGCAGCACGTGCTTGTTGCCGAGGGTGGGGTCCTCTTCTTCATTTGCCACTTCTGAGGCTCGTCCCTCTGCGCCCCGCTCCAGTGATGAGGAAGTCCTGGAACTCTTTGTCCAGGAGCTGAGTAAGCAGTGCTCCTGACCATAGGGCCCCAGAAGATCCCGTCTCCTTTCCACACACTGCACTCGTCCCCCTGTTTTCCTTGTCCGGACTTGACTTGAAATTGGCTGAAGACTACACGAGAATGCCTCTTACCTACTTCCCATCCCAACTGGAAAATTCCAAGTGATGTGTCCTCACTGGCACGGTGCCCACATCTGCTGCTTGGCTGATGATCAGCTTGGGGGACATCCCCATCCTTTGCTCCTTTGTGTCCTTCTCCTCTGCCATCCCCGGGGGCAGGTTCCTCTGCTGGACTTGTACCAATTAACCCCACGGTAAGAGGGGAACAGGAGGGAACTTCACATTCCCTTGTTCTAGATTCACTTTAAAGCTTAATGCCTTCGAATTTTTGTTTGCTTTGTAAGAAAGGACAAATACATGTACGTATGCATGCATTTGTGTTTTGTGGGGTGGGGGAGAAAATTTTTTGGTGTCGATAAAATTGGGTGTGAGGAGGTTTTGAATGCTTAGCCCCAAGCTTCTTCCATTTGGGCCAGCCATTGTGGGGGATGACGTGGGGGGGGATGTCCCACCAAACTAGGGCAGTCTCCCCCCAAACCAGGGACTTCCTTCCCACAAGTTCCTTTCCCCCTTTCTCTTTCAAGATTTTGTTTATTTGTTTGAGAGAGAGTGAGCGAATGAGCAATGGCGAAGGGCAGGGGGCAGAGAGAGAGAGAGAGAGAGAAGCGGACTCCCTACTGAGCAGCAAGTCTGACGCGGGGCTCGATCCCAGGACCTGGAGATCATGACATGAACCTAAGGCAGATGCTTAACTGACTGAGCCACCCAGGCGCCCCACCCTCCCCCTTTCTATGAGGAATTAAGAAACTATACCTTTTTGGAAACTCAGTTTTGGGGGGTTTTATTTGGGTAAGTTTTGAGGTCCGTGCCCTTTTTATCCCCTGGGGAAAACACAGTGAAGGAGAAAGGAAAAAAAGAAACCTATCCTTTCCCACCTTTACCTTTAGCTTCTTGAAAATGGGCCTCTGTGGAACAAATGTGCCAGATTTTATTAAGAACAAAATAAAAAACTTGGAAACAATCAGAACGTCCCACAACAGACAACTCATTAAGTGAACTGTTGTACATCCATGCGTACTCTTGGATACTTTTCAGCGGCAAAACAGAATGAACCGCTGACACCCACAACACGAATGAACCGCAACGGCATTAAGCTGAGTGATGAGATCCAGTCTCAAAAGGTGACATACTGTATTGTTTCATTACAAGGCATTCTGGGGAAGGCAACTGTATAGGCACGACTAGAGCACTGGTTATCACAGGAGTTTTCAGTATAGAAAAATAGAATAGAAAATAGAATGAGACGTTCTGTAGCCTATGCTTGTGCATGAAGTCTCAATCCAGAAATTCCCAGTTTGCTGACTTCCTGGAGATTTTCCATCCGATGATTGTACTGCAACAAGTGAGCTTCATTGACTGCAACCTTGAAGGGGTCAGAGTCAACCAGCACTTGTATTTTGAATGGTTTACCACTTTCGAATGGGAAAGTCGCTGGTCTTTCTTCCTTTCCCCAGATGTTATCCAGCTTTGTATTGCAAACACTGACTCTCCTGTTGTCCTCATTGAAGCGTGGGTTAAAGTGGAAAGCAACGTCATTCCCTCTCTTGAAATCTAAAGCAAATCTGTTTGCATTGGGCTTTGTTGTGCCCAGAATTGTTATCAGCATGCGAGGCATGACTCCTCCGGGCAAGGGCAGGTCATAAGGTACAGTCAGTGGTCCAGCAGGGATGCCAAAGGCGCCAGCAGCGGGCTGGGCTCCAGGAGCAGTTGGCTGTCCAGGAGGCGGGTAGGCCCCGGGACCACTCGGTTGCCCAGGGTGGGCTCCTGATGTGGGTGGTCCAGGATAAGCAGGAGCTGTTGGGCCAGGGTAGGCTCCTGGAGATGCCTGTCCAGGGTAGGCACCAGGATAGGAAGCCCCTGGATAGCCCCCTGCTCCAGCAGGCTGGTTTCCCCATTGACCAGGCCATCCTTGAGGGTTTGGGTTTCCAGACCCAGATAAAGCATCATTAAGTGAAAAACTGTCTGCCATTTTCCCGACGCCTCTGCGCTCGCTCGCTTGCTGCGGAGGCGGTTTCTGGTGAGGTGCTGCGATCCCCTTCTATTTTTATTTTTTAAAGTAATAGCTACACCCAGCATGGGGCTTGAACTCACAGCCCTGAGATCAAGTCACATGCTTCTCCAACTAAGCCAGCCAGGTACCCCTGTTATGTAAATTTTTAGAATAAAATATATATACTTTTCAAAAAAGATTTTATTTATGTATTTGAGAGAAAGAGTGTGAGAAAGAGCTCAAGAGGGGAGAAGGTCAGAGGGAGAAGCAGACGCCCCGCAGAGCCGGGAGCCCGCTGCAGAACTCGATTGCAGAACTCCACAATCACAACCTGAGCCAAAGGTAGTGGCTTAACCACCTGAGCCACCCAGGCACCCCAGCAAACCTATATATACTTTTTTTTAAGATTTTATTTATTTATTTGACAGAGATCACAAGCAGGCAGAGAGGCAGGCAGAGAGAGAGAGAGAGGAGGAGGAAGCAGGCTCCCCACTGAGCAGAGAGCCCGATGCGGGACTTGATCCCAGGACTCTGGGACCATGACCTGAGCCAAAGGCAGATGCTTTAAACCACTGAGCCACCCAGGCGCCCCCCTATATATACTTTTGATCCAACATTCCTACCTGCGTCTCCCTCTGCTGTTCCCCCTGCTTGTGCGTACACACTTTCTCTCTCTCTGTGTCAAATAAATAAATAAATAAAATCCTCTTTAAAAAAGAATTAGAGCAGCTACTTAAAGCAATTTCTGTGAAGTATTGTTGAATAATGTATTGCAGGTGCAGAAAAAGTGTATGTAATATGATCTCATTTTTGTAAAATAAACAATGACCACAAAAGGGAAACCATAGGTACGTATATATGTCTCTGTAGAGAGTGATATGGTCTCAAGACAGAGTGGTATGTTCTGATTACTCTGGATTAGGGGTCTTTCCTCAGTATTTCTAATCATATCTCTAGCACTTTACTCCTACTTTGTTTCTACAACAAAATTATGGGGCGCCTGGGTGGTTCAGATGGCTAAGCGTCTGCCTTCGGCTCAGGTCACATCAGGTTCCCTGTTCCTTGGGGAGCCTTCTTCTCCCTCTGCTTCCCCTTGCCCCCCACCATCTCTGTCTCTGTCTCGCATGAATAAATAAATAAAATTTTTTTTTAAAAAGAACAAAATTATGTAAATTATATCAAGAAAGAGTATGGCAGTATGAGTCTAGAGAAGAGGGGATTTTCTGTTTTTTCAAATCCGTTTGACCATCTCTCTCTCAAGAGGGGCATTTAGCCCATCTGCATTGCATTTATGGTCCAATCTTATTTTGTGTTTCCTATTTTTTCTGAACTTTTCTATTTCATTGTGAAGATGATTGTTCTTGAAGTATTGCCATTCACACCAAGTCTGTTGTTGTTATTGGTTTTGTATAGTCCAGAATTACGGAAATAGAGTCGACACATAACATTGTGTAGGTTTAAGTTGTTGATTTGATACACATATTTTGCAAAATGATTACATCCATAGTGTTAGCGGACACTTTCACTATGTCACATCATTACCATCTCTTTTTTCTAGTGACAAATTTCAGATCTACTCTCTTAGAAACATTCAGCTATGTAATACGATATTATTAACCATAATCACCATGCTGTACATTAGATCCCAAGAATTTATTCGTCTTCTCAATAGAAGTTTGTATCCTTTAACCAACATCTACCCATTTCTCCCATCCCCCGCCCATGGTAACCACCCATTCTACTCTCTGGTTCTCTGAGTTCGCTTTTCTAGATCCCACATGTAAGTGGAATCCTACAGTATTTGACTTTCTTTATCTGATTTATTTCCCTAACCCTAACCTTTTCATGTACCTCTTGAGCAATTATATGTTTTCTTTGGAAAAAATTCTATTCAGTTCCTCTGCCCTTTTTAAAAACCAGATCTGTTGTTGTTGAGTTGTAAGAGTTCTTTATATAAATTGGATATTAACCCCTTATCGGATAAATGATATGCAGGTATTTTCTCCTGTTCCTTAGGTACCTTTGCATTCTGTTGATTGTTTCTTTTTCCTGTGCAGAAGCTTTTTAGTTTGCTGTGACCCCACTTACTAATTTTTCCTTTGTTGCTTGTGCTTTTGGTGTCATATTCAAAAAAATCATTGCAAGAGCCAATGTCAGGGAGCTTTTTCCCTATGTTTTCTAGGAGTTTTACAGTTTCAGGTCTTATGTTTAAGTCTTTAATCCATTTCAAGTTAATTTTGTTTGTGGTGTAATGTAAGGGTTCAATTTCATTCTTCTCCACGTGGTTTTCCATTTATTGAAGACACTACCTTTTCCTCACTATTTTCTTTCTTTCTTTCTTTCTTTCTTTCTTTCTTTCTTTCTTTCTATTTAATTTCTTTTCAGTGTACCAGAATTCATTGTTTATGCACCACACCCAGTGCTCCATGCAGTCTGTGCCCTCCTTAATACCCACCACCAGGCTCCCCCTCCGAGTTCCCCCAGCTCCCTTCTCCTCTCCATCTCCCCGTGTCCTCCATGTTATTCCTTATGCTCCACAAATAAGCGAAACCATATGATAGTTGACTCTCTCTGCTTGACTTATTTCACTATTTCACTCAACATAATCTCTTCCAGTCCTGTCCATGTTGATACAAAACTTATTCTTAACATTTTTTAAGATTTTATGTATTTATTTATTTGAGAGAGAGCATGAGGCAGGAGCAAGAGAGGGAGAAAGAGACTCCCTGCTGAGCAGCCCCCGGGGATCATGATCTGAGCCAAAGGCAGATGCTTAACCCACTGAGCCACACAGGCCCTCCCCCACTGACCATTCTTGACTACATCGTCAAATATTAGTTGACCATGTATTTAAGGATTTATTTCTGGGCTCTGGATTCTGTTCCTTTAGTCTATGTGTCTGGTTTCGTGCCATGTCTGTGATTACTACAGTTTTGTTCTTTCTCTGGATGCTTTGGCTGCTCAAGGTCTTTTGTGGTTCCATATGAATAATCATCTTTTCCATTAGCATTTACCAGTAGCTCATTCTCTTTTGCTGCCTGTTTGAAATACTGCCTTTACCATCATATATTAAATTCCCCTTTATATCTGCATCTCTTTCTGGATTCTATATTCTGACTGGTATACTCAACTATACCTGCATATTACCACAGATTTAATTACAATAGATTTATAGTATCTTGTAGTGCTTTGTAAGGCAAGAAAATTTGATTCTCAGTTAGTTGTACTAAGCTAGAGTTCGAGCATCGCTTACTTGATTTGTGGACCACCGCCCTGCAAAATAGACAAATGTTTATTGAAAAGATGAATGGATAGATGTAGGGTAGAAGCTTTCAGAAACAATTCCCTTTATAGACTGAAGTCAAAGTTACTTTTATTTACCTTTTCGTTTAGAAATAGCTTCAAACTTACAGAAGTTCTGCAAGAATAGGATAGTGAGCTCCCTTTACCCTTTACCCAGATTCACTAATTTTTAATATTTTTCTGTATTTGTTTTATCATTCTCTTTTCTCTATATACTTACTTTTATTACTTATTTTCTTATTGAGAACAGGTTGCACTTTTACCTCTTAGTACTTCATTGTACATTTTTAATGAATACAGATATTCCCTTACAAAACCAAGGTGGAGTTATGAAATTGAGAAAATTTAACGTTTATCTAATTGGCAACCAACATTCCAGTTGTATAAATCAATCAACGCCATGTTTCATAGCATTTCTTCCCTCTAGTTCATGAAGAGTCAAGGTCTATGATTCCTCTCACTTTGGTTTGCGACCTGATCAAGCATTAATAATATACTTTTTTTTTAAAGCATAATGCTATGTCTTCTTGGGAATCAGGTAATGGGCATAACATGTAATTATTTCTAATCCTCTCATGACAGCCTCGAGTAGTAAATCTGGATACTGCAAAAACCTCTTGTCCCCGTTTCTTCTGCAGGCATCAATGGCTATGTTTTTGACAATTTGCAGCTGTCAGTTTGTTTGCATGAGGTGGCATACTGGTACATTCTAAGTGTTGGAGCACAGACTGACTTCCTGTCTGTCTTCTTCTCTGGATATACCTTCAAACACAAAATGGTCTATGAAGACACACTTACCCTATTCCCATTCTCAGGAGAAACTGTCTTCATGTCAATGGAAAACCCAGGTTAGTTATTTATATTATTATTTTATGTTATATTTAAATATAAAAATTTACTAATATATTATATATTACATATATATCAAATATAAAAATATATTAAATATAGAAATTATAAATATAAAATTTATATTATTTTTAATTTTCTAATTCTTTTAAATTTTTATATATTTATTTGAGAGACAGAGAGCTAGCAGTGGGGAGGGGCAGACAGAGAGCGAGATATTATTCTTTTACTAACAGCTGTGATAACTTCACTAGCCATGCATATGCTCATATGTGTGCAAATACTAAATGGTCCAAGTGATTTTAGTATTGCAAAGCATTTTAATGATAATACTTTGTGGTATTTAAAGTCTTTCCTCTAAAAAGTCCCTTTACTTACCATTGGCCTAAATTATAAGTGTGTTTATTAACCTATAGTGGTGAGTATACCTTTTTTTTAAAAGATTTTATTTATTTATTTATTTGACAGAGAGAGATCACAAGTAGGCAGACAGGCAGGCAGAGAGAGAGAGAGAGAGGGGGGAGCAGGGTCCCCGCGGAGCAGAGAGCCCGATGCGGGGCTCGATCCCAGGACCCTGGGATCATGACCTGAGCCGAAGGCAGAGGCTTAACCCACTGAGCCACCCAGGCGCCCCTAGACTTATAACCTTTAACTTGACAATATTTTAATAGCATTTTTGGTGTTTCTACATGGCATACTTTTAACTTTTTCAAAATTATTAAAGGGGAAAACATATTCAAAAACATGTAAAACTAATCACAAAGCTGAAGCTGCAGCCCCTAGAGAAGATCTCCTGAGTTCAAGGTGGTCAAGTCTGATCCCTTGGGGGTAAAATTCACCGTTTTTACCATTTAAAAGTTCACAGTTCAGTGGCTTGCAGCACATTCACCACGTTTTACAGCTATTACTATTATCTACTTGAGAATATAGCGCCTGCCAGCCTCAGGGCTTGAGTGGCTAATGTCGTCCTGCTTCTCAGGGCCTGAGGCACCCCGACAGTCCCCCATCAGCCCTGGGGCCCAAACACCAAGCCGCCAGGTCACCCCACCCACCAGGGCCTAGGGATGGATGATCTGTGCCTGCCTGAGCTTGGCCACTGCCAGCAGCACAGCAGACACCTTTGGCACTCTGCGCGTCTGCGCCCGGAAACCCAGCACTGCCGCTAAGGCCCGTGCCCCTCTGCCCCAGAGCGCTCACGGTGCCAGACCTGGCTCCGGGATGTTCCCGGCTCCAGGACGGGTGAAAAGGACAGCAAGAGGACCCCAGCAGCCTCCATCACCTGGGAGTCCAACCGCTCCAACGACCACCGCTACCAGACACAGCTCTGGCCACCAAGGACCTCCCCGCCCCCTCCATTTTTCACCAGCACTGACCTCAGCTGACAGAGCTGCATAGAAATGATGCTGCTGTGCCCTCCCTGGACCTGGAGCTGCTGAGCCCCAGACAGCACACTCCGAGCCACCCACAGGTGAAAGTCATTCCCTACCAAGTCGGTCCATACGGACTGCAGGAGGTGCTTGAGAGCCTGATGCGACCAGAGGAACACAGTCACTTTGCAACGACTGACCCCAAAGACATGGACATCTACAAATTGCCTGTGAAGGAACTCAGACTTATTCTTTTTTTTTTTAAAGATTTTATTTATTTATTTGACAGACAGAGATCATAAGTAGGCAGAGAGGCAGGCAGAGAGAGAGAGATGGGGAAGCAGGCTCCCTGCCGAGCAGAGAGCCCAATGTGGGACTGGATCCCAGGACCCTGAGGCCATGACTGAGCCGAAGGCAGAGGCTTAACCCACTGAGCCACCCAGGCGCCCCTAACCCCAATCTTCTTTATCCATTTGTCAGTCAGTGGACATGTGGGCTCTGTCCATTGTTTAGCTATTGTTGATAATACTGCTGTGAACATCAGGGTACATGTAGCCCCTTGAATTTGTATTGTTGTGTCCTAGGACCTAACAGTTTTACACTGTCAAAAATATCCTTTAAATGTCATGAAATTAGGCTCCCAATCCACAAACTTACACTCACTATGGAATCAAATAAGATTTCATTTCTTATTTTTATGACTTGTTTTATAGAAATTTCTAATTGTTTTACTGTTCTTATTATGTTTTCCCTTTAGTTACTCTCTTTTTGTTCCCAAGAGTTTTATCATACAATGTATTTATTTTACTTAGAATCTGACCTCCTAGACCCATGCATCCTCCTTCTGTCTGGGCTGGTTCTTTCTAGAATTGACTGAGTATCAATTATTAACTTGGGACTTTTCTTCATCCTTCTTCAGGAAAGGTGCCCATTTCCTGGACCCCATGTCATCCTGTTTTTTTTAATATACAGTATACTCCTTTGTTCTGGTAGAAAACATACCCTCATCACTTCCTGACAGTGGTTGCTTTACAGGTAGATTTTCTAAATCTTTGATGATAGAAAATGTATTTTCATTTCCCACTTGATTGGTTATCTGGCTGCACATAGAGTGCAATACTCCAAAATGCATTTGACCAGAAAAACCTTTTCCATGGGCATCCCGTTATCTTACAGATCTCTGGGGAAATATACTCGGGGGAAAGTTTTCCTTTTGAGGGAAAGCTGGATTCAGTTAAGATTTTGCTTGCAAATGTCATGCAAGATAATGAGACTGTGAAGGTACCTGATGGGTGTATTGTTTTGACTTATGTTTATGGATCTGCTGTACCACTATGAAATTCCTTCACTTGAATAATCCTGTTCATAGTAGAAATTAATATTGCTAGCCTTGTAGTGTAATTTTATATTATGTATTTCCTAACCCTAAGTCCTACTCCCTGGTGCTTACTTATCCTGAAATTGATGACAGTGGAAGCTATTCATGTGTAATGTGATTTGAATACTTTATATGATAGCATAGATACTATTAGCCTCATCTATAAATTAGAAAACTGGGGCTCAGAGAGCTTAGTTGACTTGCTCAAAGTCACACAGCTGGTAAATGGTAGAGCTAGAATTTGAACCCAAGCAATCCAACTCTGAGAAGCTGTGCCATTATGTTATATAGCAATAATAGCTAAGCTGCATAAAGTTTCATGAATTAAGTCATTATCACCATCATCAAAGAGTTCTGTGTGGGGCGCCTGCTGGCTCAGTCAGTTAAGCACCCTACTCTTGGTTTCAGCTCAGGTCATGATCTCAGGGTGTATGATCGAGCCCCATGTCCGGCCCTGCATTCAGCACCAAGTCTCCTTGAGATTCTTTCCCCTTCCCTCTCCCTCCTCCTCTGCTTCTGCCTCCAGTTCACATGACCTCTCTCTCTCTCTCTCTCTCTCTAAAATAAACAAAAATCTGTGTGACTATTAAGACTCTCCTCTACTGGGGGCCCCGTGGGTGGCTCGGTCAGTTACACGTCTGCCTTTGGCTCAGGTCATGGTCTCAGGGTTCTGGGATTGAGCCCTGCATCAGGCTCCCTGCTCAGCAGGAAGCCTGCTTCTCTCTCTCTCCCACTCCCCCTTCCTGTGTTCCCTCTCTCACTGCCTCTTTCTGTCAAATAAATAAATAAAATCTTTAAAAGACTCTCTACTATTGTGTGTATTAATTCCATTTCTCCATTTTTATCCTAATATCTATTAACTTTTAATCACAGACCTTTCTTATGATTACAGACAGATATACCACAATAGTGGCAGTGTAAAAACCACTTTCACTACCATTGTTGGACTGTTATGTGCCAGGGATTTAACCTGATGACCTGTAAGACAATGGTACTGACTAGTATTTTTTCATTATCTGGGAATAGAAGAGAACGACTAATACATAACTTGCTTGGGACCTGGGTTGTAAATAACCAGAGTCTTATTCTTCCTCATCTCCAGGTCTGTGGGTTCTGGGGTGCCACAATTCAGACTTTCGGAACAGAGGCATGACAGCCTTACTGAAGGTTTCTAGTTGTAACGGGAACATTGGTGATTATTATGAGGACACATATGAAGATATTCCAACTTCCTTGCTGAATGAAAACAACATCATTGGACCCAGAAGCTTCTCCCAGAATTCAAGGCACCCTAACACTAAGCAGAAGCAATTCAAAGCTACCACAAGCCCAGAAAATGACATAGGAAAGATGGAGCCTCAGTCTGTAGAAAGAACACAGCTGCTTAAAGCACAAAGTGTCTCCTCTAGTGATCTGTTGATGCTGTTGGGACAGAACCCTTCCCCACATTTATTCTTACCTGATCTCCAGGAAGCCACACACAAAGCTGAGGATCATTTACTTGGAGCAGCAGAAGGAAACAAGGGCCCATCTGAAGTAGCAAGTCTGAAATCAGAGCTCCATCACAGTGAGGACCGAGTGTTTACTCCTAAGCCAGAACTGCAGTTAAGACTAAATGAGAATTTGGAGATACCTGCAACAGTAGAGGTGAATAAACTTGATTCAAAAATTTCTAGTTCATCAGACAGTCTAATGACTTCACCAACAATTTCATCAGAGAAGTTGGCAGCAGGTACTGAAAAGACAAGTTCCTTAGAACCTCCAAATATGTCAGTTCACTTTAATAGTCATTTAGGCACCGTTGTAAATTCATCTCACCTTATTCAGTCCAGTGTACCTTTGGGCTTGAGTGAAGAAGATAATGATTCCAGGTTGTTAGAAGCAGCTTTAATGAATAGTCAAGAAAGTTCACTGGGGGAAAATGTATTATCAATGGAGAGTAATAGGTTATTTAAAGAAGAAAGAGTTCGTGGACCTGCTTCATTAGTCAAAGATAATGCTTTATTCAAAGTTAATATCTCTTTGGCAAAGATGAACAAGACATCAATTAACTCAGCAACTAATGGAAAGACTCATGTTGATGTCTCAACATTATTTATTGAGAACAGTACATCAGTCTGGCAAGATACTATATTAGAAAGTAATACTGAGTTTCAAAAAGTGATTTCTTTGGTTCATAATGAAACATTTATGGAGAGAAATATTACAGCTTTGGGGCTAAATCATGTGTCAAACAAAACTACTTCATCAAAAAATGTGGAAGTGGCCCACCAAAAACAAGAGGGCCGTATGCCACTAGGTATGGAAAATCCAGATCTATCATTCTTCGAGATACCGGTCTTGCCAGATTCAGCAGATTGGCTAAAAGAGACTCATGGCAAGAACTCCCTAAGCACTGAGCAAAGGCCCAGTCCAAAGCAGTTAACATCTTTAGGATCAGAAGAATCTGTGAAAGATCAGAATTTTTTGTCAGAGGAGAAGGTGGTAATAGGAGAGGATGAATTTACAAAGGACACTGGACTCAAAGAGTTGATTTTTCCAAAGAACAAGAGCATATTTTTTACTAACTTGGCTAATGTCCAAGAAAATGACACATACAACCAAGGAAAGAAATCTCAGGAAGAGATAGAAAGAAAGGAAAAATTAACCCAAGAGAATGTGGCTTTGCCTCAGGTATATACAGTGATTGGCACTAAGAATTTCCTGAAAAACCTTTTCTCACTAAGCACAAAGCAAAATGTAGAAGGTTTAGGTGAGCAGCCACACACTCCAGCACTTCAAGACACCAGGTCACTAAATGACTCCGCACATAGAGAAGGGAGTCACATGGCCAATTTCTCAAAAATAAGGAAAGAAGCAAACTTGGAAGGTCTGGGAAATCAAACAAAGCAAATGGTGGGGAGGTTTCCAAGCCCTACACGGATGTCTCCTGATCCAGGTCACCATCTTATTACTCATCGTGGTAAGCGGGCTTTGAAACAACCCAAACTCTCACTAGAAGAAATAAAGTTTGAAAGGCGAGTAACTTTGAATGACACCTCAACCCAGTGGTCCAAAAATATGAGCTATTTGACCCAGGGCACCCTCACACAGATAGAGTACAATGAGAAAGAAAAAAGAGCCATCGCTCAGTCCCTCCTATCAGATTGTTCTATGAGAAATCGTGGCCTCATGCAAATGAATGACTCTGCGTTACCTTCTGCAAAAGTATCAGCATTTCCATCAATTGGACATACAGATCTGACCAAGACCTCATCCCAAGACAACTCCTCTCATCTTCCAGCATCAGCCTGTAATTATACCTTTAGGAAGAGGAGTTCTGGGGTCCAAGAAAGCAGTCATTTCTTACAAGAATCCAAAAGAAATAACCTTTCTTTAGCCTTCCTAACCTTAGAAATGATTAGAGGTCAAGGGAAGTTCACCTCCATGGGAAAAAGTGCCACAAACCAACCCACATACAAAAAACTTGAAAGCCCTGTTCTCTTAAAACCAGACTTGTATAAAACATCTGGCAAAGTTGAATTACTTCCTAAAATTCATGTTCATCAAGACTCTTTCGCTACAAAAACTAGCAATGATTCTCCTGGCCACCTGTATCTCATGGGAAAGATCTTTCTTCAGAAAACCCAGAGACCTGTTAAACTGAATAAAATAAACAGACCTGGAAAAGCGCCCTTTCTGAAACCAACAGAAAGTTCTGAGAAGATTCCCTCCCAGATGCTGGGTCCCCTTGCTTGGGAGGACCACCCTGCTACCCAGATACCAAGAGAAGAGTGGCAATCCCAAAAGAAGTCACAAAAAAACACAGCTTTTAGGAGAAAGGACACCATTTTGTCCATGGGCCCTTGTGAAAATAATAACTCAAAAGCAGAAATAAATGAAGGACAAGATAAGCCCCAAAGAGAAGCCACCTGGGCACAGCAAGGAGGGACTGGAAGGTTGTGCTCTCAAAACCCACCAGTCTCAAAACGCCATCAAAGGGAAATACCCGTTAGTACTCCTCAGCCAGAGGAAGACAAATTTGAGTATGATGACACCTTCTCGATTGAAATGAAGAGAGAAGATTTTGACATCTATGGCGAAGATGAAAATCAGGGCCTCCGCAGCTTTCAGAAGAGAACACGACACTATTTCATTGCTGCAGTGGAGCGTCTCTGGGATTATGGGTGAGTAGATCTCCCCGAGTACTAAGAAACAGGTATGGGTGCATTGATTATTCCTCTAGCCTGCTATTGCAACATTTGACTTTCCTAGGTGCTGAAATAATGAAAAAGGCACAGATTATCTGCAGGAATGAGACTCCAAGGATTGCTTATAAAGGAAGGGAGAACCCTGAGACCAGGTAGCAAAGTCTAGAGGAAGCCAAGGAGTAAAGAGATGGTTAGATGATGATACCCACAATAAGAGTTAGAAGATAACACATCCAGAAGGCATGAAACTCTTACTCTAGTGAGAGGGAGGAGAAAAGAGGCTTACAAAAGGGTACAGGAATCAGGGTCAAGAAGCATCAGTGGGGAGCAAGTAGAAAGTCAACCTTATGAGCTGGAGTCGCAGTCTTAGTCTTGTGAAAAGGTTCTGAGAGAGGCAGGAGGAAGAAGTGAAGTGTGTGGTGAAGAGGTTGAGGAGGCTGGGACCTAAATGATGATAAGAAGATAGCTGATGGAGCTCTGAGAGATGTTTCCAGGCAGAGAGAATAGTAAATACAAAGGCCCTGTGAATGGAACAAATCTGAGGAACGAAAAAAGACACTTTCTACCTCAAATAGGCCCTTATTGCTGCATAGCAACTATAGAATACTGCCCTAGTCTACTGACTTTCCCACTGTCCTGGACCCCTGTCTTTCATTTTCTACTTTTTCCTTAAATCTCCAGGCCCTTTTACCCATTCTCCGACAGCCCTTCTCATTCATAGTTAATGCTTGTGCAGTGAACCTCCAGACTTCCAACACATTTATTGGCATCTGTAACCATATCCTGTCTTCGTGCTTATGACAATAAATGCACTGTGCACCGAAGGCCAACCTCTCCAGTTTCCTAGTCAACCATCTCCAACTTTCCATTACAGTTCATTTTCACCTTACCCAATACTCAGTTCATAGTCAAATTCTGGTTGTTGTGTTTTTTTTTTTTAATGAAACCAATTGGATTCTTTGATGGACAGGTGTGGCTGTAGAGAAAAAGATGAATTAGGAATAACTTCAGTGTTTGGAGTCTGAGGAACTAAAAAGAAGGAATGGCCATTGACTGCCATGGAAAAAAGACTGGACAAACAGCAGGTTTTTGGAAGGGACAGAAATTAAGAGACTAATTTTGTACCCGATAAGGTAGGGAGTTTATATGTGAATCTCAAGTTCAAGGAAGGTATCTGAGATGGAGATATACAACTGGATCTTATCTGCATAAGAATAGACCATCATGAGGATGAGTGTAAACAAAAAATAGGAGAGTTTAAAGAACTGATACCAAGAGCCCTCTAACATTTAAAGGTCAGGGACATGAAGAACCAGTGAAGCTGACGGAGAAAGATTGGCAGTGAGGTTATAGAAAATGAAGGAAAATTGGTGTCAGAGAGACCAGCCGAGCACACACATCAAGGATGGAGTCATCAACTATCAAATACTGAGAATTAGTAATGTGAATACCAACAGTGACCTTGAATATGTAGTTTTTATGGAATAATGGAAATAAAAGACTTTTTCCAGTGGTTTAAAGAAAGAATATGTGGAAAAGAGTCCAGCTATTTCTCCCCATTTCAGTGGCTACCATTCCAGTCTAAACCATCCTCAACTCTCATGCAAATTACTGTAATAGCCTCTGAACTAGACTTGCAGCCTCCAGCATAGCAGCTAAAGCACATTTTCAAATTGTAATTCTGATTCTCATTCTCTGCTGCAAACCTCCCGGTGGATTTCCATCTCACCCTTAGTAAATTCCAAAGCCCTCACCATGGCCTTCAAGTTTCAGAGATTTGACCCTCTGAAACCTCTGACCTCATCTCCTACCATTGTTTCCTGCTCACCATGTTCCAGCCACACTGGCTTCATTGCTCTTCCTCTGATGCAACAAATGTATACCTCTCTGTAGGCCTGTGCACTTTGTGTCTCATCCTCTGATATCCTACTGCTGTAGGGAAGCAAGAGCAGGTCTTTTATGTATGTCTGAGCTCCAGAGAGTACGAACTAAATGGTAACACAAGTTCCATGGGCAAGAATAGAGGCAGGAAGACCAGTTAAGAGGTGATTGTAATCATCCAGGTAAGAGAAGACAGATTCTTTAGATCAAAATAGTGGTTGTAAAAATCAAAAGAAATGGAAAGATGTTGAACATAATTTGAGGATAAGCAGATAGGATTTGCTATTAGGTTGAATATCGGGGAATGGGGAGAAAGGACTCAAAGAAGATTTTTAGTTTTGTTTTTTTTCCTAAGCAACTAAGTGGATGATGGTGACATTTAATGAGATGTGGAAGGCTTGATGTAGAACAGATTCATTTGAAGAAACACTCAAAGTTCTGTTTGGAACATATTTAGTTTGAGATGCCCACTAGACCTCCAGCTGAGAAGTCGAGTAGGCAGTTGGATATGAGTCTAGAGTCCAAGGAAGAGGTCTGTGCTAAAGATGAATAAATTTGGGAGTTATAAGCATATTGACAGCATTTGAATAGACTTGTTGGTATTATCAAGAGAGTAAAAGTAGATGTAAACCATGCCCACTTTAAGCTGAGTCCCCAAAGGTCTATATCCTCAAGGTAACAGTAAACCAGTTAACCCACTTCACTGATGTGCAAATTTCTATTCTTTTTATTTTTTTTTTAGATTTTATTTATTTATCTGATAGAGAGATACAGCAAGAGAGGGAACACAAGCAGTGGGAGTGGGAGAGGCAGAAGCAAGCTTCTCACTGAGCAGGGAGCCCGATGCGGGGCTCGATCCCAGGACCTTGAGATCATGATCTGATCTGAAGGCAGACGCTTTGCAAATTTCTTTTCTTAATCATAATTTATGCAACTCTTGGGTTGGCAGTGCCTGCAGACATCTGGCAGAGGAGAACATTACACTTCTCAACATCCTAGGCCTCAGCTTATTTTCACAGATCTTTCAGATACAACATCCAGAACACAAAGATACAGGGTATAGAACAAAATGAAAGAAAGAAATAAATAAGCAAGCAAGCCACAGAAACAACAGAGAACCAAAACAACTCAGAGACTTAAGATCTAGGAATCATATACAGTTATTAAAACACTTATACATCATGTAGAAAGAATTGGTGATCTAGTAGGTAAGTAAGATGAAGTAGTGTGGAGTGCAGCATGCAGAGATTTTTTTTAATGGAAACTATAAAAGAGATAATAAAAGACTATGGCCAGCTGTATTTTCCACAAGTATGTGTGCCAGTATGTTCTGTCCTATATGCTCTTGTACAATATGACCTTGACATTCTCCCATTCAAGAGGTAAAATGTAATCCCCCCTCCTCTTGGTCTGGCCTGGCATTAGGACTCATTTGTGACCAAAAGAATATAACAGAAATTTGTGACCTACAGATGTGGTGGAAGTGATGCTGGTTCAGAAAATACCATGTAGCTTACATCTAGTTCTCCTGGGATGTCCTGTGTAAGAAATCTGATTACCCTGGTGCTGTCATGCTGGAAATGTCACATGTAGGCCTTCTAGTCATGAGTCTCAGCAAGTCCAGGTTTCCATTATTCTCCACCACGGCATCAGGTGCATGAGTGAAGTCATGTTGGACCTTCCAGACCAGCCTGGATGCCAGCTGACCCAGCCAAGCACTGCTGGAATTCTGACTTAGCAGAATTGACAAGTATCATAAAATGGTTGCTGTTTTAAGACACTAAAGTTTTAAAGTAGTTTGTGATACAGCAACAGATAACCAGAGGAGACTTAAAGGATAGAGCGTGAAGGATTTACTTCTTTTTAACTAAAATATCAGAAGGAAAGGAAAGTGATTAAAGAAGAAACTGGATATTAAAAATTTTTTAAAGTCATCAATGCACAGATTGAGGAAGCTCAACAAATCCCAAACATGATGAACCAAAAAAATCAACACCTAGGGGCGCCTGGGTGGCTCAGTGGGTTGGGCCTCTGCCTTGGGTTTGGATCGTGATCTCAGGGTCCTGGGATCGGGCCCCGCATGGGGCTCTCTGCTCAGCAGGGAGCCTACTTCCTCCTCTCTCTCTGCCTGCCTCTCTGCCTACTTGTGATCTCTCTCTCTGTCAAATAAATAAATAAAATCTTTAAAAAAAATCAACACCTAGGCATGTTTCATCAGAGTGAAACTTCAGAAAACCCAAAAGTCTTAAAATCAGGCAAAGAAAAAAGACAGCATACACTTAAACAAGATACAGAAAGGTGATTTTTCAGTAGTGCTAATTTAACATAGAAAACGGGAATGATATCTAGAAGACACTGAAATACAGTAACTGCCCATCAAAAATATGAATCAAAAATGAAGGCAAAATAGAACATTTTCCAACAAACTGAAACAGAAACTTCACCCTAGCAAAAACCCACTAAAACTATTCTAATGATGTACTTGAGACAGTAGGAAAATGATACTGAATGAAAGAGGCGAAAGGCAAGAAGGACTAAAAAAGTAAAGAAAGGGTAAATATATGGGTAAATATAAATATAAATATTATTTGTATAAACTGGTAACATGTTTTATGAGCTCTAAGATATAATTGGTTTTTTCACAATGGATTTGCCAGCAAAACACAGGTGTTATGAAAACCACCCCTATTTTAGAAAGGAAAACCACTCCTTAATTGGAAATATCAACACTGTCATCATTGGGCACATAAATTTGGGCAAATCCTCTACTCCTGGCCATCTTATCTATAAATGTGGTGGGATCGAACTAAGAACCATTGAAAAGGAGGCTGCTGAGATGGCAACGAGCTCCTTCAAGTATGCCAGGGTGTCAGACAAACAAGGCCAAAAGTGAGTGTGGTGGTTTTTGGTATCTCCCCTTGGAAACTGGAGACCAGCAAGTATTATGTGAGTATCACTGATGTCCCAAAACACAGAGCGTTCATCAATAACGTGAGTACAGGCACATCTCAGGCTGACTGTGATGTCCTGATTATTGCTGCTCTTGTTGGTGAACTTGAAGCAGGCATGTCCAAGAATGGGCAGACCCATGAGCATGCCCTTCTGGCTTACATACTGGGTGTGAAACAACTAATTGTTTACAAAATGGATTCCACTGAGCCACCTGCTGCCAGAAGAGACACAGGGAATGTGTTAAGGAAGCCAGCACCTTTATTAAGAAATTTGGCTACAACCCCACCACAGTAGCATTTGTGCCGGTTTCTGGCTGGAGTGATGACAACATGCTGGAGCCAAGTGCTAACAAGAAATGAGACATCGCCCACAAAGATAGCTTTATAAGACTGGTGAATCCCAGACCTGTATGTACCCCTGAAAAAATAATACATTAGATGTTAATTAAATAATATAAACAAATAGATGGCTACTCCAGTGGAACCATACTGCTTGAAACTCTAGATCATCCAACTGACAAGGCCTTTTGTCTGCCCCACGAGTACGTGCACAAACTTGGTGGTACTGGTACTCTCCCTGTGAGCCGAGTGGAGGGGTGTCCTCAAAGCTTTGCTCCGGTCCGCTCCGTGTTACAACTGAAGTCTGCTGAAATGCATAGCTTTGAGTTAAGCTTTTCCTGGGAACAGTGTGGGCTTTGATATCAAGAATTATCTGTCAGATCAGAGGTGCCTGGCTGGCTCGGTCAGTGGAACAGGTGACTCTTGATCTTGAGGTTGTGGGTTCAGTCCCCTCATTGAGTATAGATATTACTTAAAGGTAAAATCTTAAAATAAAGAATGTATCTGTTGGGGCGCCTGGGTGGCTTGGTGGGTTGAAGCCTCTGCCTTCGGCTCAGGTCGTGGTCCCAGGGTCCTGGGACCGAGCCCCGTGTCAGGCTCTCTGCTCAGCGGGGAGCCTGCTTCCCTTCCTCTCTCTCTGCCTGCCTCTCTGCCTGCTTGTGATCTCTGTCTGTCTGTCAAATACATAAATAAAATCTTTAAAAAAAAAAGAATGTATCTGTTAAAGATGTCTGTTGTAGCAGTATGGCCGCTGAAAGTAGCTGGTGATCACCCTGAGCCGTCTGGGCCTAATCATTGCTGGCTATGCATGCGTGCTGGATTGTTACACACCTCACAATGCAAGTTTGCTGAGCTGAAGAAGATTGATCAGTGTCCTGGGAAGAAGTTGGAAGATGACCCCGTATTCCAGTTCCTGTCAAGTCCATATGTACTGGGTGCTTCTTTGGATATCCTCCTCTGGGCCATTTCGCTCTTTACAACATGAGACAGACCATTGCTGTGGGTGTCTCAAAGACTTCTGTGGCTAACAGAGTCACAAGTCTGCTCAGAAAGTTAAATAAATGTAATCCCTAATAACGGCCACCTCAGTCTTAATCAGTGGTGGAAAAACTATCTCAGAACAGTCTCTATTGGCTATTTAAGTTTAATAGTAAAAGACTGCTGGGCGCCTGGGTGGCTCAGTCAGTTGGGTGTCTGCCTTGGGCTTGGGTCATGATCCCAGGGTCCTGGGATTGAGACCCTCATCAGACTCCCTGCTTGGTGGGAACCCTGTGGAACATACATATGTTCAGCAGCTCGACTCTTAGATATGTGGCCCGCAGAAATGCATGCATGTGTTCACCAGAAGATGTGTATAAGAAGGTTCACAGCTGGGGGAAAAAGATTCATAGCAGGAGCAGGACTACGTGTAAGCAGCAAAATTAGAAATGAGTGTTCATAATTTTGGTATATTTGCACAACAGAATACAAACTACAGCACCCAACCAGAAACAAAAGAACGCGTACAACATGGTTTGCCAAAACGGACAAAACTCAGCTGCGTTCTTTAGGGAAGTATATATACATAGTGGTAAAATTATAAAGAAAAGCAAAGATAATTATCATAAAAATCACAACGGGGGTTAGGGTTAGGAAGAATGTCATTGGAAAGGCACAGACCGTGAGCCTTCTGTGTTGCTGGTAATGTTCTTGATCTGGATAGTGGTTGCATTTTTATACCAAAAGCACTTTGGTTTTATGTACTTTATTATATAATTTTAGTTCACAGTTCCAGCAGATTTTTAAAAAGATTTTATTTGACAGAGAGGGAAAGAGATAGCAAGAGAGAGCACAAGCAGGGGGAGTGGGAGAGGGAGAAAGCAGGCCTCCCTATGAGTGAGGAGCCCAATGCGGGGCTCAGTCCCAGGACCCCGGCATCATGACTGGAGCCCAAGACAGATGCTTAATGACTGAACCAGCCAGGCGCCCCCTAACAGATTTTTTAACTTTTTTTAAGTTTGATTTTTGTTTGTTTATGTAATCTCTATACCCAACACGGGGTTTAAACTCACAACTCCGAGATCAACAGTCACCGGCTCTACTTACTAAGCCAGTCAGGCACCCCCAGATTTTTTTTTTTAAGGATTGAACCCTGGGGGCTGTTTAATATTCAGAATTTGTTTATAAGTCCTATATGCATTTAACATTCAACAAATACTTTTTGACCACCTACTATGTGCCAGGCACTTGTTCCAGCTGCTGGGAATACAGCAGTGGACAAAACAGACAAAACCCCTGCTTTCGTGGAACTTCCACACTAGTGAAGCCTGGAGAGAGGGTATGTCAGGAAGATGGAGTGGTTGCCTATGGAACATGTTGCTTGCTTGTCCAATAAGATGAGGACATGGCAAAATTGATTATCATCTGTAATAAGCCACTCACATGGTCTGGATAGTGTCTCAATTTTGCATGATCTTCATTTAGATCTCTTTTGTAAGCTCTCAACCTCTGTATTGGCCAATTTAATTTACACAGATGTCCCGTGTGTTTAAAACTCTATACCCCCACCTACTTCTCCTCCAGGGTTGCCCATCTCAGTGAGCTGCATCACTGTCCAGCCGCTTGCCCAAATCAGAAACCTGGACATTATCTGTACTAACTCCTTTCTCTCTTCTTCGCTCCAGCTCATCATCAGCTCTATGGAAGTGTCTCCGGTACAGGTAGAGCAAGAATGTCAGGTGTTTCTACCTACCTAATCCATGAAGATACTGTTTTTTCTCTGTTTTTTCCCCCAGGGCTCAAGGTAGGGATGTCCCTCAATTCAAGAAGGTGGTTTTCCAGGAATTTACTGATGGGTCCTTTACTCAGCCCTTATACCGTGGAGAACTAAATGAACACTTGGGACTCTTGGGGCCATATATAAGAGCAGAAGTTGAAGACAATATCATGGTGAGTTTAGAACAATGAAGTTATAAGAAAATTAATCCTGTATGTATATTTTTGTCTCTGTTTATAAAAATAATGTATTTTCACTTTCCAAGAATTTTAAAGTATAGAAAATCAAGAAGTTAAAAAATAATCCCATAACTACCATTTTGGTGTATGTTCTCTTTGTCCTATGTATTCTTTTCTTTATGTGCTCAAAATTATGCAACGTGTAATTTTACCTCTTCTTTTAAAAAAAAAATTTATTTATTTATTTATATTAGGAAGAAAGAAAGAGAGAGCAAGAGTGGGAGGGGCAGAGGGAGGAGAGTGAATCCCAATGTGAAGCTGAATCCCACACCCCGAGATCACAGCTCTTCTTTTTGGACTAAATATCATATTGTCAATATTTCTTCTTTTTTTAAGATTTTATTTATTTATTCGACAGACAGAGATCTCCAGTAGACAGAGAGGCAGGCAGAGAGAGAGGAGAAAGCAGGCTCCCCACTGAGCAGAAAGCCTGATGCGGGACTCGATCCCAGGACCCCGAGACCATGACCTGAGCCAAAGGCAGAGTCTTAACCCACTGAGCCACCCAGGTGCCCCATATTGTCAATTTTTCTTGTGTCATTAGAAATACTTTCTAAATATCTTGCTTTAATGATGGCATAATAGCCTATTATGTGAATTTATGGTTTACTTAGCCATTTACTTTGAACAACCTTTTAAATAGTTTGCTATAGGGCACCTGGGTGGCTCAGTGGGTTAAGCCACTGCCTTCGGCTCAGGTCATGATCTCGGGGTCCTGGGATCGAGTCCCGAGTCGGGCTTTCTGCTCAGCAGGGAGCCTGCTTCCCCCTCTCTCTCTCTCTGCCTGCCTATCTATTTGTGATCTCTCTCTGTCAAATAAATAAATAAAATCTTTAAAATAAATAAATAAATAGTTTGCTATGTTTTCACTAGTTCAATAATGTTGCAATCACAACCCTTTTCCTTGGGTAAAATTCCAGAAGTACAATATACATGAACATTTTAAGACTTTCATTATCTATTAATGTCCTTTGCACATTTGACCTTTTGAGGGAGAACTTTTCTTATCAATTTATCTTACCCTATATTTTTCCAAGTTTGTCATCTTTTAATTTTATTTATAGTGATTTTTGAAATAAAACAGGTTTGAATTACTGATAGTAACCCATAAATCTTTCTTTTATGACACACAGCTTTTATGTTTATAAAAAGCCTTTCCTATACAAAGATTTTTTTCGTAAAATCACTTATACATTCAACTTTTTTAAACAGTTTAATTGCTTAACATTTAACCTTTTATTTTATTTATTTATTTATTTTTTAACATTGAACGTTTTAGCCCATAAGTAATTCCTGTAGACTACAAGTTATTTTGGTGCATTGTATGAGTCAAAAATGAAAGTAGCTTATTCTTTTCCAAAAATAGTCATCCAGTGGCCCAATTGATTATTTACTTTAAGGATATAGAAGGATCTAAAATTATGGGATTGTCAGCGATTATTTTTCTGTTTTGATTCTTATTTTAGTTTATATATGTCCTGTGAAACGTGTAATTTTTTGAAATCTGAAGTCTTTTTTTAAAAGATTTTATTTATTTATTTGACAGAGAGAGATCACAAGTAGGCAGAGAGGAAGGCAGAGAGAGAGAGGAAGGGAAGCAGGCTCCCTGTGGAGCAGAGAGCCCAGTGCAGGGCTCGATCCCAGGACCCTGAGATCATGACCTGAGCCGAAGGCAGAGGCTTAACGCACTGAGCCACCCAGGCGCCCTGAAATCTGAACGCTTTTTAAAAGATTATATGCATTCATCCTGGAATTTGTCATAAGAACCACACGTTCTTGGTTAATTCTTGGGCTTATGGTCTCTGAAAACCCCTGGGGTGATATTTTCCCTTTTACTTTTGAATAGCTTTTCAGTATTTAGGAATTTTCTCTTTTGCAACTTTGAGCTCATGCTTTAAAGATTTTAGAGTTCAAAAATACCTCAGTTTCCTCCGTAGATAGAGCATGAGGTTTGGGTCCTGACAACACCCATCCTCTGTACCACTTCCTCTGGGCATTAAGAACTTGGATAAACCCCAAATAGGCAGTGCTGTTAGGGATATAAACCTAAAGCTAAGGACTTGATATGATCCTAAAACATGATACTCAAATTCTTTTTTAAATTTTGTATTTCCTTTTTCTCTGCAGGTAACTTTCAAAAACCAGGCCTCTCGTCCCTACTCCTTCTATTCTAGCCTGATTTCTTACGAGGAAGATCAGAAACAAGGAGCAGAACCTAGGAGAAAGTTTGTCAACCCTAACGACACCAGAATTTACTTTTGGACAGTGCAGCAGCATATGGCCCCCAGTAAAGACGAGTTTGACTGCAAAGCCTGGGCTTATTTTTCTGATGTTGATCTGGTAAGCAGATGGACACTGCTCTGGCCACTTTCTGGTTTAGGAGAAATGGACTTCATGTTATCTGCTGAGACTTTCGCTATTTACTGTAAGCTTAGTGGGAAGCTTCCAATAGGGGAGGTGCCATCATATTTGTGTTTGAGAATGATCACTCTGGAACCTACTGGGTAAGGATTGGTTTGGAGTGGCATGGAAGTTGATAAGAGATCTATGCTGCTTCGTAGGCGAGGGCGTTCATGTTCATAGGATTGATGTCTTCTCTCTCAGGAGAAGGATGTGCACTCAGGCTTGATTGGACCCCTTCTGATCTGCCGCAGTGATACACTGAACCCTGCTCACGGGCGACAAGTGACAGTGCAGGAATTCGCTCTGTTTTTCACTATTTTTGATGAGACTAAGAGCTGGTACTTCACTGAAAACCTGGAAAGGAACTGCAGAGCTCCCTGCAATATCCAGAAGGAGGATCCCACTCTTAAAGAAAATTACCGTTTCCATGGTAACATACCCCACCCCCAGTTCTTACTCAGGCTGAGGCTTGGACAGTGTATGAATTGAGAGTGTGTGTATATGAGTGGAATCCTTGTAGGAATCAATATTTTTTACCGGAGGAGAAGGAAAAAACTTCTGTAATGGATTTCAACAGCCTTCTCTGTGTTCTCCTCCAGCAGTCAATGGCTATGTGATGGACACACTGCCTGGCTTAGTAATGGCTCAGGACCAAAAGATTCGATGGTATCTGCTCAGCATGGGCAGCAGTGAAAACATCCATTCTATTCATTTCAGTGGACACGTGTTCACTGTACGGAAAAAAGAGGAGTATAAAATGGCAGTCTACAACCTCTACCCAGGTATGAGCTCATTAGTGCCCTTTTTGTCTACCTGCTGTACGTACTGAGTACTTACTTTACATGGTCCAGGCACTGGGGAAGCAATCCATGAACAAAGCCAAGAAACTCCGTGATCTCAGGTAACTTACTTTTTCAAGTAACATAAGAAATAAATTAGCCCAGAGGGGTGCCTGGGTGGCTCAGTGGGTTAAGCCTCTGCCTTCGGCTCAGGTCATGATCTCAGGGTCCTGGGATCGAGCCCCGCCCTGGACTCTCTGCTCGGCAGGGAGCCTGCTTCCCCCTCTCTCTCTCTCTGCCTGCCTCTCTGCCTACTTGTGATCTCTCTCTCTGTCAAATAAATAAATAAAATCTTTTAAAATAAGTAAATAAATTAGCCCATAAACAGGATAATTTCAGATATAGATAACGCGCTATAAAAGAAATAGAACAGAATAAATGAATAGTTAATGTTGCGGCACTTTCCTGGGTTAGGGTTAGGGTTTCTACCATCTCAAATGCACCAGTAGTTCTCCATGCGGTGAATTGTTTATGTCCATAACCAGTATAAGCACGACTCACAGTGTTGATCAAAACACAGCTTTATTCTAGGTCTCCACCACCCCATTAAAACATGTTTAATAGTGGGAGCAAACTTTCCCTGTTTCTGTGTTAAAATTCCAAGAAGTTCAGTGACTTTCCTGCTCACTCTTCAGTAATAAGTTCCCCTGCGGCCACTTCATGTCACACATACCGCTCCAACCCCGAACTGCCCGGTGCACTCTGAGAGGCCTACCTCGGGCAAGGGAGGTGTGGTTGAGCGCTCTCTTCCTCTGCCTTACATTTATTGTGTGTCCTCCCAAACCCCTTCGTGGCTGCTGCTTTGAACTTCAGCATGGAAATGGTAAAGGTTAAATGCTAGGACAGTTCTTAACTACTTACGACGGACACCTTTATTCTAGGGAGTCATTGAATGAGTCAATGACTCATTCTTCAACCCCTCGGTACCCTCTCTAGCTTCTTACTGCTGGGTTGCGTTAGCCCTCAAGGCAGCCCAGTGGCCTAGGTCCATGGGGACCTCACCCTGACTTCCCTGGCCCAGGAAGCTCACATCTGGTTGATGGGGGGGGGACAAAAAAACACAATAACCTTTGGCACTCTGAGAGTGCAGTGGTTCTCTCCTGTTCCCCCACCAGCTCGTCTCTCCCATTTCCCAGGGGTAGGGACTGTCAGAACTCAATCCTCAGTACCTCCAAACTGGCGGGGTCACATAGCAAAGCACTTTGGCTTTGAGGGGGCCAAGAGTGGTAGAACTGACTTAGGTGGCTCTCCTTGGGTGTTCTGCATAAACCACTGTATCTCACGCTCATTTTTTAGTAAAAAGAAATCATTTTTGTTCCTTCTGTTTTTGAAAAGGCGTTTTTGAGACTGTGGAAATGCTACCATCCAAAGTTGGAATTTGGCGGATAGAATGCCTTATTGGTGAGCACCTACGAGCAGGGATGAGCACTCTTTTTCTGGTGTACAGCAAGAGTAAGTAGCTTTCCTCCTTCCTAGGATGGTTGCTTTTATTAAGCTCACAGTCATTAACAAATCTACAATGAATATTGCTGGTAGAAATCTGAATCAGAGTCCTCAGGGAAGAGCAAATATGTACGAACCTAAAGCTCTAAGTATTTAACAAACTGGTGCTAAAAATAACTTCATTCTCACAACTCTGTGAAGCTCCAGCATCTCCAAGAGCAAAATTTGAAACTGAATTTTGGTTCGGTTGCCGAGATAACTTACAAATATGGTTCGGAAAAGTTCAAGATTCAACCGTAAACAAGTCAGAGAACCATTGGTCTACTTAGTTCCGCAGCTGCAGAATGTGGATGGTTCTATCAGAGCGAATTAAATGACATGGTAAACAATAGAAAGTATCGACCATTGCTTGGTATTCGCCCGTGCTCACTGGCTTGCCTTTGTGAAGGCTGGATTTTAGGTACTGCTAGCTGTCACGCCCCTCTGCTTTGCTTTTAGAGTGTCAGACTCCACTGGGGATGGCTTCTGGACACATCCGAGATTTTCAGATTACAGCTTCAGGACAATATGGTAAATACCAGTATTTTGTCTCCCAAGAACTGGGCTGATTGTATTTTTGTATTTCTGTGGGATTTAGATGACCCATCCATCTCCATCCTTCTATTACATCTACTCCACAAGTGCCTCTTACATCCATTTTCTCTTCTCTGATTGCCACTGTTCTAGCTACTATCACTTCTCATGACCACCTCCTTACATGTCCTACCTGCATTCCCCAGTGCTCCCCTTGAGTCCATTGTCTTCACTCTCCTATGAGCAGCAGCAGGAAAGCTTGAGCAGGATCTGTAGAGCTGTCTACTCTACAGCTCTACCCAGATGCTGTTTTAGAGCAACAGTAAATAAACTATGGCCTAAAGGCAAAATCCAGCCCTCTACTTATTTATTTTTTTCTTTTTTAATTAACACATAATGTATTATTAGCCCCAGGGGTACAGGTCTGTGAATCGTCAGGCATACACATTTCACAGCACTCACCATAGCACATGCCCTCCCCAAGGTCCATCCCCCACCCCCTCTCCCTACCCCCAGCACCACCACTTATTTTTATGTAGCCTTCAAACTAAGAATTATTTTTCTAGTTTTAAATGATTGGGGGAAAAAAGAAGAATGTCTCATGACATGTGAAAATTATGTGACATTCGAATTTCAGTGTCTGTACCTAGAATTTTGTACTGACACATACAGCCAGCCCCGCTGACCTACAGTTGTCTGTGGCTGCTTTCACTCTACCACAACAGCTAAGTAGCTGAAACCAAATAATCGGCAGAGCCTAAATTATTTATTATCTGGCCGTTTACAAAAGAAGGTTTGTCAACCCTGTTTTAGAGGGAACAAAATGCCATTTGAAAACAAGGCTTGATGAGACACCCGGGTGGCTCAGTTGGTTAGGCATCTGCCTTTGGCTCAGGTCATGACCCCAGGATCCTGAATCCAGAACGTGGAATCCAGGGAGCCTGCTTCTCCCTCTCCTTCTGCCCCTTCCCCTTCTTGGGCGCTCTTGCTCTCGCTCTCTCTCTCTCCCTCTCTAGCAGATAAATCCCAGACCTGCAGTAGTCACTCTTCTTATTTATTTATTTATTTATTATTAACATATAATGTATCACTTGTTTCAGGGGTGCAGGTCTGTGAATCATCAGGCTTACACAGTTCACAGCACATACCATAGCACATTCCCTCCTCAACATCCATAACCCAGCCACCCCATCCCTCCCAACCCCCTCCACTCCAGCAACCCTTAGTTTGTTTCCTGGGATTAACAATTAACAGTCTTTCTCTCTCTCTCTCTCTTTTGACATTAACAGTCTCTTATGGTTTGTCTCCCCTCTGGTTTTGTCTTGTTTCATTTTTCCCTCCCTTCCCCTCTAATCCTCTGTCTTGTTTCTCCAATTCCTCATGTCAGGGAGATCATATGATAATTGTCTTTCTCAGATTGACTTATTTTGCTCAGAATAATACCTTCTAGTTCATCCACATCGTTGAAAATGGCAAGATTTCATTTCTTTTGATGGCTGCATGGTATTCCATCCTATATATGAACCACATCTTCTTTATCCATTCACCTGTTGATGGACATCTAGGGTCTTTCCATAGTTTGGCTATTGATAAAATCTTTAAGGAGAAGAAAACAAAGCTTGAGAGTTATATACCAAAATAATATTATTTGTCTGTAGGCAAAAGGATGATTTTTTTAACTTTCATCTTTACTTACATTTTATTTTTCATTAACTAACTTTTCTAGAAGGAACATACATTATGTAATAAAGAAGTAATGATAGCATTTTATAGTACTTGTAATACAATCCAGTCCCCCCTAATTAGAGGTGCTAAGAATAAACAAAATTATTAAGTTTAGAAAATTAAATACTACTGCGCTTTTTGCCTTTATTTTCTCCTCAGCTAGGCTTAGCCTTTCTCAAGAGATCAAATTTAGGGGCACCTGGGGGGCCCACTCTGTTAACTGGCTCTGGATTTCAGCTCAGGTCATGATCTCAGGGTCTTGGGATCGAGCGCCTGTGAGTCTGCTTGTCCCTCTCCGTCTGCCCCTCCCCCACCCCATCTCCCCTACTCCTGCACGCCCGGAATAAATAAATAAAATCTTAAAAGAAGAGAGAAAGCAATTTTATTCCTAAGTATCTAGGACCAACACAGCTGAATCTAATCTCTTTCTCCTTTCTTGGGCAAAGGACAGTGGGCCCCAAAGCTGGCCAGACTTCATTACTCTGGATCGGTCAATGCCTGGAGCACCAAGGACCCCTTCTCCTGGATCAAGGTTAGAAAGCGCGTCACATTTGTTTATGTCATGATTCCTCTTGCAAGCTAAAACAAAACTCATTTTTATCAAACTCCAGGTAACCGACAGAGAAAAAATAGAGTGGCTTCTTTTTGTTTGCTAGTCCAATCAGTAAACTAACTTGGAGCCAATGACGGAGACAATGTCTTTAGGGTTACTCAGTTTCTTTTTAAATAACTAGATCTTTCAAATTTTCTCATTTTCCCATTTCCTCTAGAGAAGCACTGTCCAATATGATAATTACAATCCGAACCACAAATACAAACCTCATGTGTAATTTTATATTTCCTAATAGCCACATTTAAAAAGAAACATGTGAAATTCATTTTAATAATGTTATATTCCATCCAACATATCCAAAGATTTTATCCAGTGAACATGGGTTCACTCATGGCTCTGACCCCTTCGAGGGCGAACATACGGGGACTTGCTGCATGAGCGCTGAGGGTAGCGTGGAAATGCCAGCACAGCCTGTCGGCCCTGCCGCGACAGTCGGTTCCCTCTAGAGCCCGAGCGTGCCTCCCGCCTCTGGTACTCACTGCCCGGAGACTGCTAGTTACGACTCAGTTTGAACTGACTGCTTGTGAATTCCTGAGCATTTTTGTTTCTTGGGAAGCTGCCCAACCCCATTTGCTGACCTTGCATTTCTTTCAACCTTACGTGTATCCCTGGGTGGTGGACATTGTCATCTCTTTGTGTGTCCTGCCTCTGTTGCTCCACGGATTTATTTATTGTGATAGCATTGTCATTTCCATTTGGGGAATTATATGTCCTTCACTGGCTACAACCTGATGAGACTAGTAAATAGAGTGCCTTTTCCGCTCCCGGCCAAAGAACCCAAGTCGTACACCGTGTTCAGGTCCCACACACTAGATTTGGCCCATTGTTTCAGCCTGTCAAGCTTCTGTCTCCCAAAGAATTTCTTAGTCTTCCCAATTTCACTGAATTTACTGCTTGATCAGCAAACGTTTTTATACGTTAGCCAATTCATGATCAATATATTGAAGTAGACAGGGCTTCCTTACTGTGTGCTTTAAACAAGTCCCAGAATTTCAACAAATCCTCGCCGCACTGTTACAGTCACCCTCATTTCAGATAAAGCTGAAGCAGAGAAAAGTCACTTGCCCCGAGTCGTACAGCCAATGAGTGGTTGAGCCAAAATTGAATTTGAATTTTGATAGTTGGGCTCCAGAGGCCTCATTTGTAATCGTTATACTCTGCTGTTTCTAGAATGCCCCCTTTAGGTTGATAATCATCTACTAACGGCCACAGTTTGCTTGTGGTAATTGAACCAGTTACAAATCTACCTAACTGTATTATCAGCCAATCTGTATTCAATCTCCTCATCCTCAAGGTGCTTTTTTTTTTTTTTTGCCATCTGTCCTACTAAAGCCCAGGTATACATTTTCTTGTTCTGGTAACTTTATAAAATAAATACCCCAGAGAAATAAAGAATTATATTGACTTACCCCAAAAAAAGAAGAAAAAGCCATGGCTCCAGGCAGCCAGAGAGCCTCAGAACGGTGCAGCTGCAGTGCACCCACTGGCACACCGAGCGGGTCTCACCGCTGTGCTCACGTCCCTGTGCAGAGACGTGTCTCGCTGTCGCAGGCAAACATGGCTGCACACACAGGTGAAAATGTCAGATTCCTCCAAGATTGCAGTCATCATGTAGTCAAGGCACAAGAAGAAGATGAAGTAGATTAGATCGGCACTTTGCCTAGAATTCATCAGTTATAAAATGTAAGTGGGAAAGGCTGGCAAGACTTCGTTAAAGACTCCATTAAAAAGACCTCGCACATGGGGCGGCTGGAAATAGTTCAACAAGCCACAGAACTGGCGCACCTGGTACTTCCACTGTCTGCGCCACGACACCACGAGCAAAAATGAAGTCTCTTCATTTGGGCGTAGCGTGTAATGGGCCGGGATGTGTTGTAGCTTCTGAAGACCTTGCCGCTCTCTGTCCTGTTCCTGCTTGACTGTGTGCACAAAGGGAAGCAGAAGCATAGAGAAAGCAGCACTGAATTTGTCTGGGGGAGTCAGAAAAGAGTTTCTGAACTCACACGTGAAGGAGGGACGGCAGTTTACAGTGCTGATAGGGAGGAGGACTGGCCTGGGGAGAGGAGAGGAGAGCAAATGGGCTCTGACTTGGCTGAGGCTGAAGTGTGGGCAGACCGTTGGGTCACGTGGCTCCATGTGCAGCACATTGACTTGAAAGTAGTCTGCTTTGTCGGGAAGTGGCCTGGGGACCCACTCAGCGCCTTTCCTTCTTGTTCCCATCATTTATCTCACCACTTCACACAGATCCAAGGTACTACTGAGAGCATGTCTGTATTGGTGTAGGCCCTTCTTAAGCCAATAATTAATTCCAGAAGGTGGGTACGTACATTTAGAATAAAGCGTTGTTTTAATTGGCAGGTGGATCTGTTGGCGCCAATGATTATTCACAGCATCATGACCCAGGGTGCCCGTCAGAAGTTCTCCAGCCTCTACATCTCCCAGTTTATCATCATGTACAGTCTGGATGGAAAGAAGTGGCAGAGTTATCGAGGGAATTCTACCGGGACCTTAATGGTATGTAATTAGTTCTTCCAAGACAATGCCCGAGTCTTTAAAGAGCCTTTGACAAAGATTTGCAGATATGGACAAACACTCTTAGCTTCCATGAACTTAATTCCAAAAAAGATTTTTCAACTTATGGGCAAAGAATTGATTATGGGCATAGGGAATAAAAGTAGTAGCATCAGGGGTGCCTGAGGGGCTCAGTCAGGTGAGCGTCTGCCTTCAGCTCAGGTCCTGATCCTAGAGTCCCTGGGATCGAGCCCCGCATCGAGCTCCTGGCTGGGTGGAAAGTCATCTTCTGCCTCTCCCCCTGCTCATTCTCTCTTTCTGACAGACAGCTGTCTCAAATGAATAACTAAAACCTTAAAAAATTGTTTAAAAAATAGCACCAAAGATCTCATAGATAATAGAAATGAAGAGATGTTCTGTTGACAGAAATCTGTGGTTAGGACTGAGTGGATTGATAACATTATGAGTTTGCTTATGGATATTTTGAGTTTGAGGGCAATTAGGTTGAACTCCAGCAGGCACGAGATTTAAGACTCGAGTTTAGGGGGGCAGAACCATGAATGGATGTGAAGATTTGTCTCTTCCACATAAAAGAATGGGTGAAACCTTGGGAAATGATCACAAGACCCTAAGTTAAACAGGCTTGAAACCTTAGTACCATTATCTACCCCTTCCTTATTTCATGCCTCCTGCTGCGCCGGTCCGCAAGTCCAGCACGGCTTTCTGTGTAATTCCTCTCGGAATTCCTCTCTTGCCTTTATTCAGCTGCCACTGTTGCCTCAAGCCCCCTTACCGCACTCTGCTCTGGTACGCTACATTCCTAACTAGTTGTCTCTGGCTTGTAGTCTCTCCTCTGATAAGAGCTGCACATCCTTTTTTGGGATAATGATTTTATCAGTCCCCTGCCTAAAACCTTTCAGTGTCTTCCTCTTCTCTTCAGAATAAAGATCTAAGTCGTCAGATGGCCCTGGGCAAGATAACTCCCGTGTTGCCCTTTAGATCCACGGTCCTGCTTCTCTACCCTGCTTCTTTGTCTTCAGTCTGACCTATGCGGAATACAGCAGCAGGCTACCTTATCCTCTAGCTTTTGGAAAGTGCTGGCAAGAGAGCCAGCAGGAAGGAAGGAAGGAGAGTAAGATCAAAACATTTATTCTTGGGGCGCCTGTCTGGCTCAGTTGGTAGAGCATGTAACTCTTGATCTCGGGACTTGTGTGTTCAAGCCCCATACTGGGCATTGAGTTTACTTTAAAAAATATATATATGATATTTCTATATCATATATATGAGATATGTATTGATATGATATTTATTTATTGTATTATTTATATATGATATTGATATTGATTGATATGATATGATATGATATCATATATATGAGATATTTATTCTCCTGGTGCCCTCCTTTGTAGAAGATTTGGCTGTTTCTCTCCACTGAAGGTCACTGCTGCCTTCAGAGTGGCTTTCCTTCCCTGGTCCAGTTACTATCACTGAGTACCAAACTACCACGAAACCTAATGTCCTAAAAACAACCCTTCTCTTTGGTTCAGGGATTCTATGGGTGAGGACTTCTAGTGCAGTAGAGGTCGTTGGTTGTGCTCCGCAATAACCAGGGCCTCAGCTGGGGGCTGGAAGCATCTGGAAGCATCTTCACCTGCATGTCTGGTAGTTGGTGCGGACCAGCCTTAGCCAGGACAGCATCTGGGGCTGTCCCAGGCCAATTCCATGTGGCCTTTCCAGTGTAGTGGTCCTCAAATGTTCTTAGATCTCTGTTTCGTTCACTTACAGAATATGTTTCATCAGCAATATTTCTCATCACAGATGTCCCACATAAAGAGGGAGGGGGAATGTTTAAGGACCACTGCTTCACTGCCCCCATCCTCAATAGTCTGTAATATAAATGTTAATTTTGATTTATCAGTGAACATTTCAGTGATGTGGCTCTTTCTTCTGGTTTTCAGGTTAAAAAGAAAACTATTTTTAATGTGCTTTAAAAATACTTATTTTGGGTTCATGTTAGAAATCAGTGTTGTTTTGACATTAAGTTGATAATTAGCAAGCGATTTTGTCAAAGTCTGTGAAAATCACTGAAATCTGGCCTTGTCCCAGCTGTCTATGCTATAAAGTTTCTGAGGGAGATCTGTAAACGAGCCAATGGCAAATGAAAAACAACCTTCATATTTTCTAGAATTATACTGGTATACCCAACACCAAGCTCTCTGGTAATCCCAACCACCCCACTTCCTCAATACAGGGAGTTTAGACCTGAGCCCTACGGAGGCTTTTCCTTAAGCCCAAATCCAAATACTATCACAGTTACGTATCATAACTCCTGAACATTCTTGTCGTAATGATGTGGTTTGAAGTGCAGTTCGGTAGCCTATGGCCAAGAAAATTTTCTTGAGACTTTTTCAGTGCAGTAAAGGGTTTTTTTTTTTTTAATTATAGCACAGGGACAGGACCTGTGGGCAGAAAGACCTGCACTGCCGTTGTGAGGAATTATGGATAATATAAGATTTTCTTTTCTATGGAGGGGAGGGTGACATGAGGGTCCCAGGAAATTGAGTCTATAGGTTTCTGGAGGTTCTGGTTATTGATAAGATTGCTTTTTTTCATTTTTTTATTTTAAGTACTTTATTTATTTGAGAGGGAGAGAGAGAAAGAGCATGCAAGCAGGGGCAGTAGCAGGCAGAGGGAGAAGCAGGGTCCCCACTGAGCAGGGAGCCAGATGCTCCATCCCAGGACCCTGGGATCATGACCTGAGCTGAAGGCAGACCCTTCACCCACTGAGCCACGCAGGAGCCCCAAGATTGCTTTTTCTCTTATGAGTCATTTAGATAGTTGCAAAACTGATGGGAGATTCATGTCGTGCATGACTATGATCTCTATCCGTTACTCATTTATTTTTCCTCTTCCTTTGCTCTTGGGCAGCCAGGAGTGCCAGAGGAATGTCATACCTTTCCCTCCTCTAGGGAACCCACCAGGCACCCCGCCTGCAGGGTATTAGCTGGTGCTTTGTCCTCAGCATGCCTTCTGCTCCCCCATCAATAAGACAGTAAGGCAGTTGGCCTGGCCTGTAGCCTAGGGTGAGAGGAGTATACTAAGAAAAAGCAAAACCAGAAAGGACCATACACCCTAACCATTTTAAAACTTTCTTTTTTAATTCCAGTATAAATAATGAACAGTGTTATATTAGTTTCAAGTGTACAGTGTAGTGACTCAACAACTCTATACATTACTCACAGGGCTCATCACGATAAGTACACTTTTAAACCCCCATCACCTAGTCCACCCATCCCCACACTTAACCTCCCCTCCGGTAACCATCAGTTTGTTTTCTCTATTTAAGATTGTGGTTTTTAGTTTGTCTTTTCTTTTTTCTTTCAAATTCTGTTTCTTAAACTCCACATGAGTGAAATCATATACTGTCTTTCTCTGACTTATTTCACATAGCATTATAACTTCTAGATACATCCATGTTGCAAGTAGTAAGATTTCTTTCTTATGGTTCACAAATATTCCAGTTTGTGTGTCTTCTTTATCCACTCATCTATGGATGGGTACTTGGGCTGCTTCTATAATTTGGCTGTTGTAAATAATGCAATAAACATAGGGGTGCATATATCTCTTTGAATTAGCGTTATCCTTTTCTTTGGGTAAATACCCAGTAGTGGGATTACTTGACCAGATGCCAGCTCTATGTGTAACTTCTCGAGGACCCTCCACAGTGTTTTCCACAGCAGCTACACCAGAGAGCATTCCACCAACTGTGCAAGAGGGTCCCTGTTTCTCCACATTCTCGCCAACACGTTTCCTGTGTTTCTGATTTTAGCGTTTCTGACAGTTGAGGGGATAGCTCATTGTGGTTTTGACTTGCATTTCCCTGATGATGAATGATGTTGAGCATCTTTTCATGTGTCTGACACCCTACCCGCTGTTGCAGTAAGTTAGACTAGGCTTCAAGGGCTGCGAAAGACCCTTCCAGGCAGCCAAGGGAGAGCATGGGAATGGTAGCTGAATCTGTCTCGATGGGCCTCTCTTGTACTCGCTTACCTATTGCTTCCACATTGTTGAAGTAGAGGTAGTAAAGGTTACCCTGCGAGTCCCACCCATTTTGAGGCGCTTAAGGCATGGTGAGCGCTCAACATGTCCCCCTCCCCCCCCACACACACTGAAGGCAAAACAGAAATCTGCCAACCCGTGTCCTTCAGTGGCACCCCAAAAGATTAGTACTGTGCACAGCTTCAGCCTAGAGGATGCATTTTCCCAAAGCCGAATGACTGGAGAGGGAGATTATATTCTTTTCTTTTTTAAACATTTTATTTCTTTATTTGACAGAGAGAGAATTTACAAGTAGGCAGAGGGGCAGGCAGAGAGAGAGGGAGAAACAGGCTCCCTGCTGAGCAGAGAGGCCAATGCAGGGCTGATCCCAGGACCCTGAGGCCATGACCCGAGCAGAAGGCAAAGGTTTAACCCACTGAGCCGCCCAGGCGCCCCAGGGGTTCTTATTTGTATGTGGGCCGTTTGGGGGAAGAGAGCCATGTCCTCCACAGATCCTATCATGTTGTTTCCCTCCCACCGTCTCGGCAGTACGTTGTGGGGCGACAGGTAACTCGTGGTCAACTTAATGCCTAAGGAGGCAAGAGGAATAAGATCAAGGCAGAACTGCTAGGATTCCTGTCTTTTACTCGGACCCCCTTCCCTTCCCCGCCGCCCGCCCGCAACCCCCCCCCCTTGCCCCCCGCCCCTCGCCCCAAAGGCCAGGGCAGATGCACGAAGTTCTGCCACGAGCCCAAAGTCCCTTGGTCGAAGTGGTTCATCAGATGCCCTGTCCCGAGGGGGAGACGGCTTCTTGCAGGACGAGGTGAAGGAGGTGATTCTGCTCAGCACTCAAGAGCGGCCACATCTCCACCTGCAGCGACTTGACGGCCTCCGTGTCCTTCTCGTGGGTAGCCATGACCAAGGACTGGAGCAGCAGGAACAGCTCCTCGGGAAGCTGGCCCCCGCTCTCCTGCCCGTGGCTGTCAAAAGCCTCCCAGGAGTACTTCTCCAGGGTGTGGGCATGCTCCGGCAGGAGCTTGGCGGGCGGCGGTTGCAGGAGCAGCAGCAGCAGCACGCGGGACACCTCGCAGCGGACCAACACGTCCGCGAAGGCTCCGAGCGTGGCGGGAGAGGAAGCGCCGGGCGCGGAGGCGGCGCTGGGAGGGAGCAGCGCGGCGGCCACGGCCGGGGCGGCGCCGGGGCCCACCTGCTGCCCCGGGGCCCGCGGCAGCGGCGGCGGTGGGGGCGGCGGCGCCGGCGGGGGCGGATGCACCGGGTGGCTGCCGTGCTCCCGCGCCAGGCGCTGCATGCGCGTGAAGACGGCCAGGGCGCCGTTGTAGTCGCGGGCCAGCAGCTGGCAGGAGGCGGCGTCGCCCAGCGCCTGCAGCGCGGCCAGGGGCAGCTGCGGGAGCTGCAGCTGGGCGGCGCGCTGGAAGTGGCCGGCGGCGGCGGCCGGCTGGCCCAGGTCGCGCAGGGCGGTGGCCAGCTCGAGGCAGAGGGCGGCGGCGGCGGCCGGCTGGCCCAGCTCGAGGTGCAGGCGCACGGCGGCGCCCAGAGCGCTGGCCGCGGCCTGCAGCGGCTCCCCGTAAGCGGCCGGGCAGACGAGCCGCTGGCGCGCGTCGCGCTCCTGCCGCAGGAAGAGTCGGGCGGCCTCGGTCAGCGCCAGCGCCTCCCCGGGCCCGTGAAAGAGCGCCTGCTGGCAGCGCGCCACGGCCAGCTGGCACCAGGCCGCGTAGGGCAGGCACTCCTGGGCGCGCAGCTCGCGGCCCAACTGGCCAAACTGCTCGCCCGCCTCCGCCACGTTCGGCTTCCGCAGGAACCGCTTCTTCAGCTTGTTGGACACCTGGCGGTAGCGGGCCAGGAAATCCCCAGCCTCGGGGCCGGGACCCGCGCCGCCACCCAGGCCAGCCGCGGACGCCGCCATGTTCGTCGCCCGCTCGCTGACGCAGTCGGCGGGGCGCGGCGGCGGCGCCTGGAAGCGACGCGCCTGCAGTCCCGCTCGCTCCCTGGAGGCGAGGCGGAGAGAGGGGGAGGCCGCACCACCGCGCGTGCGCACGCGCCCTGCCGCGCCTGCGCTAGGAAAAGCGCGGGATCCGCGGCGAGAGGCCTCGCGGGGGGAGGGGGCGTCGTCTATGCAAATCGTCAGTCCTGGGGCGGGGCCTGGCCGGGGGCCGGCTGTTGCCAGGCGACAGCCTGCTGGCCCGGGTTGCTAGTACAGGCGTCCCCTAGCGTCCCCAAACGGAAGCCCAGCGGAACTCAAGCCGCGGCGCCACGTGGCCCTAAGGCCCAGTCCGCATGGTTCGCGAGGGCCGAGTCCCTGCTCCCCGCCCGCAGCCCCAAGTGTGTCCACCCCGCCAAGTCGGCACGTTTCGCGGTGGCCAACCCAGCCCCTCCCCGCCCGCCTCCCCCGCACCGTCCCTCCTCACCCTCCCGCTCCCAGGCCCTGCCCTCCCAGAGTCCAGGCCGACAGGTGTGTCCACCCCTCCGTCCCACCCCCGGGGGGTCGCCCTGGCACGTTGTCCCCACCACGGCGCCGCGGTCCTGGCCTTGAGCTGCAGCCCCAGGAACCCCGTCCTTCCCGGGACTGTCCCGGGCTCTGGCTTGCTCGGCGCTCATGTGGGGGTCTCGGGGGCGCCAGCGCCGCCCCGCACCCCCATCCAGCCTGTCCCACCCAGGGCCACGCCCCTGCACCGTCGCCGAAGGAAACAGTTCTTCTGTGCCCCCCACCCCATCCAGCCTGTCCCACCCGGGGCCAACCCCTGCACTGTCCTTGATAGAAACGGCTTTTCGGTCCCCCCCCATCCGCCCTGTCCCACCTGGGGCCACCCCCCTGCACTGTCCCTGAGAGAAACGGTTTTTTCGGTCCCCCCCCCATCCGCCTGTCCCACCCGGGGCCACCCCCTGCACTGCCCCCGAGAGGAACGGCTCTTGTGTGCCTCCCCGCCCCCCAGCCAGACCCTGCCTCCTCCTTCCGACGAGAGGGACGTCCCCGAAGCAGGTGGCCCACCGAGTGACCGAAGGGCATGCACACGCGAAAACACACACACACACACACGTGCTCGCGGGTTTCTTTCCTTGGCTTTTATTTCTCGGACACACGGGTTTCTGGAGTCCCTTGTCGGGACTGCGAGGGACTGGGCCCGAGGCCCCAGCCCGCCCCGGGCCGCCCCAGCGGTGAGCAGGCCCGGCTGGGGCGGGCGGGCCGAGCGGCCGTGTGGCGCGGGGCGGCCGCTAGTCGTGGGCCGGGGCCACCTGGGAGATGGTGGTGGACTGGAAGAAGCGGCTGAGCAGCGCGTTGTTGTGCACCGCCATGTCCACGAGCTCCGGGGTGATGCGCGTCGAGCCGCAGTTCCGCGCCTCGTTGCCCGCCAGCTCCAGGACGGTGGCCGTCAGGTACTGGATGACGGCCGCTAGGAAGACCGGCGCGGACGAGCCCAGGCGCCGGGCGTAGCGGCCCTCGCGCAGGAGGCGCTCCACGTGGCTCACGGAGAACGACAGCTCGGCTCGGGCGGTGCGGGAGCGGGCGCGGGAGCGGGCCTGCGTCTGGCCTCCGGACGACCCTGGACGGCTCCTCTTGGCCGGCATGCTGGGCCTCGGCTGCGCTCTAGCTCGGCGACGGGCCTCGGTCGGCGGTGCTCTGCGGGCTCGGCGGGGCTCTGCGTGGCTCTGCGGGCTCGGCGGGGCTCTGCGGGGCTCGGCGGGGCGCTGCGAGGCTCGGCGGGGCGCTGCGGGGCTCGGCGGGGCTCGGCAGGCTCGGCGGATCTCGGCGGGGCTCAGCGGGGCTCAGCGGGGCTCGGCAGGGCTTAGCGGGTCCCAACTTCTCCAGCCACCCGGTCGGGACTCGGGACTCGGGCCCTTATGCCGCCGTCTCCTAGCGACCACGGGCCGACCCCTGTCATTGGTCGGGGGCCACACACTTCGGGACACGTGGATCCGGTGAGGTCACCGCTTTCCCATCGGCCCCTGCCGGGAGCTCGAGCCCGCCGAGAATTGGCGCGAGCGGGAGCCTGCTCCCCTCCCCCCCTCCCCCACGGCCCCCCACGACGCCTCTCGGAGGAGATGGAGGCTCACCTTCCGCCCCACTGGGAGGTCCTACCCAAGAAACCCCAGCCGGGAGAGGGCCTCGTGGCCCCAAGCAGACCCTCGACATGCGGGGCGACCCTCGACGTGCGGGGCGACCGTCACCCCTATCTGGCTCCACAGCGTGGGCCCCGCCCCCAAAAGAAAGCCCCGCGCCTGGCGGGCAGACGCTCCCCACGGCGCCCCCCTCCCTCCCCGCCCGCCCCCCACCCCACCCCCGTAGCCCCGCAGGCAACCCCTCCTCTGCTTCCTGCCCGGACAGATTGGCCTCTTCTGGAGACGGACCTAGAGATGGGATCGTCAGACGAGGAGGTGGTTGGGGCTGCGGGGCTGGGGGCGGGGGGGGGGGGGGTCTGTCGGGCTGCTTTCCCTCGGCACCCACGTTTTCACCCGGTTCCTGCACGTGGTGGCGCCCCTCTGCGCCCGGTGTCTTCTGATGGCTGTGCACAGGAGGCCACGGCCCGGAGAGACCACGTGTCGTGGACCCCGGTCTTCAGGGGACAGGCTTCGAAGGGATGTCCACCTCCGGGCCCACGGGAACGGCGCCGCGGTGGACGGCCGCCTGCACGGTTCTGTGTGAGCACCTGTTTCCCGGGCCTTGCCCTGGGCAGCTAGCAGCGGGGTCGCGGGCTCCTAGGGTCCTTCCCTGGCTCACTTCCCGAGGAGCTGCCCGGGTGGCTCCCGCCGCAGCCCGACCACTCCCCCATCCCGGGAGCAGTGGGCCAGGGGCCCGGTTCTTCCACGGCCTCGCCCAGACTGGTCATTTCCCGCTCGGTCGGTCTTTCTGGGGCCTAGAAGAGCCGTCCTACTGGGGGCGAAGTGGCATCTCACGGTGACTTCGCCCCCCCCCAACCCCGCCCTCTTAGAGAGGGAGCGGAGGAGGGGCAGAGGGCGGCAGAGAGAGGGAGAAGCTGAAGCAGGCTCCGTGCCCGGCGCAGAGCCCACCCACCGTGGAGCCTGACTCGGGGCTGGGTCTCACGACCCTGAGAACAGGCCTGGCCCGAGCCAGGTCCAGAGTCCGCACGCTCCACCCGCCGAGCCACCCCGGCGCCGCTCCCAGGGCTTGGGACTTGCACGTCCCCATGGCCAACGATGGGGAGCGGCTTCCCACGGGCCTCCTGGACGTTTGCACACGCGCTTTGGAGGAACGTCTGTGGCCCACGGGCTCGGCCCGGCTGGGCCCGCCTCTTTGTGGTTGAGTTCAAGGTGTTCTTTAGGAAGAAGACGCCCTTGTCGCCTCTGTGATTGGCAAACGCTTCTCCCACCCTGGGGCAGGCCTTTCCCGGCCTACACGGTTCCTCCTTCTCCCCCTCCCCAAGTCCTCCTCCTCCTCCTCCTCTTCCTCCTCCCCACCCCTCTCTCGTCCCCTCCCCCTCCTCCTCCCCCTCATCCTCTCCTCCCTCTCCCCTTCCCTCCTCCTCCTCCTCCCTTCCCCCTCCTCCTCCTGCTTCTTTTGTGGCTATGCTTTTCCTACCCCATTTAAGGAACTCTTGTGTAATAGTTTCTAGACAGAGCCCTTTGGTGCACAAACAGTTTGGGTTTGGCTGGGTACAACTTACCCTTTGTTTTTCTCCTCCCGCTCCTCCCCCTCCTCCCACCCCCTCCTCCCCCTCTTCCCCTTCCTCCCACCCTCCTCCTCCTCCCTCCTTCTTCCTCTTCTCTTCCTCCTCCTTTTTTTGTGGCTATGCTTTGGCTGCCACCGTATTTAAGGAACCCTTGCATGACCAAAGCCACCAGGATTTACATCGCTGTTTTATACCAAGGGTTTCATAGTGTCCTCGTTTACATTCAGGCTTGTGAGCCATCTGGGGGGTTCAATTTCGGTTTTACCCTGGACTCCACATTCTTTCTCGTGTCTGCGGATATTCAGTTTTCCCAGCACCATTCCTGGAAGAGATCGCTCATTTCTATATTGATGGGCCTGGGCACCCTTGTTCAGTACCAACTATTCATAAATCCGTGGGTTTCTTTCTCACTCTAAGTTCCTAATCCTTGGCCTATGTGTCTACCATGTGTCAGTACCACACTTTTGGGGATCGCTCGCTGGAGCTCAGAAATACGTTTTGAAATTGGAAAGTGCGAGTCCTCCAACTTTGTTCTTTTTCCAGATAGATGGTTTTGGCTATCTGTGTCCCTTGCAGGTCCACATGCATTTACGATTGGCTTTAACATTTCTGTAAAACAACTCATTGAGATTTTGATACGGGTTGTATTGAGTCTCTGCATTGCCTTGGGGATTACGGCCATCTTAACAATATTGCATGTTCAGTTTACTGAGGCAGGATGACTTTCCCTTTATTTGCGTCCTCTTTAATTTCTTTCAGCAATGATTTTGTAATTTTCAGTGCACAAGTCTTGCACGTCCTTGGCTAAATGTATTCCTGTGTATTTAATTCCATTTGACACTATTTTAAATAGAATTGTTGAGGGTGCCTTATTGCCTCAGTGGCTTAAGCATCTGCCTTCAGCTCAGGCCAGGATCTCAGGGTCCTGGAATCCCGTCCCACATCAGGCTCCCTGCTCAGCAGGAAGCCTGCTTCTCCCTCTGCCCCTCCCCCATGCTGCTCCTCACTCACAGGCTCCCTCCCTCCCTCTCTCTCTCTCGCTCTCTCATTCTGTCAAATAAATTAAATCTTTAAAAAAATAGAATTGTCAATTTCATTTTAGATTTTTTTCATTGCTGCTATATAGAGACACAACTGATTTTTGTGTGTTGATCTCATATCTTGCTACTTTATTGAATTCATTTACTAACTTTATGTGCTTTCTATATTTAGGTTTCTTTATATGTAAGATTATGTCATCTGACAATAGACATAGTTTTCCTTTTACCTTTCCAATATAGATGCCTTTTATTTCTTTTTCTTGTGTCATTGCTCCGGCTAGGATTTCTATTACAATCTTGAATAGAAACAGTGAAAGCAGACATTCTTATCTTGTTCTCAATGTTACGGGGAAAGCTTTCGATCTGCCACCATTGAGTATGGCATTAGCTATGGCTATTTCAGTAATGCCCTTCATTATGTTTTGTAATTCCCTTTCCAGTCCTAATTTGCTGGTGTTTTTTTTTCCAGGAAAAACTGGGTTTTTCTGAGTGCTTTTTCTGCATCAATTGAGAGGATCCTGTGGGCTTTTTCACATTTGTTTTATTGCTTTAGTGTTAAGTAATTTTCTTATGTTTAAGCATCTTTGTATTCCTGGGAGAATTCCTACTTAGACATGAAATGTAGTATTTATAATGTGCTGCTGGTTTCGGTTTGCTAAAATTATTTGAGGATTTCTGCATCTATATTCTTTTTTTAAAGATTTTCTTTATTTATTTGAGACAGAGAGAGAGCACAAGCAGGGAGGAGAATCAGAGGTAGAGGGAGAAGCAGACTCCCCACTGAACAGGGACCTCAACATGGAGCTCATTCTCAGGACCCTGGGATTATGACCCGTGCAAAAGACAGATACTCAACCAACTGAGGCACCCAGGCACCACTATATTCTTTTTTAAAAGATTTTATTTATTTTTTTGAGAGAGTGAGTGTGAGCAAGCAAGAAAGAGAACACCAGTGGGGAGAGGAACAGAGGGAGAACAAAAAGCAGACTCCCCACTGAGCAAGGAGCCCAACGTGTGGCTTGATCCTGGGACTCCAGGATCATGACCTGAGCCAAAGACAGACGCTTCACCAACTGAGCCACCCAGGTGTCCCTCCATATTCTTCTTCCTTTTTTTAAGGACTTTATTTATTTATTTGACAGAGAGAGAGATCACAAGTAGGCAGAGAGGCAGGCAGAGAGAGAGGGGGAAGCAGGCTCCCTGCCAAGCAGAGAGCCTGACACAGGGCTTGATCCCAGGACCCTGGGTCATGACCGGAGCCGAAGGCAGAGGCTTTAACCCACTGAGCCACCCAGGCACCCCCATATTCTTCTTTTAGAGTTTTTTTATTTATTATTTGAGAGAGAGAGAGCGAGAATGAGTGGGGGGGCAGAGTGAGAGGAAGAAGCAGACTCCCCACTGAATAAGGAGCCCATAATGGGGCTCGATCCCAGGATTCTATGATCATGATCTGAGCTGAAGGCAAACACTTACCCACCTGAGCCACCCAGGTGCCCCAGCAAACAATTTCTTAGAAAATTCCCCATAATACTATAACTCTGATGTGTGATTATGTAACAGAAACGTTAATTCCTGTTTTAGTATATTCAAGCAGATACAAATCGCAAGTGTTTTGTAAAAGATAATTTTCAATTTTCGTTATACTGTATGCCATGGTTTAAATCTAAGCCGTTTGAATAGGCATTGCTATCATGTTTCTCAAACTGTGTTCCTTTTCCTTCAAATATGCCATGCACTTTCCTCTGGAACCTAGACTTGTCAAGGTCTTAAACCCCATATATTGGATGTTAACATGTGTCTCACGAATTCATATACAATGAATTATTAATTAAAGCCTGACAGTTCACGCAGACACACACACATGCGCGCGCGCGCACACACACACACACACCCCACATTCCTGGAAGGTTGCTCGGAGGCTGTGGGGCAGGGTGCTGACTCTGCCCTGAGCTAGTGCTTCTCAAACTTTGCATTCTGATTCAGTAGACCTGGAACAGAGCTCAGATGCAGGATATCTAACTGCTCGCTGGTGATGCTCAGACTGCTGGGTTAGAAGAGCCCTAAATGGCTTCTTCAGCCTTGATGAGCCTTCTATAAGACCCCAGGGCAGAAGAGCACTTCACTGGCCCCGACTTCTTCCAGCGGTTTCTCTCCTTCTTGTGTTCCACTCTAACATCCTGTCTAGCCAGAAGGCTTTTACTTGAGTGTTGAATGCTGTTGAGAAACGCACAAAGCAAAATTAGAAGGAAGATGTGCTTGGGAGGAATTGCTCTGTATTGTCACCACTTTCCGTGTACCTGTGCTAATCCCTCCCTGCAGGTCTTCTTTGGCAATGTGGATTCATCCGGGATAAAACACAATGTTTTTAACCCTCCAATCATTGCTCGGTACATCCGTTTGCACCCAACACACTACAGCATCCGCAGCACTCTTCGCATGGAGCTGATGGGCTGTGATTTAAACAGTAAGTGCCAAGCCTTCATGGATCCTCCCCTCTCCCAAGCCCGGGGAGGATGAGTCACTGTCCTGGCGTTCTCAAGAGCAGGGGGTTTCCCAGGACATAAAACGGTTAATGCTGAAACCAGTGCAGTCCTGACCAAACCGAGGACTTGGTCACTGTCAGCCTGGGTTCAGACAGACCTGGGAAGAGCTGACTCAGAAATGAGGGGCTCGTCAGGCTAACAGTAACAGAATCGATGCTGAAGTTAATGCCTGGGAAGTGATGTCCTGATGACGGACGCCCTGGAGCGCCAGCGGACGCAGGCACCTTCTGACAACTACGGCCCTTCCGTTTCTCCGAGGTTGCAGCATGCCGCTGGGAATGGAGAGCAAAGCGATAGCAGACGCCCAGATGACTGCCTCGTCCTACCTGAGCAGCATGTTTGCCGCTTGGTCTCCATCCCAAGCCCGACTGCACCTGCAGGGGAGAGCTAACGCGTGGAGGCCTCAGGTAAGGTCAGGAAAGAACAGAGAAGGCCCTTGACTGTTTCTTTAAAGGCGTTTCTGTCACCTGATTGTTCCCAAAGGTGCCAGGGTGGTTGTGTCTGGGGGGAGAAATCCGCACAGCATTTGTTGGGGGAAGTGATCCCTAACCGAGCCTCCGGGCAGCAGAATCTCTAGCAATACTGGCCTGATGTCTGTGACGGAACCGTGGTAGCCGAGGTCGGTCTGGCAGGCCCGTATCAACAACTGGCCCTCTTCGCACGTTTCTTGGTGCCTCAAAGGAAAGTGGCCGTCATGTACAGTTCGCTGGGCACAGCTGTTTTCCCAGAACCACTGAATTTGTGATTTTTCAGTCCCTGAATAGCTCTTTTAAGTTCATCTGTATAGGGCCTGTATATTCACTCGGCAAACACTTACTGGGCTCCTATTAAATGGCAGACCCTGAGGGCACAGGGACGAATCATGAAAAATTGCAGCAGTGAGGTTGCTTAGAGTCTAAGAAGGGAGACCGACAAAGAGACCATTAAAATGCAGAGTGATGCCTGCTCTGACATGGTGGGGAAGAAAGGATGTGGGGATTTCTGGGAGCAAATAGTAACCAACAGGTTACTAGTCTAACTGACTTTCCCCAGGCAAATAATCCAAAAGAGTGGCTGCAAGTGGACTTCCAGAAGACAATGAAAGTCACAGGAGTAATCACGCAGGGGGTGAAGTCTCTCCTCACCAACATGTACGTGAAGGAGTTCCTCATCGCCAGCAGTCAAGACGGCCACAGCTGGACTCTTTTTCTTCAGAATGGCCAAGTAAAGGTATGCCGGTCTCATGGGAGAGGCACAAAATCTCTCCTAGGGCTGGACATTTAGAAACATAACAAGGTTGATATAGGATCAAGCTTTCAAGACACATTTTATTGAGTATCTGTAGTAATAGGACACCATGAAAGGCCTTTGGGGAGGACATGGTGACTCCAAGCAAGGATGTACAATTCCAGGAAAGAGGAGAGGAGAGCCAAAAGTTGATTATCCTATAGATGTTGACGTCATCTAGGATGATGGCGAGAAGCAGGGGGTGAAGGAGAATGAGCGTTCTTTGCCAGATGTTTAAAGATGACTGTGTCCTCATCAGCAACTTACATGCCCAAACCTCGTTGACCTTTAACATACGGGACCCAGACAATCTTCCTCCTTGATGAGGATTTGCTGGATAAGTCAACAAATTATGGTAATTAGAGGACATGACAAAAGTCTTAAGATCTCATGAGTAATGAGAGAACAAATAGTTCATCTCTAGGGTCTCTTTTCTTTTTCACCAAGAATTAATCATGGTATGGCCCTTATCCATCTCCCTGGCACGGTGTTTTCCCACTTGCTCCTTTGTCTCTAAGCTCCCCTCATACTCAGGTCCCTAAAATCAGCATGTTCTTTCTCACACCAGGCTTTTATACATACTGTTTATTCTTCCTAGAACACTTCTCCTCTAGGTGCTTTGCGCCACCCCTTTTTCTTGGCTGATTCTTTAAGTCTCAGATAAACATCATCTCCAGGAGGAATTCCCTGGTCCTCCAATGCTGCAGTAGACGTCCACTTCTGGTGGCTCAGTGGACCAGGATACAGATAATCTATATTCCAGAAGACATTCCCATTTTTTAAAATTTATTTATTTATTTGACAGACAGAGATCACAAGTAGGCAGAGAGTCAGGCAGAGAGAGAGGAAGGGAAGCAGGCTCCCTGCCGAGCAGAGAGCCCGATGCGGGGCTCGATCCCAGGACCCTGAGATCATGAACTGAGCTGAAGGCAGAGGCTTTAACCCACTGAGCCACCCAGGCACCCCTACATTCCCATTTTTAAAAGGGTTTATCTCTGATACATGCTACCATATAGATGAACCTTGAACGCATTGTGTTGAATGGTAATAGGCCACACCCCACAATGGAGCATGGGGCAAGTGGCAAACCGAAATAGGCCAGACATAAAAGGACAAGTGTTGTTTGAGTCCATTTCCATGACTGTACTAGTGAGCCTTCTCCAGAGAAACAGGACTGATAGAGTGTGTGTGTATGTATGTCTGTGTATAAAGAGATTATTGTAAGGAACTGGCTCATGGTTATGAAGGCTGACGAGTCCCAAGATCTGCAGGGTGAACCAGCAAGCTGGAGACTCAGGAGTACCAATGGTCAAGTTCTGTCTGAGTCCAAAAGCCTGAGAACCAAGATAGGTGACGGTGTAAATTCCAGGCTGAAGGCCAGCAGTCTCCGGACTTAGGAAGGGCCGGTAATTCAGTTTGAGCCCCAAAGCTAGGAAAGCCAATGTCCCGGTTAAAGGCAGTCAGGCAGGAAGAGTTCTCTTGTATTTTTTTTAAAGATTTTATTTATTTATTTGACAGACAGAGATCACAAGTAGCCAGAGAGGCAGGCAGAGAGAGAGGAGGAAGCAGGCTCACCGCTGAACAGAGAGCCCGATGCGGGACTCGATCCCAGGACCCTGGGACCATGATCTGAGGTGAAGGCAGAGGCTTTAACCCACTGAGCCACCTAGGCGCCCAGTTCTCTTGTATTTAAGGAAGGTCAGCCTTTTTGTTCTATTCAGGCTTTCAGACAATTGGAGGGCAATCTGCTTTCTTCACTCTACCATTTGAATGCTAATCTAATCCAAAAACATCCTCACCAACACACCCAGAATAGTTTGACCAAATATCCAGGCACCTCCTACCTAGTCAAGTTGACACACAAAATTAACAATTATAGGGGTGCCTGAGTGGCTCAGTGGGTTAAGCTGCTGCCTTCCCCTGGGGTCATGATCCCAGGGTCCTGGGATCCAGTCCCACACCGGCCCCTTGCTCAGCAGGGAGCCTGCTTCTCTCTCTGCCTCTCCCTGCCACTCTGCCTGCTTGTGTGTGCTCTCTCTCTCTCTCTCTCTGACAAATAAATAAATAAAATCTTAAAAAGAAATTAACAATTATAATGAGGTAGCTGGAAGGGCAAGTTCATGGAGACTGAAAGTAGAACAGAGAGGTTACCAAAGACTTGGGGGCGAGGATAATGGAGAGTTACTGTCTAATGCATTGAGTTTCAGTTTTGCAAGATGAAGAACTCTGGAGATAGACGTGATGCTTGTACAAGATCGTGAATCTATTTAATGCCACTTAATTGTACACTTAAAACTGGTCAAAATAGTAAATTCTATGTTATATATATATTACCACAATAAAAAGTCTATCTCACTTATAGTACATACTTCTTTTTTAAAAAATATTTTATTCTTTTATTTGAGAGGGAGAGAGAGCACAAGCAAGAGCATAAGAACAGGTGGAGGGAGAAACAGGCTCCCCACAGGGCAGGGAGCCTGATGTGGGGCTCAGTCTCAGGACCCCAGGATCATGGCCTGAGCTGAAGGCAGATGCTTAACCAACTGAGCCACCCAGGTGCCCTATAGCACATACTTCTTAATGCATTGTTACACTTGGTAAGGAAAGGGGACTCTCCAGCCTCCTCACCAACGAGAACAACAACAAAAACCCATGAGCTTTGATTTGAAAATAATGAGCTGAAATCAGAGCAAAGAGAGGTAAAATATAAGAAAATGTACAATGGATGAACTTTCCTAAAGGAAAATACTTATATTAGTATTGTTATTAGGACTAAGCTTTGAGCAAAATGCCAGGAGAACTGAATGCATTAAGTAATGAACCCCAGAAGGGATAAAGTAGTTGTGGGTTAGTAGCAGCTCCGGGCCTCTGGCAGAACTGTGCTCAAGTCCGCTCAGAAGAAAGCACTCCCAGTGTAGGTCTCCAAGATTCCCACATCCTAAAATGATAAGATCATAAATACTAGCAAACACGCAAGACAACAAACCAACCTGACCACAAGTGAGCCCCTCTGGCTGGCTCAATCAGTAGAGCATATGACTCTTGATCTCAGAGGCATGAAGTCAAACCCCCAAGCTGGGTGTGAAGCCTACTTTTTAGAAAAATTTTACCTATTTGAGAGAGAGAGAGAGAGCACACAAGCAGGGGGAGGGGCAGAGGGAAAAGGAGAAGCAGACTCCCCACTGAGCAGAGAGCCTGACACAGGGGCTCAATCTCCGGAACCCCTGATCATGACCAGAGCCAAAAGCAGATGCTCAGCCGACTGAGCCACCCAGGTACCCCAGGTGTAGAGCCGACTTTCAACTCTTTTCTTTTTAAGATTCTATTTATTTATTTGACAGACAGAGATCACAAGGAGGCAGAGAGGCAGGCACAGAGAGAGAGAGGAGGAAGCAGGCTCCCTGCTGAGCAGAGACCCCCCCCCCCCAATGCAGGGCTCAATCTCAGGACCCTGGGATCATGACCCTAGCCAAAGGCAGAGGCTTTAACCCACTGAGCCACCCAGGCGCCCCTAGCACCGACTTTCAAAACAAAATTAATTAAATTTTAAAAAAACCAAGTAAGCAGAAACTATCAATACATAAATATATACATACATAATACATAATACCTAATACATAAACAGTCCAAAAACATCAGATATTGATGAACTATGAAAACATAAGAATAAATGACAAACTATCCAAAATTATTAGGCTGTTTTGGGAAAACAAAAGTACTTTTAGAAATGAAGAACATAGGGGCGCCTGGGTGGCTCAGTTGGTTGAGTGTCTGCCTTTGGCTTGGGTCACAGTCTAGGGGTCCTGGGATCGAGTCCTGCATTGGTCCCCTCCTTGCTCAGCAGGGGAGCCTGCTTCTCCCTCTCCCTCTGCCTACCACTCCCCCTGCTTGTGCTCTTTCTCTCTCTCTCTTGCTCTCTCTTCTGTCAAATAAGTAAATAAAATCTTTTTTAAAAATGAAAAACACAGTTGCTGAAGCTTGAAAATCAAAGAAAAATTTAACAGCAGATTAGACATAGCCAAAGAGAATTTAGTCAATTGGAAGATATAGCTGAAGAAATTACCTAGGACGGAGCACAGAGACAAGACATCTAATAGGAAGTTACATAACTGTGATCCCAGAATGGAAGGGACAATGTAGTGGAGAAATGGCCAAGTGTTAACTTTAAAAGGAAAACTGCCAGTTATTTTATCTGCAAAAATGGGTTATTTTGGAATAGCAGAGAGTTCCAGTCTGGAACACGGCAGAACCATAGACAAGTCTGGAGCACAGAAGAGAGGCACACCCTTTTATACAGAAAGGGGGAAGCTGGGATAAACCGGAAGTTGGAAGTGTAGTGGTTTCTCATTGGCTGAGTTGTGACTGTCTCCGATGGGCTGGGCTGCTGCCAGGATGAGGGTGGACAAGAGGTGAACCTTCCTTCCGTCCTTCTCTGGTAGGAAAGTCATAAAGAAAACCATCTCTTCCTGTGGGATGTTCAGTTGAGGACAAGTGGTAGGGTGTGTGAGCTCACCCTGCTGGCTTCCTGACTCCATTCTAAAGGGGTCTCCTGTTATAATTTTCACAAAACAAACAAGGATAACCACTTTTGCCACTTCTATTCAACATTTTACTGGAAGTTATAACCAGAGAAATTAGTCAAGAAAAAGAAATAAAGGGCATCTAAACTGGAAAAGAAGAAATGAATCTCTTCACCAACGCTATGAATATGTATTTTTAATTGCATAAAACCACCCCTAACTCATCTACAGAATAGCAAGAATACAAAGAATCCTGTGAGTTTCTGTTTAGAAGGAAGTAGAGAACAAACCAGCAAAGCCAGCTGAGCTAGCTCCCGAGCGCACTCTGGAGCGTCTAGGAGAGACTGTTCAAAAAAAGAGAAATGCTGAGTGGTAAAAAACAAATAAAATCACTCTGGAGAGAGAAATTCCCACACAGAGTGAAGAAATGCTAATATTCAAGACCTGTGGGTCAGAGCATTGGCTTCTGGAACTGAGAGGAAAGGGATTGAGAGTATGTGGGACTAGAGGTGACACCTTTCCTGAAGGGGGATGTGCCTGCCGCAGGCTTGGGGATGAACGACTGGTGGAGATCAAGTGACCTATGCAAGCAAAATCAAATCCCGAGGGGCGCCTGGGTGGCTCAGTGGATTAAGCCGCTGCCTTCGGCTCAGGTCATGATCTCAGGGTCCTGGGATCCAGCCCCGCATCAGGCTCTCTGCTCCGCAGGGAGCCTGCTTCCTCCTCTCTCTGCCTACCTCTCTGCCTACTTGTGATCTCTCTGTCAAATAAATAAAATAAAAAATTAAAAAAAAAAAATCAAACCCCGAGGCAGACTGCAGCCCCTTTTCCAGCCCACCTGCTAGAGGTACTGCACTTCACTTTATCAACAGTAGAGGATGCTCTTGGACTAATGAACCTACTGCTGCACCCTACAGAAGACCATCTGTTATTGCTGGAACAAGAAATTAGAAAGAATTTCTAAATGAACAGAAAACAGCAGATGAGCTAAAAGGTATTATTGTTCTTGATTGTTCACTGCCCACTTTTTTGAAAACTCCATTGACTTTGGGCTTGGCAACAGTCCTCATTTTGACTAATGGAATGTAAGTCCAAACAGAAACTTGACATGGGTGTGTTCGACTCAGTCTCTTGTGCCTCTGCCCTGAGATAACAGTGTCCAGCATGAGATGACACACTGAACAGGAGCCTCGGCCTGGGGCAGAGCTTTGTCTCTAGGTCCCATTTCCCAGTCAGAGGAAGCTGGGGTGCTTAGAAAGCTTACTGATTCCAAAGCTGGAGCAGAGAAACTGCCAGGTACCCGGAGAACACCCTGACGCTTGAATGCATGGACGCTAATGCGCTCTTACGAGGAGGACACAAGAGCTGGGTGGAAAGGGTTCCTTCTGGCCAAATGTGAGACAATTTGAGCATCAGAAAGAATAATGATGCTAACAGATTATAATACATACAAGAAAGAAGGAATCCAGGGCGCCTGGGTGGCTCAGTGGGTTAAAGCCTCTGCCTTCCGCTCAGGTCATGATCCCAGGATCCTGGGATCGAGCCCCACATCGGGCTCTCTGCTCCGCAGGGAGCCTGCTTCCTCCTCTCTCTCTGCCTGCCTCTCTGCCTAGTTGTGATTTCTCTCTGTCAAATAAATAAAATATTAAAAAAAAAAAGAAAGAAGGAATCCAGGAGTCCAGAATCATAGTTACAAATATAAAGGGGGAGGAGGAGCTTTTCTCCACTGAATTCCAGCTACTAAATGTAGAAGAAATGACAAACTTAGGAAATCAATTTGCAGTCATCCATATACTATTCATACTGAATGCTGAAACCATGGGATTAAAGCTTCCTGGGGAATCTTTACATGGTCTCAAAGTATCATTCTGCAAATGGTTAGAGAAGGGAAATGATCACCTCTGTAACAGAGTGATCCGGTGGGCCCCCTTTCCCACGTGACCAAACTTTGCATGATCAATTTATGCGACAAACTAACATCATGTGTCCCCTGATGTGATGTAAGGGGAAGGACACATCATACACTGGGTTTTCTCACTAAAAATGTTTAACCAAGGGGCACCTGGTGGCGCAGTTGGTTAAGCCTCAGACTCTTGGTAGAGGCTGAAGTGATCTCAGGGTTGTGACATTCCCTCTGACCCCCCTCTTGGGCTCTCTGTCTTTGTCTCTCTGTCTCTAAATGAAAGAAAGAAATGTTAAAAAAAGTATTTAACCAAAATCTAATGAGAAAACAGTCACACAAATTTAGAATGTGGGCCATTCTACAATACAATAGTCCTAGACACTTACACATGTCGGTGTCAGGAAGGAAAAAAAAAAGTCCAGAAACTAGGAGTCTGTTCTGGATTAAAGGTGATTTAAAGAGATGATAAATAAATGTGATGTGTAATTTTTATTAGATTCTGGATTGGAAAAATTGTGTAAGGGATATCGTATTGGTAACTGGAAATTTTTAAACATTAGGCTCTATTATATCAGCATGGCGTTTGGCGGACAGGATAATGTTATTCTGTGATCACAAACACCCTTATTCTCAGGTAGTTCAGAAGACGTGTGCGTGCCTGTGTGTGTGTGGAAGCGCGTGTGGAGAAATGGAGACATTCGTGAGTGCAGGTGAAGGATCTGCGTGTTCGCTGCATCATTCCCTCGGGGACACGTGCCGAGGCGGGTGCGGCCCGCGGCTGCCACAGCTAGAGGCCCGGGGGGGGGGGGGGGGCCGCCGGGGGGAGGGGGGCAAGTGTCGTAACGTCCTTCCCGTCAGACAACCAATACGTGCCGTCCTCCTTCTTGCAGGCTTTTCGGGGAAATCAAGACTCCTTCACCCCCGTGGTGAACCCTCTCGACCCGCCGCTCCTGACGCGCTACCTTCGAATTTACCCGCAGAGCTGGGCGCGCCAGATAGCCCTGCGGCTGGAAGTGCTAGGCTGTGAGGCAGAGCAGCGGCCCTGAGCGCCCGGGCCCCGCCCCGCCGCTTCCGCCCCTGGGGCTCCGCCCCGCCGCTTCCGCCCCCGGGCCCCGCCCCGCCGCTTCCGCCCCGCCCCCGGCTTCCGGTCCCGGGTGTGTGAACGGCGCGGTCCCAGCAGACCTGCCACGTCGGTTGGCTTCCCGCGTCGCGAGGAAAGGAAGGAGCCGTCTGGAAAGCGGCCTCCTCCTGACAGATCAGGCCGCCCACGGCCACCCTTTCCTCTTTGGTGGAAAAACAGGCTGTTAAAGTTGGCAGGAGATCCTCGTGACGTAAGCATCTCAGATTAGGCTTCATACATTTCAAATAAAATTCATATGTGCTTCTCCTGGAGCAAAACCCGTCTGGGGGGCACGTCGCCACCGCCGGGAAGCCAGACGCAAGTCGTTTCAACAAGCAGCAAACCCCATAATGTAAGAACCAGCACCGAAAGTCGCTTTCGCCTCCTCACAGCTGTGGGTATGGATGGCTGTGATGACCTCGGTCGGTCGGACTCGCGCCTCAAACAAGCGTGGGTGGGCGCACGAGCCCCGGTCCCTGCCGGTCCCTCCCGGTCCCTGCCGGTCCCTGCCGGTCCCTCCCGGTCCCTGCCGGTCCCTCCCGGTCCCTGCCGGTCCCTCCCGGTCCCTGCCGGTCCCTCCCGGTCCCTGCCGGTCCCTCCCGGTCCCTGCCGGTCCCTCCCGGTCCCTGCCGGTCGCAGACCGCACGGGCTTGAATGCGCATGCGCGCTTTGCTGACCAGCGCATCCACAGATCAGAGCTTTGAAGGGGCGGATGGCTTTGAAGAGTTCAAGTTAACAGAAAGATGTACAAGTAGAGCCATTTGGCCTTAATTCTAGCCAACAAGTAAAGCAGTAGGTTAAGATCCCGTGTGTAAAATGACAACATCCTCTTGAAATTTGTGGTGACCAGGAAAGCTGATAGGGCTGTGAAGGGCAGGTATTCCCACAGAGAAACGGGGGGCACCCATGGGCGTCTAGAGACGAGTCTCCACCTTGCCCGAGGCCTCCCGGGGGGGCTTCTCCCACCAGCATATCCCAGACGGCGGCCGCTAGAGGCAAGGACAGGCCACTGAGCAGCGGCAGAAAGCAGCCACGGTTGGCAATTTGCAACAGGGTTAAGCCTGCTTGGAGGAGAAAAATGTGTTACAAACTCAGAAGAAGTAAGAAAATAGATGCTTTTTAACCAAATTCGAGCGTTTTTCCAGCAATCCCGCGGGACACTGACGTGACCTTCCAGGGAGCACAGCGTAGCTGTCGCAGTGTGATCACAGACCACGACCCACGAGGGTACAAAGGGTTATAATTCTGTAAGACTGTAACATTAGAGGTTATTACAGAAATCAGTACATTGTTTTCCTTAACAGCCTGGTAGACAAGTGAACCCCACAGGTGATAACGCTTTTATTTCCTGGGAGCGGGTTATCGCTCTTGTCATGGCTTTCCCTACCGATTGGATGCGTCTCTGTTTCTCCAATGCTCCTGCACCCAGGCCTTTGGTCTTCCTGCTGGTTTCCTCAATAAGTACTTAAATAAAACCTTGGCACATACAAACAGATGGTTTCGAGAGCTGTATTTTTACCTTGGAAAGAAAAATGTGGACACTGACTTACGGCGGGCATGAGCTGCAATGAGCATGGGGTGTGACAGGCAAAAGGAATCATGGAACACTGCACCAAAAATTGACGAAGGACAGTGTGATGATCACGGAACATGATTAAAAACCAGCAGACACGGAATAGCAGGTTGGACTTCTGAAAACCAAATTAGTGAGTTAGAAAATCAAATTAAATTGAGGTCAGGGTAGAAAGTGAGATCATTTATGAGAGATAAAATAAAATTTTAAAAATTAGAAATGGAGCCTTGATACAGGAGAAGACTTTATAGAGAGATTGAAGGAGAAATGGGCGTTCTAAGGTGAGTAAGTTCTAGAGCTGTGCTGTACAATATTGTATATTGTGTATGTGTTGGGCGCTTCAACATTTCACAGGGTAAGCTATGTTAAGTGTTCTTACCGCAATAAAAATTGAAGGTTCCTGAAAGATCCGATTGGATGTGGTCAAATAAAACAATAGGAAAAAATTCTTTGGGATAAAATAACAATAATCATCAAACTTGAATCTTCAGATCCAAGTCCCGTAGTGCAAAGCAAAATTAAAGAAACACCAGAACAAAACACAGCCTGGGGCTTTGCTAAATTCCAGGGGTAAGGTAGAAGAATGAGAATGTGCATTGTTTACTGGCATAAACCTAGTCAAGTAGCAAAACAGACAGTGTTGCTAGCGCCAGAAAGCCCACACTATGTTATGATGCTGATTGAGTTACTTACAAAAGCACTGAGATCATAGCAAGGTAATTATCAGAAGATCGGGAAACAAATTCATTCTCCTATGACAAATATAGTCTCTAAGTAAGTGAACAAATATAATTTTCTGTCACAAACATTTTATCAAACATAATCTTGAGGTTACAAGCCAACAATCTTTGGAAGATACATATTAAAACAAGTCTATCTTCCAATGTTCTAAACAAGTTAAGGGCTGTCTGGGTGGCTCAGTCGATTGGGAGCCTACCTTCGCCTTGGGTCGTGATCTGGGGCCTAGGATCCAGCCCCAAGTTGAGCCCTGTATCAGGCAGGCTTCCTGCTCCTCAGGGAGTTTGCTTCTCCCCTCTCCCTCTGCCTGCTGCTCCCCCGACTCATGCTTTCTCTCCATCTTTCTCTCTCAAATCTTTTTTTTTAAAAGAGAAGTTTAATGAAAAGACTATATAGAAATCCAGCTTTATGATGACAAGATACAGATTCAGACTTAACTTTATTGTTTATAAAATGACTGTAAATTTCTACCCTTCTTCCTCGACCTTCTCATCACAGGGTGATGACTGACAGTGCTCCTAGAAACTTTGTGGGTACGATTTTATCTGTATTGCTAACCAAGACTGAGACTATTTATAAAGTTTTATTGAGAGATATCTTTTTTTAAAGATTTTATTTATTTGACAGAGAGAGATCATAAGTAGACAGAGAGGCAGGCAGAGAGAGAGGAGGAAGCTGGCTCCCTGCTGAGCAGAGAGCTTGATGTGGAGCTCGATCCCAGGACGCTGAGATCATGACCTGAGCCGAAGGCAAAGGCTTAACCCACTGAGACACCCAGGCGCCCCTACTGAGAGATATCTTAAAAGTCCTAAATAATTGGAATTAGAAGACTCAATGTTACAAACATGCCGGTTCTTCACAGAGAGATCTCTAGATTCGGCACAATCTCAATCTAAATTCCAGCATTTTCTCATTGTGGAATCAAGCATGTGGAAATGTAAAAGGCCAAGAATAGCCAAAATATTCCTGATATATCAGATATTTTATTTTATTTATAAAGATTTCATTTATTTATTCATGAGAGACAGAGAGAGAGGCAGAGGGAGAAGCAGATTCTCTGCTCGAGCAGGGAGCCCAATGCGGGATTTTATCCCAGGACCCCGGTACCATGACCTGGGCCGAAGGCAGACACTTAAACAACTGAGCCACTCAGGCGCCCTATTTTATTTCATTTTCTAAGATTTTTAGTTTATTTTTAAGTAAGCTGTATACCCAGCATGGGGCTCAAACTCACGACTCTGAGATCAACAGTCACATGATCTACTGACTGAGCCAGGCAAATGCCCCAGAAATATTTATTTTAAAGCCATAGTAATTGGGGAGCCTGGGTGGTTCAGTCATGAAGTGTCTACCTTTGGCTCAGGTCATGATCCCAGTGTCCTGGAATGGAGCCCTGCATCAGGCCCCCTGCTAGGTGGGAAGCCAGCTTCTTCCTCTCCCTTTCCCCCTGCTTGTGTTCCTTCCCTCGCTGTGTCTCTCTCTGTCAAATAAATAAATAAATTTTTTTAAAAAATAAAGTCACAGTAATTAACACAATGTGCAATTGACACAAGTACAGATCAATAGACTAGTGGAACATATTAGAATCCAGAAGTAGCCCCACGTTATATGTGGACACTTGATTTATGATAAAATAGCTCTCCAGAACAGTAGTACCAGGTCAATCAGAAATCCATGTGAAAAATTGAAATTTGGAGCTCATAGCCGGCTCAGTCAGTAGAGAATGTGACTCTTGATCTCAGAGTCGTGCACGTTGAGGGTAGTGTTTACTAAAAATAAGTAAGTCAATAAACTTTAAAAAAGCTATTTTTTAAGAAATAAAACTTGGCCCCTTCCTTGCTCTATATGAAAATAAAGTCAGTTGTAGGTTAATTAAACCTCTATGACCAGCAAACAATGAAACTTCTGGGAGGGTCATAGATAAGTTTCTTAAACAGCATCCCCAAAACCGCTAACCATGAAGGAAAAGATTGATCAATTTGACCACATTTAAATTCGGAGCTTCTGTTCATTCACAGAGTGGGAGGAAATATTTGCAGTATGTGCAATTGACGAATGCATATGGAGCAGGTGGCACTCTCTTCTGCTGTTTATTTATTTCAGGAGGTAATCTGGCATAATCTACTGAAGTCGGGCATGTAAATGCCCTACGATGATTCTCTCAGATAATGACCTAGGAGTAGAATTGCCATGTGAACCAGGAGACCAGCTCCAAACTGGAAACTGGCCTTATTGCACATGTTTCCAAGTGGCTCCGTTTTTTTTCAAAGATTTTATTTATTTATTTGACAGAAAGAGAGAAAGCACACAAGCAGGGGGAGTGGCAGGCAGAGGGAAAGGGAGAGGTAGACTTCCCACTGAGCAGAGAGCCCGATGCGGGGCTCGATCCCAGGACGCGGGGACATGACATGAGCCAAAGGCAGACGCTTCATGACTGAGCCACCCAGGCACCACTTTAGTGGCTCATTTTATTTGTTTTTTATTTTTTAAGATTTTATTTTATTTATTTGACAGAAAGAGAGAGATCACAAGCAGGCAGAGAGGCAGGCAGAAAGAGAGGGGAAAGCAGGCTCTCTGCTGAGCAGGGAGCCCGATGCCGGGCTCGATCCCAGGATCCTGAGATCATGACCCGAGCTGAAGGCAGAAATTTAACCCACTGAGCCACCCAGGCGCCCCAAGTGGCTCATTTTAATTGCTGTATGCTCTTCCATTACATAGTATATATCACAATTGATCCACTGTTTTTCTGATAGAATTCTAATACATCATTTATGCTGGTTCTTCTATGGAGGTGATCATCTTTTCTTAAAAATTAACTTGTAAGATGGAGTACCTCGGTGGCTCAGTCGGTTGAACATCCAGCTCTTGGTTTCAGCTCAGGTCATGGTCTCAGGGGTCATGGGATTAAGCCCCAGGTTGGGTTCTGCACTCGGTAGGGAGTCTGCTTGAGGATTCGTTCCCTCTGCCCCTCCCCCCACTCATTCACCCACATGCTCACTCTCTGTCTCTGTCTTTCTCTATAATAAATAAATAAATACTAAAAAACATTAACTTGTGGGGCGCCTGAGTGCCTCAGTTGTTAAGGGTCTGCCTTCAGCTCAGGTCATTGATCCCAGGGTGCTGGCATGGAGCTCCACTTCGGGCTCCCTGCTCAGTGGGGATCCTGCTTCCTCCTCTCTCTCTGCCCTGCCCCGCTCATGCTCTTTCTCTCTGAAAATAAATATATAAAATCTTTTAAAAACAAAACAAAACAAAAAAGCCTTAACTTGTAACAGTTCTCTGTGTTTTGAGGATCTTAACCTATTTGTCATATATGCTATGAAATGTGTTACCTAATTTGTCATTCATCAGTTATATTTCTTTTTTTTTAAGATTTTATTTATTTATTTGACAGATCACAAGTAGGCAGAGAGGCAGGCAGAGAGAGAGGAGGAAACAGGCTCCCTGCGGAGCAGAGAGCCTGATGAGGGGCTTGATCCCTGGACCCTGAGATCATGACCTGAGCCGAAGGCAGAGGCTTTAACCCACTGAGCCACCCAGGCGCCCCTATCATCATTACTTTCAATTATGGTTTGGGGTTTTATGACATGCTTAAAGTAGCTTTTTCCACACCAAGATTGTAAAAACATTAACCCATTTTATTCCAATATGTATATGGTTTTATTTTTGTTTAGTCCTTGATCCATCTAGAAGTTATTGGGTTTTGTGTGTAGGGCCTTTCCTTCTATGCATCCAAATGAATAGTCCACCATCATATTAAACCATCTCTCTTTTCCCCACTAATATGAAATGTCATTTTGATCATTCAAGTCATGTGTACCTGCTGTAAGTACAGTAGACACCACGGGGCAAATAAAATACCTGAGAATTCTTCAAGCCTAAGCGGAAACACAGATGTTTGTACATAGGCAGAAAAAGATGCTTTATGTTTAGCTGTCAGAGGGAGGTGGGGGAGGGTCGTATGCATAGATGATGTCACAAGGAGCGGTGGCGCTCTAGTTGGAATTTTAGAGACTTTAGGGGGAGACTCTGACCAGTGTCTTCCGCAGACCACTGCACTCTGAAGACTGAAGCCTAATTCACTGACTTCTTTGGTTCCCTTGTCCCTAAGTCAATTTTCAGGTAAGCAGCTTCCCACCTGACATGGGTCTCTTTAAGTCCTGTCAAACAGTAGATCAATGTATTAGTTATAAATGTCTTAAGTAATAGGAAGTCCAAATTAGGGGGCACCTTGGTGGCTCAGTTGGTGAAGTGTTTGCCTTCAGCTAAGGTCATGATCCTTGAGTCCCGGGTTCGAGCCCCGGGATCGAGCCCCGTGTCCAGCTCCCTGCTTGGCGGAGAGTCTGCTTCTCCCTCTGCCCCTCACCCCACTTATTCTTTCTCTCTCTCTCTCTCTCAAATAAATAAATAAAATCCTTAAAAAAAAGGGTCCAAATTAGAAGGGCTCAAATAGGGGTTATTTTTTCTCATACCAAGCAGCCTAGAGGTGGGCAGATGGAGGTGTTTGTTTAGTGACTTGAAACTGTCAGAGTCAAAATAGATGTCATTATGTTGGCCTTTCCTTCATGTGCATTGCCTCGTGGTCACAGATGGCTGCTCCAACTTCAGGTAATCCTTAAACAACGTTCAAGGCAGCACAAAGAGAAAATGGTAGCACCATCTCTTCTATCAAGATGGCAAAAAGTCTTCCCAGATGCTACCGACCAGATTTCTGTTAGTCTTCATTGTCCAGAACTATGTTTTTATATTTTCTTCTATTTTATTTTATTTTTGATCGTGTTATGTCAGTCACCATAGTGTACATCATGAGTTTTTGATGCAGCGTTCCAAGACTCATTGTTTACATATAATACCCAATGCTCCATGCCGTCCGTGCCCTCCCTAATACCCACCACCAAGCTCTCCCAACCCCCCAACCCTTCCCCTGCAAAACCCTCAGTTTGTTTCTCAGAGTCCACAGTCCCTCATGGATCATCTCCCCCTCTGAGTTCCCCCAAGTCACTTCTCTCCATCTCCCCATGTCCTCCGTGTTATTCCATGTGCTCCACAAGTAAGTGAAACCAATGATACTTGACTCTCTGCTTGACTTATTTCGCTCAGCATAATCTCTTCCAGTCCCGTCCATGTTGCTACAAAAGTTGGGTATTCATCCTTTCTGATGGAGGCATAATACTCCATTGTGTATATGGACCACATCTTCCTTATCCATTCGTCCGTTGAAGGGCATCTTGGTTCTTTCCACAGTTTGGTGACTGTGGCCCTTGCTGCTATGAACATTGGGGTACAGACGGCCCCAATTTTCTTTTCACTACATCTGTATCTTTGGGATAAATACCCAGTAGTGCAATTGCAGGGTCATAGGGAAGCTCTATTTGTAATTTCTTAAGGAATCTCCACACTGTTCTCCAAAGTGGCTGCACCAACAGCCCTCCAACAGTGGAAGAGGGTTCCCCTTTCTCCACACCCTCTCCAACACACGTTGTTTCCTGTCTTGTTAATTTTGGCCACTCTAACTGGTATAAGGTGGTATCTCAATGTGGTTTTGATTTGAATCTCCCTGATGGCTAATGATATTGAGCATTTTTTCATATGTCTGTTAGCCATTCGTATGTTTTCTTTGGAGAAGTGTCTGTTCATGTCTTCTGCCCATTTTTTGACGTTATTGTTTGTTTTTTGGGTGTTGAGTTTGAGGAGTTCTTTACAGATCTTGGATATCAGCCCTTTGTAGTGTCATTTATAAATGTCTTCTCCCACTCTGTAGGTTGCCTCTTTGTTTTGTTGACTATTTCCTTTGCTGTGCAGAAGCTTTTGATCTTGATGAAGTCCCAAAAGTTCATTTTCGCTTTTGTTTCCTTTGCCTTTGGAGACGTGTCTTGAAAGAAGTTGCTGTGGCCGATGTCGAAGAGGTTGCTGCCTGTGCTCTCCACTAGGACTTTAATGGCTTCCTGTCTCATGTTGAGGTCTTTCATCCATTTCTTTGTGTGTGGTGTAGGAGAATGGTCCAGTTGCATTCTTCTATATATAGCTGTCCAGTTTCTCAGCACCATTTATTGGAGAGACTCTCTTTTTTTCCATTGGGTAGTCATTCCTGATTTGTCAAAGATTGGTTGACCATAGATTAAGGCTCCATATCTGGGCTCTCTATTCTGTTCCATTGGTCTATGTGTCTGTTTTTGTGCTAGTCCATGCTGTCTTGGTGATCCCAAGCTTGAAATCCGGCAACATGATGCCCCCATAAGTGTCCAACTCTTAATATCAGCTCAGGTCATGATCTGAGGGTTGTGAGACAGAGCCTCACATTGGGCTCCGTACTCACTGTGGAGTCCGCTTGAGATCTCTCTCTCTCTTTCTCTTTCCCTCTCTCTTTGCCCCTCCCCTGCTACTCACTCTCTTTAAAAAACAAAAACAAAACCTCACCATTTTCTAACTTTTCAGACAAAGCTGCTTTGGAAAGAGCCAAGGAAAAGGACATCTCCCCTTGGCTGGATGAGCTAGGAGTACAGCTAAGTGGATGTACAGAGAATTCATGGAGCCCCAGAAGGTGCTGAATATTGCATTTCTGCTGATTTCCTTGAGCTGCGTGTTGGTGGAGACCGCGGCTTCCTCAACACCACTTTCATCTTCTACTGGGATGCAAGACAAAGCAGGGTCAAAACCACGCTCAAGAGGTTTGTTTGCTGTTAGGATCAATGTTCCTATTCTCTTTGTCAGACATAAGACTCAGGTCTCAGGTCAGGAAAAGCTGATTTTGTATTGGTGAAAAATAGTGTTCACAGGGGCTCCTGGGTGCCTCAGGCAGTTATGTGGTTGACTCTTGATTTCGGCTCAGGTCATGATTTCTGGGTCCTGGGATCAAGCCCCTAACTGGGCTCCATGCTTGGTGAAGAGTCTGCTTGGGATTCCCTCTCTCTGCCTCTGCCCCTTCCCCCTGCTCATGCTGTCTCTCATTCTCTCTCAAATAAATCAATAAAATCTTTATTTTTTAAAAGATTTTATTGATTTATTTGACAGAGTGGGAGAGCACAAGCAGGGGGAGAGCTGAGGGAGAGGGAGAAGCAGGCTCTCCGCTGAGCAGGGAGCCCCACATGGGCTCCATCCCAGGACCCTGGAATTGTGACCTGAGCCAAAGGCAGACGCTTAACGACTGAGCCCCCCAGGCATCCCAATAAATAAATCTTTAAAAACAGAAAAGAAGAGAAAAATAGAGTTCATAGTAAAGCAGACTATTCTGGTTTGGTCAATTTAGATCCATAAGCCCTAACCCAGCAACTGCTTTGCAGAAGGATGTGGAGTAGGAGTTCATAGATGGCCAAACCAAGGGACATCGGTCGTCTTTGAGATATGACAAAGGCTCCCTGAGGACAAAGGGATAATTCCAGTTGTTTGGGGGAGGGGTTTCGTACAAGGAGGCAAAGATGATATCCATCTGAGGGTACCTTTTTTTAACGCAAATCCCTTGAATGACTTAGAGGCATCACCACAAAGTAGTTAAGAATATAGGCTCTGGGGGCGCCTGGGTGGCTCAGTTGGTTGGGCATATGCCTTTGGCTTGTGTCGTGATCCCAGGGTCCTGGGATCCAGTCCCATGTCGGGCTCTCTGCTCAGCGGGAAGCCTGCTTCTCTCTCCCTCTGCTGCTCCCCCTGCTTGTGCTCTCCCTCTCTGTGTCAGATAAATAAATTTTAAAAAAAAGAAAGAATATGGGCTCTGGGCAACTATAAGAGCATGATATCTGGGAAAATGACTTGAACTTGGATCAGGTTTCCCACCACAGCCTTCTCATGTACTTGATCTCTCCTCATTGGACACCCATGCTTTTTCCTGCAGAACACCACAGGTTCTGGCTTAGCAACATCAGAGATTACCTGTGGGATCACATCAGGAGCTCTGTGCCTCCAGCTGCCATTTTTGCTTTTCTTCCTGCCATAGCCGTCATGGCGGTCCTCTGCTGCCTCACGTAAGCTGCTGCGGAATGAGGAGAGGGAGGGAGAGGGGACCCTGAGGGAGAGATAGAACAATCAAGCTCCCCACCAGCCTATACATCTATAATTAAGGGTACATTTTGAGGAATATCATGGTTGTTTTATCCAGCCCACTCCATCCATTAGCAACAATGTACAGGTGACATTCAATAACCAGTGTTTCCAACTGATTTTGATTTTTACTAACTTCATCAACTCCTAACTATCTTTCCCTTTGGTTTAGGAATTATACATGGAAAATATACAATTAACTATGTTTTCCAGGGCCATAAATTCAAAATTTGCCACAATATTTATATAAATCATATGAAATCAAAGAGATCCTTGAAATAGTTCACAAAATAAAGATAGGTAGAAAAACCTTAATTTTATTAATCCAATCAGAATTTACTGAGAGATGACTACTTGCCTGTCTCTGTCCTGGTTGCTAGTGAGACAGAGGAAGGAGACAACAGAACTGTCTGGTGGGTGAGTGTTATTGTGGGAGACAGAGTCCGAGTGGCGGAACCTATGGAAGTATGCTCAAGGGTTGTTCCAACTGCACAGCCTAATAAAACGACCAACTACGGGTGTGGCATCCCCACCTAAGACTCCTGATAATCTCAGATGATCACACGACCAAGGACCTCATCTAGGAAACGACCTTGGGCATGGTTGCTGACACATAGAACCGGTCGGAGCCAAACAGATGTCAGGTAAGTTTTTGAGAGAAGCTTCTTACCTAAGAAACCAAGAGCCAGAATTAAATGAGCCTTAAAACAGGACTTGGACCTCTGTTCCTCCATGAGAAGGATACAGGCTTTGAAGTTTCCTAGGATGGCATCTTCCAGGCCCAGAGAATAATGTCTGGGAAGAACCTCCCAGAAGGTGGGCAGCAGGCCACAGAGCTTCTCCTACAAAGCGGCTCAGGCCTAATCGGTATGAGTGCCCAGCAGGGCTACAGGAGCACTTACAGAGCAAATGGCTGCTGTGTGTCTCCCATATTCCTTTCTCCAAATGCGAATGTTCATGGTGGATATACTCCTCCTGCTCTGACCTTGTATTGGGCATGTGGAGAGCCGCAGATAACTTGTTTTACTTAATACATTACTCACACCGAGAGCAGCTACACCCAGATTGGAGAGAAGCAAGCCTCACCCAGGAACTCTCGACTTTGAGCTGGGTACAGTGATAAACGGGATTTTAGTCTCGTGATAAAGCCGTGCCACGAGTCCACCGTTGTGAGACGGGAGTGCTGTGTTCAGGGTACTGTCGGGGCCAACACCTGTGGAGCGTAGGGACAGGAAGGGAAAGGTCACACTGCTTTGCAAGCCCAACAAAGTCTTGGTTGACCCCATCAGAGCTGTCTCCGTTAGCCTGAAATGGGTAAAAAAATTTTTTTTTTTTTTTTTTTTTTTTTTTTTTTGCGAGCGAGCACACGGGAACAGGGGAGGGCAGGGCCGCAGGAGAGGGAGAGCAAGAGAAACTCAAGCGGGCTCCACGCCCAGCACGGAGCCCGATGCGGGGGCTCCAACCCAGGACCCTGAGCTCACGACCTGAGCTGAAATCGAGAATCAGACACTTCACCGACTGAGCCCCCTAGGCGCCCCTGAAATGGCTGCCACTTTATAGAGGCTGGGTCAGGCTGCTCTCAAGGGGGAGCCTGAGTGGCGAATGTCCATGTGCCCTACAGGGTGGCTATACCCCACGCAGGGCAGGCAAAATGAAGCAGGTATCAGAGGAAGGCTGCGTTGCCCAATGAGGGAAGGCAGGACGCAAGTGGAGAGCTATCTGATTCTGAATCTCTGGTCGCTGTGACTCAAACTCCCGCCTCAGAAGCCTCAGGAGGACTTCGGGGGAGATAAAACCCACAACACGCCCAAGGAAAGACTTCCTTCTTTGAAGTCAATGCCTCAACCTGGGGGAGGAGAGCCATGAAAGCCCTTGCTGGGGACAAGCAAGCTGGCTGGGGAAAGAAACACCAGTGAGGACAGTGAGGGCAAGAGGGAAGGCAAGATGGAGTGAAACGAAAGAAGACCTCGATGAAGAAATACAAAAGGAGATAGGGAAGACAGGATTTAGAAAAGCCAGCACCATTGAATAGACTTAATTTATTTAAAAACCTTATTTAGTTATTAAAAATAATACCTTAGGGAAAGTAGTATTAAGGGGAAAACTGATAGATGCAGGGAGCACGAAATAACCACTTTGCAGAAGTACCGAAATCGCACAACAGGAAAAGAACACTTCAAGGTATAATTTTTAAGTGTCACAGTAATAAAGGCGGGTTTGAGTCTATAGTCATAAAGGGCACATAAAGTCCCAGGAAAAATTGGCACTTGATACTGGGCACATAGCAGACTCTTAATAATATTGGATTTTTAAAATATTTATTTATTTATTTATTTATGTGACACAGAGAGATCACAAGCAGGCAGAGAGGCAGGCAGAGAGAGAGAGGGAAGCAGGCTCCCCACTGAGCAGGGACCCTGATGCGGGGCTCAATTCCAGGACCCCAAGATCACAACCTGAGCCAAAAGCAGAGGCTTAACCCACTGAGCCACCCAGGTGCCCCAAAGATTTTATTTATTTATTTGACCTCCTGAGATCAAGTCTCGAATCCGGCTCCCCGCTCCGCCTCTTCCACTGTCCCTCCCCACTACTCGCTCTCTCTCGGTCTCAAATAAAGAGAATCGTTTAAAAACAATTCATTTCACTGTAAAGCCGGGGAGGAGTTTCTCTGTGCCTCCTGCCCTCTGTCCGGGCTGATACAGCACTAGCTGCTTTGTTGCCTGAGGAAATCAACATGGAAGCCTTCTTGGTCTCCCAGGGCGCTGGTGGCGATCAGGGACGCTGACTGCAGCTGACAAGTATGCAAATAAACGTGTATAAGGAGTTTTTAGTATGGTTTATAATAGTGAAAAAATACATAAAACTTACATGGTCACTGGCTGGTTAACGAAAGCACCAAATGTTCATACAATGAGTACTATATGGTCACCAAAAAGTTGTAGAGGATAATTCCGTGGAATCCTATTCATGAAATACTGAGCGGGAAAACGCAGATTCGCAGAGAGGACATGCAACTGGCACTAATTTGTTATTAGAAACTAGACGCACCTGCATAGCTCAGTCTGCTAAGCATCAGACTGTTGATGTCAGTCTGGGTCTGCATCTCTGGGGGGTGATCTCAAGCCCCGTCTCCACTAGCAGGGAGTGTACTTAAAAACAAAAACAATTTTTAAAAAACTATATGTAGGGGCGCCTGGCTGGCTCGGTGGGTTAAAGCCTCTGCCTTCAGCTCAGGTCATGATCTCAGGGTCCTGGGATGGAGCCCCGCATCGGCCTCTCTGCTCAGCAGGGAGCCTGCTTCCTCCTCTCTCTCTGCCTGCCTCTCTGCTTACTCGTGATCTCTGTCAAATAAATAAATAAAATCTTAAAAAAAAACCACTATATGTGCAGGCTAAAAAGCTTTTAAGGATCTAACCAAAGTATTATACATTGGTTATCTCCTTGTGGTGGTAAATGGGTGGTTGTAATTATTATTACTGTTGTTGTTACTGATTTTCATGTTGATATTCATCTAACTGCGCTTCCCAATCTTTTCAGAACAAACTGTGTTGTTTGGTTAGTAAGTTCTTTAGCAAATACTTGATTTTCCTAAAAGATGTGTTTAGTTGAGAGTGCAAGTGGAGGAGCAGAGGGAAAGAAGAGAGAGAATCTTCAAGCAGACTCTGAGCATGGGGCCCAATGTGGGGCTCGATCCCACAACGCATGAGATCATGACCTGAGCCAAAACCAAGAGTCAGACACTTAACTGACAGAGCCACCCAGGTGTCCCAAAAGATACTGTAAAAACAAAAGAAGAGGGGCGCCTGGGTGGCTCAGCCATGGATCATGTGACCCTTGATCTTGGGGTCATGAGTTCAAGCGCCATGTTGTTCATGAGTTCAACACCCATGTTGGGTGTACAGATTGCTTAAAATAAATTTTAAAATATTAATCAGTCAATAAAAAGCAAAGAAGAAAAGCCTAACCATAGTTCTACATTTACCTCCAACCCCAGCTATACAGTGCTAGAAACACTCATACTCTTATTTTCTCAAGTCATCAAAGCATTTTATCTGAATGAAATCACATGGTTCATATTAAGAGGACATGTTGTCTAAATCGTATGTTGGAAAAGGGAACTACAAAGTACCTCGATGCAATCCAGACCACTTAGTTCATCGATTTCTCTTCTTTTCCCAGTATTCTCATAGGTGACCCAGGCCAGTGAAGCTCTGGAAGATTCGGCTGGGCAGGACATGCTATTTGCTTACAATGAGGAAGTAACCATGAATTCAAATTAAATTGTCTTCCATCTTAAACTATCTTCGCCTTTATTTTCACCTTTAAAACATGTAGTCGAAAAATGGGAATAGCCTTATTACTGTTTTGATTATAAGAGTATTACGTATTATTACAAAAAAATTTTCGCAAAATACTGAAAGAAAAAGTACCTGTAATCCTAGTACACAAAAATAAACATTGCTTTGTTTAAGATTTTGTCAGAGAGAGAAAGAGCACAAGCGGGCGAGCAGCAGGCAGAGGGAGCACCAGGCTCCCCGCGGAGCAAGTTGAGAATATGGGGGAGCAGGGACAGGGGCCCAAGGCTAGTCGGGTGAGAGACAACTTCGCTTGGACCCAGTGGGGAGCAGCTGACTCTGGAGTCATTGTGAAGGGAGAGCCTGGCAGGATCTGATTCTAAGTTGGATGAGTGTGGGGGAGAGCGAGTCTTCAAGGATGCCTCGCAGGCCTGTGGCCCGAGCCAGTGAAGGGAGGGAGTCATTATTTACTGAGCTGAGGCAAACTACTGGAAGGTAGGAATTTGCTACATGGAAAATGCAAGGAGAAAGAAAGACCAAAATGCTATTCTAATTGATGCTGAGATGAGATCTAGGGAGCTGTGGGCCACGGCTACACCGCAGGCTGGGGGGGAACTTGGGTAAGACCGACAGAGGCTGCTGAGAGTCTGGTCAGACCCAAAGACCATGGGCTGCCCTAGAGGCCAATGGGGAACACGTGGACAAAGTGAACAAGTCTGTCGTCCCCCTGCCCCCACCCCACTGTGGCATCACCAGCCCCTCCTTGTCCCCAGGGCAAACCCTGTCCTGCCTTCTAACACCAGAGCCTTGCCTGTTTTTAAACTTTATAAAACCTCAGTCATATGTATGTGTTCTGTGGTTTTCTTTTTTTTTAAGATTTTATTTATTTATTTGACAGAGAGATCACAAATAGGCAGAGAGGCAGGCAGAGAGAGAGAGAGAGGAGGAAGCAGGCTCCCCATTGAGCCAAGTGCCCAATGCGATGCGGGGCTCGATCCCAGGACTCTGGGATCATGACCTGAGCCAAAGGCAGAGGCTTAACCCACTGAGCCACCCAAGTGCCCCGTGTGGTTTTCTTTACTTGCTTTATGTTCTGAGATTCTCCCAGCTTGATACTTGGAAAGCGTTCTCCTTATTCAGACCATCGAGTGAGTGTACAAGGACATTTCTACTGTTTCCGGGTTGGTTGGTTTGTTTTCTCTTCTCCATAAAGCTTCTATAGGCAATGTTGTCTGTCTCACGGTGCACATGAACGGGAGTTTCCCTCAGAATGTGCCCTGGGATTGAGTTGCTGGGTCAAGGGGTAAGTGCACGCCCCACCCCAAGGTCAGTGCTGGCTTCCCCCAAGTGACTGCGGGGATTTGCACTCCTCCCACCAGGAGGGAGGAAAGGGGGGGGCAGTGTCCCGCCCGCTTGAGAACAGGAAACATCACCGGTCTTTTCATTGCTTGCCAGTCCGGCCCATGAGAAATTACACCCTGTTGTTTTCTTTGTATTTCCCTGAAAACCCATGAGACCGAAGACCTTCTCATGTGTTTGTGGATCATTTGTCTTTCTCTTCTATGAAATTCCTATGAATGAATTTTGCCCACTTTTCTAATGTGTAGTTTCATTCATTCTTCTGTAGGAATTCTTTATATGTTCTGTATACCATTGTTTTGAACACTATTGATGTGGAAAATACCTTCTTCCAGTTCGAGGATTACATTTTCACTCTTGATAAGATGTATTTTGAAGAAGGGCCATACTTACTTTAAAGTGGTCAAATTTGGCAATCACTTTCTTCTAAGAAATCCTTTTTAACCCAGTGTCATAAAAGAAGTCTCCTACATTGCCTTCTAAAAGTTTTGTGCTTTTACCTTTCACTTTTAAGTCCTTACACTATTCAAACTAAGTTTTATATGGTGTGAGGTAGAGTCCAATTGTATTTTATTTTATTTATTTTTTAAGGTTTGATTTATTTGACACACAGAGAGCAAGAGCGAGCGCACAAGCAGGGGGAGCATCAGGCAGAGGCAGAGGGAGCAGTAGGCTTCCCGCTGAGCACAGAGCTCCACGCAGGGCTCCATCCCAGGACCCCAGGATCATGACTTGAGCTGAAGACAGACGCTTAACCCACTGAGCCACCCAGGTGCCCCAATTTCACTTTTTTAATATTATGAGAAGCTATACTTTTCCATTCATGAACTTTGACCTGGAATTCTGTGCCTAAGGCAGTTCTAGGAATTGAGAAAAACAGATAATTACAATAAATTCCAAGAAGCAATAAATTCCAGGGAGCAAACCCAGATTCTGAGCAATGAGCACCCTGAACTGGAACGGGCTGCCCAGGAAAAGGCTGTGTGCTCATCCCTTCTCTGAGTCTGCTGACTCACTTGTCAGGTACTTTTCCAGCCTGAGCTATGCCTCGATAACAACTTTAGCTAAGTTTTGCTCAAGGGGTCACTCTCTCTGAAGGTCTTCTGAGAGCAGTAGTTCGGATAAAGTGTTTGCCTTCACTTCTAACCGGACTCAGCTTCTATTTTGGTAAGATCCATTTCCCGTACGGCCAGCGCCACGGAATCCATAGGCCGGCTGAGTCTTCCAAAACGTGACCATGACTTCTCTCTAGTTCTGAGCTCTTCTGTAGTGGAGTCCAACAGAATGTCATAATTCTGTCTCCGCAGTATATAGAGTCACATTTGTTTCTAAGTATTTGATTGTTTTAGACGTTACACTGAATGGTCTCTTTTAAAATTATATTCTCTGTGTGTTGTTGGTATGTAGAAATGTAATCAATTTCGGTATTTAAAAAGCTATCAGGGGTTCCTGGGTGGCTTGTGGGTGAAGCGTCTGCCTTTCGCTCAGGTCATGATCTCAGGGTCCTGGGATCCAGCCCCCTCGGGCTCCCAGCTCAGTGGGGAGCCTGCTTCCCCCTCTGGGGTCTCCCTCTCTCTTTCTCTCTCTGAAATAAATAAAATCTTTTTTAAAATAAAATAAAAAATAGAAATAAGGTTATATCAATAGCCTTCCTAATAGCACCTTTTGATTTTAATAAGTTATTGATAGATTTTTTTAGTTTACAAAGATAGTACAATATCTGCTGATAGTGACAATTTTGTTTCTTCTTTTCCAATCTTTGTACCTTTATAATAATTTTACTCTTACCTTACCTTATACAGGCGCTCACACGCTCTCTCTCTTTCTGTCAAATAAAGAAAATCTTTGAAAAAATTGAATATTTTTTCATCTATTGAGATAATAGGATTTTCCCATTAATATGTTAATGCAGTTAATTTGGATTAATGCATTTTCTTTTTTCTTTTTATTTTTTAAAATATTTTTTATTTATTTACTTGAGAGAGAGAGAGAGCATAAGCAGGGGGAGTGACTCGGGGGCTGGATCCCTAGACCCTGGGATCATCACCTGAGCTGAAGGCACTTAATCCACCGAGCCACTCAGGAACCCCAAATTTTCTTTTTTAAAAAAGATTTTATTTCTTTAGACAGAGAGAAGGGGGTGGGGCAGAAGGAGAGGGACTCTCCGGAAGAGAGAGTTCAGCCTCACGACCCTGAGAACATGGCTTGAGCCAAAATCAAGACTTGGACACCCAACCACTGAACCACCCAGGCACCACTGGATTAATAAATTTTCTAACGTTAAGCTAATCTTGAATTCAAATATCTGAAGGTTTTGGTCCAATTTGGTTATCTGTCATTCTGCTGGATCTCACCCATGGGTCCTTGTTTTTTTAATTGTGTGTAGTATTTTATTTTATTTATTTATTTTTTATTTTACTGTGAGTTGCAAGGGCTGAACTATGCTTATCAATTTTCAGGGGCGAATTTGTGTTGAGCCCTTTGTGGTAGACTCAGTCCCGCAGAAACTAGGTGGGTCCTTACTAGGGGCTAAAGACCACAGGACTGGGGAGTGACTGAAATGATGGCTTCATCTGGAGTGATGACAGTGTTCTGGAACGAGAGTGGCGATGGCTGTACAACTCTGTAGTTACGCTGAAAGTCACTGAATTGTTCACTTTTTAAAAAGATTTTATATTTATTTATTTATTTGCGAGAGAGGGAAGAAGACCATGAGCAGGAGAGAGGGGCAGAGGGGGAGAGAGAAGCAGGCTCCCTGCTGAGCAAGGAGGCTGACTGGGGACTTGATTCCAGGACCATGGGATCATGACCCAAGCTCAAGGCAGACGCTTCACCCACTGAGCCACCCACAGGCCTCCCTGAACTGTTCACTCTAAGTGGGTGAATTTTATCTTGTCTTGGGCCAGCCCTCAAAGGAGGCCTGCTTCGTGGGGAATTGGGAAAAAGGAAGAATGGTTTGGCTCAGAAGAAGCAAGGCCATGTGTTCTGTGGTTTCTCTACGTAGACTGTAGTTCTGAATACATTCTCTGCACACAGAGGAAGGTCTGGAAACCTGATATTCCAAAGTGGGTAAGGTTGGCGCTCGCTTCGGCAGCACATATACCAAAGTGGGTAAGGTTGTTCCCTCTGCGTATTGAGAAGGGTTGAAGGAGGAATTTTTCTGTACTTTATATATTTGTGTATTTCTGATTTGTTTCTTCTTAGTTCATTCATATTGCCTTGTGTGAATATGCCACGGTTGATGGGCATTTGAGTTGTTCATAGGCTTTTCATATGAACAAACCCATTTTCACGAGCATTGTTGGCCACGTTCTTTGCTGTACATATTCCAGAATTTCTCTTGGATTATGTATACGTAGGAGTAGAATGGCTGGCTAAGAGGGTCGATGTGTGAACTCATATGGACTCACATTGTCTCTCACAGTTGATATTTTAAGTCTTTTTAAATTTTGATAACTGGGTGGGTTGTAGTAGTATTTCATTGTGGTCTTGATTTGCATTTCCCTGGTCACTAATGAAGTTGAACATCTGTTCCTCTGTTTATTTCTCCATATGTGAGATGTTTAGTCATGTTTTTTACCCATTTCTCTACTGGACTTTTAAAATTTAGTGATTTATAATCCTTTGTATATTTATAACAGGAATTCTTTGTCATTTGTGTGTGCTCAGAATATTTTCTCCCAACGCACGTGTGGTCTTTTTTGCTTTTGACTTTGTCTTTTGATAAGTAAGATTTTGTAATGTTAACAAAGCCAACTTTATCAATATTCCATATACTCAGTGGTTTTTTTTTTTTTGCATTGTTTTGTAAAGAAAACTTTTTATTTTTTTAAAAAAAGATTTTATTTATTTGACAGAGAGACAGGTAGAGAGGGAACAGAAGCAGGGGAAGTGGGAGAGGGAGAAGCAGGCTCCCTGCTGAGCAAGGAGCCGGATGTGGGTCTTGATCCCAGGACCCTGGGATCATGACCTGAGCAGAAGGCAGACACTTAAGGACTGAGCCACCCAGGCGCCCCAAGAAATCTTTTTCTATCCCCCAAAGTAAAAGTGGCGCATAAACAATGACTTTTGGAACACTGAAAAAAAAAGTTGTTTGCTGGTGTTTTCTTTCAAGAGCTTTCTGATATTTAAGTGTATTTTTGACATTTAAGTTCTTAATCCATCTGTAATAGATGGGGTTTGTTTTGTTTTTTGTTTTTTGTTTTTGCATATGGCAGGGAAAGGTTTTGTATTTTCCCTCGTTCAAAGTAAGTAAGCATTTTCCAGCTTCACTTACTGAAAGTCTTTGTCGCCCGCCGTCCCGGCTGTATCACGTAGCAGTCCCGCACCTCTACGGTGTGCTTCCGTGTTCTGTTCTGTTCCACTGCTCACTGAACACGTCCCTGCGCTGGGCTCAGACTCTTCATTTTGACAGCTCTTGCTTCTTTCCTTTTCTGCTGTGTCTATGTCTCTCTCAGCTTTCTACAGTACCTTTGGGCTCATCGTGGGGGAGGGCGCCATCAATCATGGGATCTCAGCTTCTTCTCCGAGAAAACAGGGTGATGCGGCTCTAAACTCTTGCCCTCGGACTTTTTCCTTTTGACTATGAGCTCCTGGAAGGTCCAAAGATTTTATGTGGAGGAACAAAGTGCTGATAACACTGTAAGGTTCCTAGCTGGCGGTAGAGGAGGCCAGGTTTTCAGCAGACGTGTTCGTGGGGACAGCTGGAGCCCTGCAAGCGCAGTAAAGGTTCGTTTTGTTCTGAAACCCTTCCCTCAACAGGACTCCTGTTTTACCACCACCAAGGCATTAGGGCGCGAAGGAATGTAGGTTCCCTTTGCTTCCCCTGTTCCCTCAAAATTTTTGTGGCATTAGCAGTAGGAGATGTGGCCCGAGACAAGGAGAAAGAGCTTGCTGTTGGGAGCAATCGGGCCTTTCATCACTGACTCGCAGACAGCAACGTAAATCACAGGGTACCTGTGGCCCAAAGAGCCTTAAAGGCATTTTCGCAACGTTCGGGGCCCGCAGAGATTTCTGGGTAAAGCCTGCAGTTGAAGGGACGTCTTCCCTGCAGCCCCATGCAGTAGGCCTCGGGTGTGGGCCGAGCTGGGGACCCCTCCGCGGTGCGAGCGCGCTTTCCTTTACACTCCTGAACCCTTCTGGGTCAGCCTCAGGGGCGGGGCGGGGGGGTAGGGGGCGGGGCCTAGGGGGCGGGGCGAGGGCAGTGCTCCACCTCCGCCCCGCCCCGCGCGCCGCCTCCGCCGCCTCCGCCGCCCCGCAGGCCTCGGTTCTCGCACTCCCGGCTCCGCACGGTTCGCGGCTCTGCGGCCTCGCGTTCAGCCTCCGGCCGGATGACGCTCAAAGCGAGCGAGGGCGAGGGCGGGGGCAGCATGCGCACGGCGCTCTCCGACCTCTACCTCGAGCACTTGCTGCAGAAGCGCGGCCGACCCGAGGTGAGAGGGCCCCGCGGTTCCCCGGGCGCGGGGTGAGGGGCCGGGACGGGGCTGCAGGCCGCGCCGCCCGCCGCGGCACCTGCGGGCTCCCTGGCCCCCGCCCCCGGGATGGGGTGGGGCTGTTCTCGGAGGGGAGGCCGAGGCGGCTGCCGGGGTCGACGTGGAGGACCGCAGGGGCGGGGGGTCGTTTTCCTCAAGAGCCCCTGGTACGTGGAAATTAGGAGAGGCCGCGGCCTGTGCAGAGCGCTGGTTAAGGTCAAGGAAAACTTCTTCGTGGACGGAAGTCAGGGTAAGAGAAAGACTTTTAGGAGCGGATCCCAGAAGAGGAATCTGCCGGCTTGTTGTCGCTGGCGGTGTCGGGGTCGACAGAAAGGGCCGTTAAAACCCAGGTCTGCCTCCAAAGCGCTCACTCAGCGTCCCTCTGCATTTCGAGAGGGCCCCTTGTGCTGCCTCTGTGTATTGTCCGGTGGACAGGCACTCCCCGGATTCCAGAGGTGATTCCTGGAATGGGTGGTAGATAGCTGTTAACCTCCATCGCCCAGGATGCCCGGAGAGGATGTTGATCGTTTTCGCATTCTCTCTCGCAGTTCCGAGTGTGGATTTCACCCCGGAAAATAAGGTTGTCTGGTAGACATGCACCATCAACACCCTCCCTGGGTGACTCCTAACCCAGAATATAGGCCCAGCAGCCCCTCCGCGTAGCCTGGCCTTCCTCATGGGCTGCTGGTCAAGCACTATGAGTAAATGTCCACAGACAGAGGGAGAGGCACAGAGAGTGAGAGCCAAGCGTCAGCTGCACTGTCCACAGGGACCATGGCCCAGAAGTCAGGCTGAGTCTCCTTCCTAGACTGCAGGATAGTTCAGGACACAGCTATTTCTGCTCACTGTTTTTTTTATTTTAAATGTCTAATAAATAGGTCCTCAGAAATGTCTGTGAATCAATAAATGACTGAAGAGGTGGACATTAGAGATTTAGCGTAAGCTTCCACTTGCACAGATGAGGACACTGAAGACCCACAGGAAAGCAAACAGGAGAGCGATAGACTGTTTGGGTCAGTAGCTCAAGGAAACAGCTGATAGGCATCGGCGGCTGTTCACACCTGTGTGTGCTTTCCAGCCATGATGGCGGGATTCTAGGCTTGACTGACTGCGGGCGTGAGTGAGTGGGGGACACAGACAGAACTGGAAGGTACGCAGAGAAGTACGGAGTACTTCTGGGAGCTGGGAGCGAATCGGGATCTAAAACCACCTGGCTCCTCCGAGGCTTGCATTCTCTATAATCAGTTCACTTGGCTGAGCCTTAACTTTTTAATAAAATCTCTTTATTAAATTGACTTCTGGCAGCTTTACTGAAGTGTGATTAACATACATGTAATTCATAAATTTATGCAGTCTGTTCAGTAAGACTTGGCAAATGCATAGAGTCATGTAACCATCACCCAAGTCATGAAAGAGAACATTTTCACCCTTCAGAAAGTTTCCTGGTAGTCCCTTCTAGTCATTACCCCACCCCCAGAAACCTGGAAATCACCCTGGAAACAGGCTGAATTTTGCCATGAGCATTTGGCCTTTCTGGGACTGTCTCATAAATGGGTTCCCACTGTATGCAGTATTTTCCATCAGGCCCCTTCCACTCGACACAGCCAGAGTCCCACATACAGCTAAACGACCAGACCTTGTACAAACCGGCCTGCGCTTAGGGACAGGCTTGAGAGACTGCCTGCCCTGTGGAAGAGAGGCCCGGCCCTACAAGGCTCTGTTGTGGTGCACACCTTTAGCATCCACGGGTTGGTGGTACTGTTGAGTTCCTCCTCAGTTATTGCGCATGGGCTGCTGGCTGGCCAGTTTGGTGGCCGTAAGGATCTGAAGAAGATGGAAGAAAGTGTGCTAAATCCTTCAGCAGAGTAGCATCCAGATTGGCCACAGTGCGGACGTTGGAGGGAGAGTCTCCAGTGATAGCTTGAGGTTCATCTTCCCTCTCAGACTCTTATCTTTGCTGTCACCAGGGGCTCTGCCTCTCGCTGTGTGTCAGGCAAGCTTCTGGGCTCAATCTGGGCTTGTGCCCAAGATTTCTCTTCTCTGTCAGATGGACGTCTTTGGAGAGTTGTGCATATGGTGACAGGAGATAATGCTTTTCCAACACTTGGAAGTTCCCTAGTACTTTCAAGATCTCGCTAACAGCTGCCTGTCCCAGGGCATCAGCACATTTTGCCGTCCCAGCAAACCTGTGATGGAGTTGGTGGCTTTGATGGAATTCAGAAAATGACGCTGAAGGCTTCATTTAAGGGGAATGCTTTCTGTGAAAGTTCTAAGGACTCAAAACCCAGTTTCACTTTTTTAAAAAAGATTTTACTTATTTATTTATTTATTTATTTACTTACTAGGGGGAGAGAGAGAGAGCGCGCACAAGCAGAAGGAACAGTAGAGGGAAAAGCAGGCTCCTACCCAAGCAGGGAGCCTGATGCAGGCCTCTATCCCAGGACCCTGGCATCATGATCTGAGTTGAAGGCAGATGCTTCACCAACTGAATCATGCAGCTGTCCCCCAAAGTTTCACTTCTGACTATAGTTCATATTTAATACTGAAAAAGTATGGGGGCGCCTGGGTGCCTCAGTCTGTTAGGGGTTAAGCACTTGCCTTGGGCACAGGCCCTGATCCTTGTCCAGCAGGGAGTTTGCTTTGTGCTGTCTCTTTGAAATAAAATCTTTTAAAAATAATTTTGCAGCAGATTGGAAGTATAGCCCGTCTCCCGTATTTAAGTATATTTCTTTTATTCGAGAAACTCAGAAGCCATCTCTGGCCTTATTCTTTGCAAATACAATTAGGTTGTGGAAGTCCTCTTGCACCCCGGTCAAAACAGCACTTTCCCGTGCAGTAGTGCGTTGAGAATCTCTCAACATTCCCTTGGGCCTGTCCCACCTTGGGAAAGGATATAATAAAAAAAAAGACAGGCCCTAGGTAAGCATCTGCTCGGATCCGGCTTGGGCAGGTTCCCGCATTCCGCCATGTGGGCAGCGGACTGTCGTGCGCAGGCTCGCTGCTGGCCCACTGTGCGCAGGCGCAGATGCAGGTGTAGCAAGCGGTCGGGCTGGGGACCCGGCCTCTGGCCGACTCCGGGTTGTCGTTGGGGAATGGCGCTCCAGGCGGGCCCAGCTGCTTGTGCGAAGCTGTGCAGGTTCTTGTGGACTGTGGCCGTCTGAGTGTGATCATTCTTCATGGTGGAAAGTAACATATTCCCCCCCAGTTGTGACAGTCAAAACATGTCTTGAGACACCGTCAAATGTTCCCCGGGCTTGACATTTCGTTGGTGCAGAGATTTCATCCCTAAGTAGGGAATTACTCAAACCTTTCAGTGTTGCTCAAAATGGAGGTCCCGGGTGTGGAGCGTAGGAAGGGAAGAGTGAGTCTGCAGGGAGGGGAGGGGAGGGCCCCCCCCCCCGAGGGTGGAAATGGGAAGAAAACCTCTGAATTAGGGAACCAGAATTTTCTTGTCTGATTCTTCCCTTTTTCCTTTCCTTCACATAGAAGAAATACACGTGCCTGCATACATACGTAGGTTTTTGCTCAAAGTCACCTTCCCTGCAGGAGAGGGAGCCTTTGCCTCTGAACACCGTACATTGGGTAGATAACGCGTTGGAAGAGGGTCTGCAGAGACTTGACCTTCGGCTGGATGGCCGTGTGTGTTGGCAACGGATTTAGTGCCTGAGAAACAGTGCGTCCACTTAACGTTCGATTGTAAGGTCGTTCTGGCCGGAAACTCCTGTCCCCGGCTCTTCCCCGGCTCTTGTCGTCTGCGGTGGAGGCACTGGCGTGTTTCTCTCTGCTTTCCCTCGGTTTTCCACCGTTCAGTCCTCCCGAAGCGGCCGCGGGGGCCGCCGGCGCCGTGCGCCCCCTGCAGGCCGGCCTTGCGCAGCGCGGCGGCGGCGAGCCCCAGGCAGGCAGAGCAAATGTTTGTTCCCGCCTACGCGCGCCGTCGCTCACTCTGAATCCGGGCTTTATTCCCCCCTCCCCCCTCCCAGCCCACGCCCCACCCCCGCCGAGTTTGTTTTTCATCTTTCTAAATCCAGCTTCCTGTGAGCCGCGGCCTCTGCCCTGGGAGCCCAGGCGCAGATGTTTCCTCGGAAGGGGCTCTCGGGGCGCGCGGCGTGTTTCCTCCCCAGTGTCTCCTCTGCCACCAGAGCCCGCCCTGCCCCCACCAGGGTTCGGGGGCCTCCGGGCCCCCCCGGAGAGGAAGGCAGCGATTTTCAAGTTTAAAGCGAACTCTAGGACGTCTGCGTTTATTACTTGGTCAGTCACGTGGCGCTGGTGGCGATGGCGTCCGTGCCTCAGAGTCCCCCGTGTCATCAATGAGTGTGGCCCCAGCTCCTGTCCTAGGTGCCTGTGCGGAACTTAGGTTCCAGCCCAAGGGGACAAACTGGACGGCATCAACAGTCCGGTGTATAGCTCCCGGAGTGGAATGCATCGCCAGCTGTGCAAACAGACAAGTTAGGGCAGATCAGGGGCCAGGACAGACGCCTGGTATGCGTTTGTCCGAAGATGGGCAACTTAAGAGTCCCCAGCAGGAGGCGAGCGCCTTCCCCTTTCTCCTAAGCTCCCTGCAGGCCGGCTGCATAGCAAGAAGCCTGGGATGCAAGTTACTGGGGCAAAACTTGGCTCCGAATCCCGATTCTTGTCTGCCCTTCTATCCGCTGCTCCTCTTCGTTCCCCTCCTCAGAGGTCAGAGAGCCTTCATGAAGCTCCATTTGCTAGTTGTGAGGAAAGCTGAAAACCCAGTTCCGTGTCCTTTGAGCACTTACCGTCTAAGATGACCTCAAACTTGAGAGAGACTATCTTTCCCATTTCTCATTTATGTTGCATGAATGAATGAATGAATGAATGACTTCCCCTTACAGTAATGAGCTGCCGAAGGACAGACAGCAGGACGTAACTATGTGAAGATGTCCGGCGCTTCACGTGGTCACAGACCCACAGACTGGAGCAGGGAATCACCTTGACTCTGTGTGTGTGCGTGTGTGTGTGCGTGTGTGGACACAGACATAAACGGTCAGTATATGTGCGTGTTTCCTTGCTCCCACAGTCGTCTGTAATGAGGAGATATGGGGGGCAAGTTGGAGGAATTTGCCATGAGGTGAGATTGAGGAGTCGTGCAGGGACATTTCCCTGAAGCCAGCCGGGCCCTGGGGGGTGCACAGTGGCTCAGGAAGATGGGGCTGCTCAGGGCCAAGTTTGCTTTCAGAAGCCTTGCTATGACCAGTAAGTTCTCGAGTTAGCACTTTGGGGATGTCCGTTTCTCTTACTCACCGCTCGCAGCTGCCGGGTGAGTGTCACAGTGACTCCGTCACCGCGGGGAACACCTTGACGGGTGAGCACATTCGAAAGAGCGACCTTTGGGATAGCAGCTCTTGAACTTTGCCACCTGGAATGTGTTCTGCCTCTGGTGAGCTTTGCTGAGTCCTTACTTTAAAGGCTGACGTGGTAAAAACAGTCTTTGCGGTACGGCGGAGTAACAGGAACGGGGGGTGAGCGCCGCCGTTATCTGCCTGTTCCAAGTTCACTATCACGTAGGCTTCTTCTACTTCCAAGGGTCAGTCTGTGCTCTGTGGACTGAGACTTCTAATCTCTCACTGCGGGGCACATGCCGCAGGGTCCCACCGAGCGTTACAGTACGGGGTGGGGAGGGGGAGACGAGGCCGCGGGGCCTGACTCGGTGGCGCCCGGCGTTAGCGTGCATGACCACGACCACAGCGGCAGTGCCTCCGGCCCGGGTGGGACGCGCAGCTTTCTCAGCCCCCCCGTTGGTGGTGGTGAGACCTTCGTAAGTGAGGGTCCAGGACAGTCTGGAGTTTGATTTCGTGCTCTGAGGCCAGAAATGTGACACGTGACCCATCGCCTTGGGACAGCAGTCACACAGTCGGTGTCCTTGGACTCCTCGTTCCAGAACACGTGCAGACGGTCAGGGCGTGCAGAGCGCACAGGTGGCGAGTTTGAGAAGGGGAGGTCACCCTTGTGGCGGGACTCTGCCTCTCCCGTGCTTTCCTGAGTCTACTCACGGGAGGTGTGCAAAGTCACGCCCTGTAGCTGCTTCGCTTTGAAGAGCGTCAGCCACGTGGTCCTGGGGCAGCGTTGGCCGTGCTTTGAAGAACTCTTGGGTCACTGTCGTGGCCTCTTACGTCCTGAAAGCCGAGCTCTCCAGCATGTCTTGTCGGCAGCCATTCTTTGGTGGCCCTCCCTCTCGGCTGTAGTCGGGCTGCACACAAGGGCTGCTTGCCGGCCGCGCCCCGAGGTGTGTTTTGCGCACAAGTTCAGTTCCGTCTGGTTCCGTCTGTGGGAGCTCAGTCGTCACACCGTCACACCGTACCAAGCCGCGCGCTCGACACCGGTACAGCGTGTGAGTGTGCTTCGGTGCCACAAAGACCTCTGTGGTCCCACCCCTGGACAGCCCTGTGTCCCCTCGTTCCTACCATCCCTAGTCCTTGGCGACCACTAATCTGTTCTCCATTTCTATAGTTTTGTGAGTCCGTTATATAAACAGACTCATAGAATACGCGGCCTTTGGAGGTGGACTTTTTTCACTCCTCAGAGTGCCTTCGAGACCCATCCCAAGCTGTTGTGTGTGTTAGTCGTTTGCTCCTTGTTGTGGCTGAGAAGTGTTTCGCGGTCTGGATGCGCCACAGCCACCTGCTGCAGTGACCAGCGGCTTTTGTGCGACCATTTCTCTCAGGGTGCTGTTGCTGGGCTTTAAGGTAGTAGTTGTTGTTTGTTTCCAAGAGTTTATTGACTTACTTGTCAGAGAGAGCGGGAGCAAGCGAGAGCGAGCGCTCAAGCAGGGGGAAGGGGAGCGGAGGGGCAGAGAGCAGCGGGGGCCCTGGAGGAGCGCGGCCTCCCTCTCCCTCTGCCTCTCTGGCTCTCATGAGTAACTAACATCCTTAGGAAGAAGGAAAGAACAAACGAGCGGACCTAACTCTCTTCCCACGTGGCCGTGCCATTTCCCATTCCCTCCAGCAAGCCCGAGAGAGTCACGTCTGTGTGTCCTCACGTGCATTTAAGGTTGTCGCTGGTTTTATCTTCGCTGTCATGATGCGCGCGTGGTAGGACCTCACTGGGTGTATAGTTTGCATTTCCCCCCGATGGCCATCCTTCCTTCCTTGTTGTCTTCAGGGAAATACCTGTTCCGGTCTTCTGCCCGTTGTTTTTTAAAAAGACTTATTTATTCATGAGAGAGAGAGTGCGTGTATGGGGAGGGGCAGAGGGACAGAGAGAATCCCAAGCAGGCTCCACCTCCAGTGCGGAGCCCTGTGTGTGCCGATCCCAGGACCCTGAGATCGTGACCTGAGCCGGAATTAAGAACCTGAAGTCCAATCCACTGAGCCAGCCCAGGCTTCCAGTCTTTTGCCCATTTGTTAATTAGATGGTTTTTATTTTTTAATTAATTATTAATTTGTTTTTAATATTTAATTTATATTTGTATTATATTTTATTTATATATTTATATTTTATAAATTTATTTTATTTTATTTTACTTTATTTTATTTATTTGAGAGAGACAGAGATAATGAGAGAGAGAGCACGAGTGGGAAGGAGGGGCGGAAGCAGACTTTCCGCCAAGCAGGGAGCCCAATGCGGGACTTCATCCCAGGACCGTGAGACCATGACCTCAGCTGAAGGCAGAGGCTTAACTGACTGAGGCACCCAGGCGCCCCAGGATTTTATTTATGTATTTGTTGGAGAGAGAGCACAAGCAGGAAGAGAAGCAGAGGGAGAAGCGGACTCGCCGGGAAGCAGGGAGCCCGATGTGGGACTCCATCCCAGGACCCTGGGATCATGACCTGAGCTGTGCTGTGCATTTCTGGCCGAGCACACATGAATCAGTGTCCACTGGCCTGGCCCTTCTTCCTGCCTTGAAAGCGGGGAGCCGAGGGCCAGATGGGCAGTGTTTGGGGAGCTCTTTTCACCTCGGGCCTCATCTCTTCCGTTTCCTGCGCAGGGACTCCTGAGCCCCAGGCTGCTGTGGTCTGCTGACGGCAGAGTCCTCCGAGGCTGTTTCTTCCGGGAGCGGGTTCCTGGCTTTGCTGTCCTGACTCTGTGAACTTTCTCATCCCTAACGCCTTCCTCATGTTTTCTTTTTGTGTGGGTTTCTGTTTCCCTCCCCCTTTTCCCCTTTCTTTCATTTACACAGGCTGCCAACTTGAACCTGAATCACAATTACTTAGGACGCATATTATCTTGCCTGAGCAGAAAGCAGTGTGCTTTGTAAGGCTTTGGAGAATGTAGGTTTTCATTTGCCTATAGAGAAATTAATTAAAAATGAAGGGATGCATGACATTTTGAACGCTGCCCATTTTCTACAGCCGTGGCTAAGGGTGACCTGTTACTCTCCTCGTTTTGCAGATAGGAAACAAAAAGCACAGAGAGGTCAAGAAACTTGCCCAGAGTTAGCCAGGTGTAGCAGAAAGGGTCAGCAGCTCAAACCTAGCGTGTGTATAGCTCTGTGCAGAGGTTTGCTACGTGGTGCGCGTGCGTGCAGTGGTAACCGTGTCCCTAGAGCATCTCCTGTGCTCCCAGGCGCCCCACGTCTGCTGACTACAATGCAGTCCCATTTTCATGGCAAGTTCTGCAGGGCTCGTGTGACGTGTGTGTCATGTGAGTGTTTTAAGCTTTAGTTGCTACACAAGCCCCATTCTCCACACTTCCCTCTTTTGAGGCCACCCAATGACTAACACTCCTTCAGACCTCACAGCTTATCAGAGTTTCTAATGACCTCTTAGAAAGGGTGAAGTAAATTAAAATTGAAATATCATTTTATATTACTTCATAAGGCGCGCCCCCTATCTTAGGAGATGCGCGTCTGTCTACAGGCCTCTACCCTCTGCTCTTCCAGTGCTTTCCCCCTCTAGGCCCGTGGCTACTCGATTCACTCATTCCGTCACTTCTAGTTCTAGGTAGACACACTCACACCTGGGGATATCCCCACGGCCCCTTCCTCACCACTTGCTGCATCCCTAGTTAGGAAATCTTCCTTCCCCATCGTTTCTGAGGGCCCCCCTCCCTGGGTGTGGCTGGAATTTAGTTGCCATCCATTTTGAGCTTGTACGTAGATACTGAATTTGCCCTTCCATAAACCAAGCTCGGGCCTGTTCTTCCTCCTTTGGTTGGCCATATTGTTTGTGACTTACTGTTTTATCTGGGGTGCGTGGTGGACTTGACCTTCCCCACCGTGCTCGTGCTTACCACAAGCTCTGGGGTACTTCCACATTAATGGACTAGAAACATGAGGAAGGACCGGCAAAGGAGACGGAGAGGGAGCCCTTCCGGAAGAGCGATCCAACCATGTGGCCGCAACCCGTTATTCCCATTGGTGTGTGGTAGCAGATCAGTCATCATACTGCTGATGGCCTTCAGACGTCCTTCCAGGTTTGGGCTTTTAAGAAAACTGTTGAGCTGAGAAGGGCACAACATCACTTGTGTGGAATTCCTACCAAAAATGTACAACCTCAACCTAATCATGAGAAAACATGGGGCAAACTCAAATTGAGAATCTACAAAACAGCAGGCCTGTCCTCTTAAAAATGTCAAGGTCATGAAAGACAGACAAAGGCCGAGGAGATTTTCCAGATTAAGGGAGGCTAAAGAGATGTGAAAACTGAATGCATTGCGTGATCCTGGATGCTGGTCTGGGGAAGAATATATATAGCTAGAGAGGACATTATTGGGATGCTTGATAAAATTTGTAGAGAAACCGGGGACCAGATATACTATTGTATCAATGCTAAATTTGGGGGGCACCTGGGTGGCTCAGTCGGTTGGGCGTCTGCCTTCAGCTCGGGTTGTGATCCCCGGGTCCTGGGTTGGAGTCCTGAATCTAGCTCCCTGCTTGGTGGGGAGTCTGCTTCTCCCTCTCCCTCTGCCTGCCACTGTGCCTACTTGTGTTCTCTCTCTATCTCTGTCACATAAATAAATAGAATCTTCTTAAAAATGCTAAATTTTCATTTTTGAGAAATTTTTTGTTCTTAGAAAACGCACGGAAGCTTTTATGGGTTAAGGAGCATGATGTCTTCAGATTATGTTCAAATGGTTCCGATTATTAAATTTCATAGTATTTTCTTTTACAACATAGTGCTCTGATGACATCCGCAGCCACATCTCTTGGTGCACACGGCACGTGGCTGTGCATGTCTGTGGAAGGTTGGGAGAAAAGGGTCATGGCGGAGAGGTCATCCTGGGCCAGCGTCAGGCTTCAGTGGTATTGTCATCATCCTGGGCCAGGGGCTGATCCTCGATGCCCAGTTCTCTTCCCGTTTGTAGCGAGCTGGATAGACGTGTTGGATGATAACATTTATAAGTAGCTCCCATCGGTTTAGATGCCAAAGTTGTGAAATAAGTGTTGGTTTTCGGAGCCTTCTAGATTGCAGACTGACGGCAGGCCTCTGCTGCTCCCTTACCTGTTGCTTTGTTGTTCGGACCGGCCAGGCCGTGGCGCAGCAGGCGAATGCGGTGACCGAGGACATGTACACCAATGGCGCCGCTGCCCCAGGTAGTCCGACCCAGGCCAAAGGGCAGGAGGTACGGAAGGTGCGACTCATACAGTTCGAGAAGGTCACGGAAGAGCCCATGGTAATGTCATGCCCTAACGCCCCGCTTCTTCACGTGCCTGAGTGCCCGCGTCCCCGGCTCTCTCCTCCCGGCAGCGCTCATGCCTCCTCCTGTCGCGAACCCCAAGTACCCACGAGAAGTCTTCCTCCGGAGAAACCCCTTCAGCCGAAAATAACGCGTGCCGCCTGCTTTGTCCTCACCGCAGGGAATCACGCTGAAGCTGAACGAGAAGCAGTCGTGCACGGTGGCGCGGATCCTTCACGGCGGCATGATCCACAGACAAGGTACCCGGGGCTCCGGGGCTGTGCCTCCGCCGACGGCCCCAGCGAGCGGCGCGGGACGGCAGGGTCGCCCTCGCGACCGGGGCATCTCCGTGCGCTGGGGGTCAGGCCCACCGGGTCCCGCGCTCCTGTCCACGCTGGGGTCCGCGGCCCAGGTCTGAGCGGTGACCCGCACAGCCGCTGCGCCAGCCCGGACGCGCGACCGGGACCTGGACCACCTCGACTTCCCGGCGCTAACGGTTAAAGGGAAGATACACATTAAACAGAGCATTACAACGGACGGTTGTCACTTCTTCACACGAAGGGGCCGTCGGTTTTCTGATGCATCGTTTGGTAAAAGCTCTGTGTGGCGGGGGGGGGGGGGGGTGACTGTGTCTCAGTGGCCGTGGTCGTCACTGCTTTGCCGCCAGACTCGTGCCAGCCTCTGAGCCCTGCCCTCTTGGGTCCGGACTGTTTTCTACCCAGGGCGGCGCGGATACTGGTCACTGCCTCGCACACAGACTCTAACCGTTGGTTAACTTGACCGTTAGGTAGCGGTTGTGGGTTTTAGCTAAACGACAAAGAAACATGACACTCGCCAAGGACGTGGTGCCTTTGTTCTGCTTGGTCCACGAAAGTGCCAAGTTCTGGCCTTGGCACAGCCCTCAGGGGCTCAGAAGAGCGTCCCCTCCTCCCGCGGTCGTACGATGTGCTCTGGGTCGCGCCTGCTTCCCTGTGGTGCCTGGACGTGCTCTTTGCCGACGGGGTCTTCACTCTGTGCAGGCTCCCTTCACGTCGGGGATGAGATCCTGGAGATCAACGGCACCAATGTGACTAACCACTCAGTGGATCAGCTGCAGAAGGCGATGGTGGGTATTTTCTGTGCCTTTATGTTTGTGAACTGTGGATGCCCGTTGGGGTCGGCGGAAGGTGTTTTCCGTCAAGTCTTTGGGGCCTCACCGAGGGGACTCTTCCCACCGCTGATCTCTATTCTGTGCAGTGAATGACCGTTCTCTACCTTCATCTCGTACATTTCTAAAACAAGGCAAATGGCCTGGAGTATCTCCCTAGCAGGGACACTGGACTGGGTGTCAGAAAGCATTGGTCTTTATTGGCAGCTCTGAAACCCGGCCGTACTTGGGTCTAGCCTTACGAACAGGTGAACTCATTTCTCTAAGTCATCTGCAAACCACAGGTAGGAGTCCCTCTGCACAGCTCGGTTATGGAGAGTGGACGGGACATTATAAATGGAAAGGTGAGGGGTGTCTGGCTGACTTAGTCAGAAGAGCCACGACTCTTGATCTCGAGTTCGAGCCCCACTCTGAGCGAGAGCTTGCTTCAGACAACCGAAGCAGACCCCACCTGGGGCGGTCGGGTGTGGTTGGCCGCTGCCTGCGGGAGCCACCTGTCAGGCATTCAGCAGGGACCAGGGCTGTTGAACCAGGGAGCTGGGATCTGCTGTCATGAAAAGGCCTCATGTGGCACCTGGCCCGCTCTGTGGGAGGAACGGGTGACTCGATCTCAGGCTCGGGAGTCCGAGCCCCGTGTTGGGTGCACAGTCTACCTAAAAGAACAACAGACAACAACGACAACTAAATGAGGTGTACCTTTAGAAACAACCCAAGTCCTGTACATCGTATACCCAAGGACAGAGCCTCGAAAGACCTGAGGCAAAAACTGCTAAAACTGCAGGGAGGAAAAAAAGAAATCCCCAATTCTCGTGGAGGATTTTAGTATCTCTTCCTCACTGATCAGAGGAAGCACCCGGGTTCGTTTTGAACCTGATGCAAGCACACGGCATCAAAGCCCATGCCCGGGGCCTCGTGGGCTGATAAGCTCCCTGCTGGGGCGCTGGGGGGCTCCAGGCATGACCCTGGGGGCTCGGTCTGCCTGCTCGGCGGGGAGTCTGCTTCTCCCTCTCCCGCTCCCCCTGCTTGTGCGCTCTTGCTGTCTCTCACATAAATAAAATCTTAAAAAATCCTGAACATCCATGCACCTAATGACAGAGCTTCAAGTAAATAAATAATTAAAATCTTAAAAAAAAAAGATGTCTATTGCAGCAGATAGTGAAATAAAGTTGGCCACCACCAACATGCCCAGTAACGGGGAGTACGGCTGAACGGACAGATTATAATCTGTATAAAATCTGACAGAGTATAATCCCATTTTTGTTAAAAGCAGCCAAAAATACATACATATGAGTATGGACCTATGTACAAATGTTTGCAAATGTTTTCTTTGGCATGGAGAAAGGTATGGGTATATGTGGGCCAGATTCATTTCAGTTTGTCTGGAAACCTTTTAAGGTTGAGTGTGGGGAGGAGGGAAAAGTCATTCGCTTTTTCTTCTTTATTCTTTGTGCATCTTCAAGTTGTTCCATTGGCTTATAGGAGCACATGAGACTTTGATATTGGAGAAGGAATTGTCCTACAAAGTTTCAAAGTATACGATAAAGATGGGTGTTGGAAAAAAAAAACACTTTTGGGGGATCTTCAGGGCGAAAATAAGACTTTATGAAACCCCAGATCATCTATTATATATCCATTATAATTTTATTTCTCCTTTCTCAATAGAAAGAAACCAAAGGAATGATCTCATTAAAAGTAATTCCCAACCAGCAAAGTCGTCTTCCGGCACTGCAGGTAGGTGATGTCGTTTGCTGAGATTTGACTGAAATGACATGACACGAGTGCAGCTGCCTGGGGCTCTCTGAACGCAGGTGCAAACAGGCAGAGCTTCCTTCTGTAAGGAGTAACCGATGTGAAAGGAAAGAGTAAATCTCTTTATTCTAAGAGGGAAATGGGCAAAGCAAATGAACACATGATAATTCACAGGAGGAAAAATACAAATGGACATCGAACATGTGAAAAAATGGCCAGTTTTACCAGTCAGCAGAGAGACACAAGCAAATTGGCAGATATTTTTAAAGATTTTATTTATTAGAGAGAGAGAGAGCATGAGTTGGGAGGGAGCAGAGGGAGGGGCTCAATGCCAGGACCCCAAGATCATGATCTGGGATGAAGGCAGATGTTTCACCGACTGAGCCACCCACGTGCCCCACAAACTGGCAAATATTTGTAATATTAAATAAATAATATTAAATATTTATAATATTTAAATATTACAAATAAATAATAAAAACAGTAATAATAAAATAATAATAATAAATATATTCTATAAACTTATTATATATAAATTTATATAAATATAAATTTATTATATAAATAAATAAAATAAAAAAATAACAAAAACAGTAACAAATAGCCCGGGCACTGATAGCGCCAGAGGAAACTTACTCAAAATCCGTGGAGACTCTGCCTCGTACACATCGCTCCCCGAGAAGCAGTGGGCCCACGCCCAGTCCGCAGACGGCTCGGCCTCGGTAGAGGAGAGTGTATGGATGGGCCGTTGGCAGAGGAATGTGTGTGGGAGTGTCCAGCGCAGGTCATTTATGTTACCGTGGCAAAGTTTTCTCTTTGAACAAACTTTTAAAACTGAAGTTCGGGTGTATGTGGGTGTGTGTACAAAACGAGAGTGACTTTCACTTGTCCAGAGATGGGACATGGCTAGGCGCCCCTGTACCCTGACTTCTCACGTCGAAGATAGCTGTCGTGCCTTGGGGAGGGAATGTAGAGTGACTCGGTCCTCACCGTGGCCACTCGACGTTGCGTCTGTGCTGTTGCATAGGCAACTCCTTTTTGTTCATTTGCCCCAGACCCTTGCCAGTACTTTTCCCTCACTTTGGCCGTTGTGGCTTTAATCTGCATTTCTCTGGTGACTACAGTCTGCTCCTTGTTTTACGTTTTTCTCCATTTGGATGCCCTCCTTTGTGAAGTAGCCGTTCCGGGCGTTTTCTTTCGGCTTTGTAGGCGCTCTATGGATTCTGGCTAAGGATCTCACCCTGTGTCTGTCTGAGACGCGCCTTAGTTCTTCTTAGTTCTTAGTTACATTCGGAGACATTTGCCATCAGAGCCAGTGGGGCCTGTGTGTTTGGGAGCAGGGGAGGGTGAGGGGAGGACCGTGTTCCGTAACAGCTCTCAGTGCTTTCCTGTGGAGATAGAGTGGCTCATATTTTCAATTTCTTGTGTCGCTTTTGGGAAATTGTGTTTTGTAAGGGATTTGTCAAGTGTATTCATGCGAAGTTGTTCACAATATCTCCTTGGAGCCTTTTAAACATCTCTAGGATGTCTACCTATCTTTTACACAGTGGTTTTTATAGTTGGCCTGCTAATATCATCAGTAGATGACTGCACTTAGGTAAGTCCTCATTCTTGGAAAATTAGCTTGGCCCTCATATCGCAGTCTTGTAAATAATGCGGTATACTTCTCCATACATCGTAACTGACAACTTGTGCGTAGAAGGGCATCATGGAGACGAAGGGTAGCCATATTTTAAGACCTTTGACATATTCGTAATTGTTTAATGTACCGTGAAAAGATTTCCCAAGGAAACATGCATTTCCAATAGTGGCTGCTTTGTCCTTACTTTTCAGATGTTCATGCGAGCCCAGTTTGACTATGATCCCAAAAAGGACCATCTGATCCCTTGCAAGGAGGCGGGGCTGAAATTTGTTACTGGGGACATCATCAAGATAATCAACAAAGATGACAGTAACTGGTGGCAGGGGCGGGTGGAAGGTTCCTCCAAGGAATCCGCAGGATTGATCCCTTCTCCCGAGCTGCAGGAATGGTGAGCTGCTTTTGTAAGGGTGAAGGGGACCAGTGCGGGAGACCCAGGCTCGCCACACGTGGTCGCCTAGCTGCACTACTCTGTTTCTCGGCCGAGCCAGCCTCCAGCCTTACCTGGAGTGACAGCTGCAGCGGCCGCAGCAAGCCGATGGCTTGGCTCGCAAGCTGGTACGGGTAAAGGACCCTGAATTCTGGCTGACCTCATCTCTGGGGATGACCCCGTGGGAGTCTTCCAAACCACAGCCAGTCCTACAGAAGTAAACTCTTCCAATTAGAGGAACAAAGGAAGGGCATCTGGCCGGCCCAGTCGGTAGAACGTGTGGCTCCTGGTCTCAGGGTTGTGAGTTTGAGCCCCACGTTGAGGGTGGAGAGGATCTAGAAATAAACTCTTAAATTTGGAATTAGAGCAAAAATGAAATATAGCGCCAGCCCTGAGTGCTCATGGTGACAGACCCAAATAGGTTGGCTGTGGCTTCTGGGCCATTTTCAGAGGCAACACGTGTGAAGAACACCACGGGCAGGAGGCTGAGGAGGGCCCGGCAGCGGCCGCTGTAGCTCAGCAACGTGTGCCGTCATGAGTGGGGTCTGCTGAGGCCTGCCTGTCTGCGGGCAGCACACGCTTCATCGCGCTCCAGACAGCCCATGAGGCACTTCGCAGACTCTCTCTGCGGCTCCCATAGTGGCTCTGCAGACGCACCTCCCATGCCTTTCTGGAGAGTTCATCCAAATACCTGGCATTGGAAATGCATCCAGGACGAAGTGACGCCCCTCCCGCCATCACATCCTTCTCAGTGCAGCCCGACCGTTCGAGCTGGGCTCCTCCGTGCTAGTCTAAACCACGCTCATCGCAGACCCAGAGCCTTCTATGCCCAGGGAAGGGGTGGGGTGGGCAGCCGAGGCGGTACCAGCAGAGACACCGAGAGCAGGAGCCGGGGGCGGGGCATATGAGAGAGACACAGAGACTGGAGAGAGGGTGAGAGCTCCACACACAGGCTGAGAGGCAGACACAGAGAGACAAGATAGCGGGGAGGGAGAGAGGGGCGGGCTGAGAGCCAGGAGGGGCCTCAGAATGGGAGGGGACAGGATAAGACACCCGCCGAGGGGTGTAAAAGATGGGAGAGTCAAGGACAGCACCGAGGTTTTGGCAGATTGGTCTGGAGGTTGTTCAGTTTGCAAGATTTTATTATCAAGTGATCTCGCCGCCTAACCTGGGGCTCGAACTCCCGGAGCTGATATCTGGGCCCGCGGGCTTCCCTGGTCTGGAGGGTTGGGTGCAGGCGGGCAGCCCGGGCTTTTGCGCTGAGGCTCCCCTGACATTCTGGGTCATCTTGTCCTGCCAGGCGGGTGGCAAGTGTGGCTCAGTCTGCGCCCAGCGAAGCCCCCAGCTGCAGCCCGTTTGGGAAGAAGAAGAAGTACAAAGACAAGTACCTGGCCAAGCACAGCTCAAGTAAGCTTCCCGGGCGTCCCCTCTGCTGCGCGGCGGCTCGGGGGATGGTGTCGCGCGTGGGGGGACTGTCACCACAGAGAGCAGGCCGTGTCCTCTGCTTTCCTCTCATGACATCATTCATCTTCCCAGTACGCGGGAAGGAAAGCTGCTGGTCTGCTCCCAGCTGCACGTTGTCCTCACTCCTCAGGTAGCCAGCCGAACAGCCTTCCAGAACTTTCTCAGTGTGTCCGTGCCATCAGCACGACCAGCTCATGGTCTGAGCAGCCCCAGAAAAAGGCGTGTTTTCCCGAGAACTAATTGAGATTTTGGTTTTTTAACCTACCGTGGTAGGTAATAGAAATACACAGAAACTGTAAATGGCTTCAGCCGCTTGAGTACTCGTCCACCGTCGAGCTCCCGCCCCAGCCATTGGCTTTCCTGATGCAGCTGTGTCCGCCGGGCGGGTCGGGGACACAGAGGCTGGGCAGCCACGCGGGGGTTCTAGAGGGTTCGAAGGGTGAGCATCCAAGGAATCCCCGTACAGTCATGCGCGGCTGCGGGACGTGGGATGAGCCAGGCCCGGAGCCAGGGCAGCGGCGTCCGCAGCGCAGAAGCGTGTGCTCGGCCGGCCCGGCCACCGTCTCGTCCCCGCCGACAGCAGCCGCGCAGCAGTGTCCCAACTGTCCCCTCCGTCCCCCGGCTAGCTTACATGAAGACAGCAGGGGGGGCACTTAAGGCTCTTGCTGCTGCATCCATCCCAGCATTCTAACACCGAAATACAGTCAGGTCACCACGAGTCCAGGCCACGTGCCCCCCGCAGCCTTCCCGGCTGTGCCCCGGGCACATCGCTCGGCCTTCTTTGTCCGCAGTTTTTGACCAGCTGGATGTTGTTTCCTATGAGGAGGTTGTCCGGCTCCCTGCGTTCAAGAGGAAGACCCTGGTGCTGATCGGTAACTTCTCCCGCTGTCGCGCGGCTCGTTCGGGTCCATCCACCCGCGCTGTGCGATGCCCCCGCCCGCCCGCCAGGAAGGCGGGGAGGATGCAAAGGTGGAAACGGGGTACAGTCTCGGGTGCTCCGAGTCCTCACAGGTGTGCCTTCAGGATTTAGCCTCCCAAGTGGCACGGCAGCTAAGTAGTTCGGGTTAGTTAACCCCCACCCCGGCTTGCAACGGTAGTTGCTTCGAGGAACTCTAGTACGGCTCCGGAGAATTTCCCAGGAAAAGCGCTGCTTTAAATTCAGTTCCACTGGGACGTCTCGGGGGCTGTTGGTGCAGCATCTGCCTTCAGCTCAGGTCATGGTCCTGGGGTTCTGGGATCGAGTCCCGAATCGGGTTCCCCACTCAGTGGAGAGTCTGCTTCTCCCTCTGCCTGCTGCTCCCCCCGCTTGTGCCTTCTCTCTCTCTCCCTCTCTCTCTGTGTCAAATAAATGAAATATTCCCAAAAAATCAGTTCCACTAATTTCAGAGAGTTCAGTAAAGCAAGTATCTTGAGAAAAGACACAGAAAACCCCATGTGTTAGCGGCTGCTCTGGAAACAACACTTACGTTCTGAGTCCTGACCCTCGGCCCTTAGAGCCTCCTCTCCCAACTGGGACACAGGGCTTGGAGCCCCAGACCCTGCTGGCCCCTTCCTGATCCCAGTCTGGAAGCCACACCAGCTCACTGTCACCCACGTCCCATTTTGAAGCCTGTCCCCACCTTTGTCTCTGGGGGGAAAATGGAACCCTTGATGAGAATAGTAGCCTGGTTCCCGTCTTCAAGCCTTTCTTGTCTCCATCCACAGGAGCCAGTGGCGTCGGCCGCAGCCACATTAAGAATGCCCTGCTCAGCCAGAACCCAGACAAGTTCGCGTACCCCGCCCCATGTGAGTGCCTCTGCGGTCCTCCCGAGTGCCCTTATCTGTGTGCGACTTTATCCTACATGTTTGATGATAAAAACAGAACACAGTTGGGAAGGATGCAAGTATGTGTACGTAACTGCTGTGTTGCTGTTCTCTGCGCTGTTTGCCTGCATAGCAGAGGCTGGTGAAGATACTCTCGTCCTGCTCTAAGCAAGCAAGCAGCGCTGCTGGGCTGCCCGGCTGGCTCGATTGGCGGCACGTATAGCTCTGGATTTCTGGGTTGCAGGTTCAAGACAAGACCTGTGTTGGGTGCAGACGTTCCTTACGGATACAATCTTTAAAAAGTTCTTACTTTGTTCATGTTACTTTATATTACCAACATTTTCTCATGTGCCGAAATCCTAGTCCTCTGAGTGGCTGTAGCTATCCACCACTGCTTGACTTCTAGGCTGCCTCTGATTTTCCAGAAATGTCTTCTGAATCACAGCAGCGCTCGGGAAGGGCACAGTCTGGGCAGTCGTCCTCAGTAGAACAATCAGGCCAGTGGTCAGGTCGGGAATCAGAGGCCTTGCTCTCCCAGAACCTGCGTAGTCTGTACTTATCAATGTAGGAAACTGGGTTCTGTGTTTGTGTGTTTCTAAGATTTTATATATTTATTTGAGACAGAGCGTGTGTAAGAGAGAGAGAGAGAGAGAGATCACGAATAGGGGGAAGGGGTAGAGAGAGAAGCCGACTCCCTGCTGAGCAGAGAGCCCGATGCGGGGCTCCATCCCAGGCCCCTGGGATCATGACCTGAGCCAAAGGCAGAGGCTTTAACCCACTGAGCCACCCAGGCTAAAAACTGAATTCCAAATCTGCTATTAGTATTTTTTTACTCCTTGCTTCTATATTTTGCCTTTAGGGATAAGTGACACGCCAGGGGCAGAAAGCAGACAGCCCTGGGTTGAGGAATGAGTGGGAAAGTTTAAAAGTAGAAATAACTAGTAAAGAAGAGTTGTTGTTTTAGAAGATGGGAAGAGAGAGGCCCGAGCACTTGTGGATTGAGAGACAAGCAGAAGTTGCTCAAGACAAGGGGGTAGGGGGCTTCATGAACATGGGATGCAGGAGACGTCCACTGGGAACGGGTGCGAGGGGTTGTGTTGCAAGCCGTGATATGTGGAGCACGTTTTAGAGGACAATTTATATGAATAACAGTAAATGTTGTGACTTAAGAATGTTCCAACATTTAACAAAATGAGTTTGAACCAAACCAAAGTACTCTTCTTTCCACGCTATAAAAAGGAAATTTTACATACGCTTTCAAGAAATCCTAACCATAGCCCATAGATCTGCTTTAAAAATATAATCGGGGGGGGGCGCCTGGGTGGCTCAGTGGGTTAAGCCGCTGCCTTCGGCTCAGGTCATGATCTCGGGGTCCTGGGATCGAGTCCCGTGTCGGGCTCTCTGCTCGGCAGGGAGCCTGCTTCCCTCTCTCTCTCTGCCTGCCTCTCTATCTACCTGTGATCTCTCTCTGTCAAATAACTAAATAATCTTTAAAAAAAAAAAAAAATATAATCGGGGGGCGCCTGGGTGGCTCAGTGGGTTAAAGCCTCTGCCTTCGGCTCAGGTCATGATCCCAGGGTCCTGGGATCGAGCCCCACATCGGGCTTTCTGCTCCACAGGGAGCCTGCTTCCTCCTCGCTCTCTGCCTGCCTCTCCGCCTAGTTGTAATTTCTCTCTGTCGAATAAATAAAATATTTTAAAAATATATATATAATCAGGGGCACCTAGGTAGCTCAGTCAGTTGGGGGTCTGCCTTCAGCTCGGGTCATGATCCCAGGGGCCTGGGGTCCAGTCCCATGTCGGGCTCCTTGCTCCGCGGGGAGCCTGCTTCTTCCTGTCTCTCTGCCTGCCGCTCCCCCGGCTTGTGCGCTCTCACTCTAACAAACAAAATATTTAAAAAATATATAATCAGCTGTCCTTTCCCCAGTTCTGAGCTCTCATATTCCTGGGGCTGGTGGTTTAAGCGGTATGGCACTTCATACAGGGAAAGGGACAGGAATTTTGTACAGCGGGCTTTGCCTCTTGAAGGTCCAGTACCTTCTAGATGGACAGGGCATTTCTTACTCTGCGGGATCCTGTGAAAGAAACCCCGATATTAAACTCTGCACCAAAGGCAGCTGGTATTCATGGACAGAAGCCATGGGCCAAGGCCCTAGGGGACGGTGAGGACCCCCAGTTTCATTGGGCATTTGGCTTCTTGTGCAGACACGACACGGCCGCCCAAGAAGAACGAGGAAGACGGGAAGGAATACCACTTCATCTCCGCTGAGGAGATGGCCAGGAGCATCTCCGCCAATGCGTTCCTGGAGTTCGGCAGCTATCAGGGCAACATGTTTGGCACCAAATTTGAAACCGTGCACCAGATTCATGAGCAGGACAAGATCGCCATCCTTGACATCGAGCCCCAGGTGGGGAGGCCTGGCAAGGCGGGCACGGATGAGGTTTGGTGCACGTAATTTTGGTGGAATTCTCTAAAACCAGAACAGTTGTGCCGGGAAGGATGGAAATAGCGCTGGGTTTGGTGATGCTCAGAGAGATGTTTCAGAAGGAAGTCATCAGGGCGGCTAACTCTGGCACTTCCTCTTCTAGACCCTGAAGGTTGTCCGCACGGCAGAACTGTCACCGTTCATTGTGTTCATCGCACCTACTGACCAGGGTGCTCAGGTGGGAAGCCAGGGTTCCGCAGGGCGGGTGGACGTTCATTCTCCAGGTTCACCAGGACTGGGACATCAGTCCAGAGCTCAGCCTGTGACCAGACCTCCCCTGAGCCTCCTGGCTATTGCTGCCCTTCTTCCTGCAAGACCAGGAAGCCAAAGGGCATGGGGCGCATTTGCTTTACTTGGCAGACGCTTCCTAAACCACTTGGTAGGCCGGCGTCCGCGCCAGCTCACGGACGGAATAAATCAGGAACAGTCCAAGGTCCACAGGTGCTGGGGGCCCAGGGGCAGAAATAGGCACTTTGGCAGATCCTGACGCTGGGGCAACGTGGGCTTCAGTGGGAAGGACAGAGATGGCGCTGAAGCCACCACACCGCCAGGGGTGTAGCGTAGCTGTGGGGAGAGAGGAAGAGCTAGGAGGCCAGGGATCTACTGAGAGGGCCGCCCCTGCTCAGCACACCTCGGAGTTCCTGTCCCCGCTGTCGCCGAACACAGCGGAGCCCCGTATCCACGTGGTTGAGCTGCTTCAGCCTTCGTGGCCACGTGGCATCCCCCGCGCACGTGTGGCAGGACCGTTCGTGTCACTGGTCCCATCCGGCCGTCCTGGATCCTGTCGGACTCGGTGGCCGGTGTGTGTGGCAGGGTTGCCAGGTCCTGGAGTGCTTGCAATGGGGACTGAGAGCTCGCCGGGAGGGCGCTTATTCCCCCGTGCGGGAGCGCATTACTGGTTACTGGTTTGACTGGTCTCCTGGGGAAACAGAGCCTCACCACTTTCCTCTGTCACCGCTAAGGGCTTGCGTGTCCTCCCGACTGTTGAGGGCCGTTTGTATCTCTCCTGCCAACTGCCTGGTCCTGTCCGTAGCTCGTTGCTCTTGGCTCATCAGCCTTTCTCCCACCGCTTTCTGGGAACTCAGGTCCGGCTCAGTCGCCGTCCGTGATGGGCGGGCATAGGCATCGCTCCCCATTCGACGCGGCTTTGGGCGCTCCTTGCGATGCAGATGTTTTTATGGAGTTACGTCTTTCCACGGCCACTCGTTTAGGGTTCTAGAAACAGGGCTGGGGTTGTATGTCACCGTGGCCTTGTCCCAGGATGGCCGCTGTGGCGAGCAGCAATGGCGAGACGCTGCTCAAGTCCCTGCGGGGCCGCGGTCCCGCCTCGTTCGAGGGCCCGCACGGGCTGCGGTGGTCTCGTCTCCCCGCGAAGGCCTCCGGGGCTAGAGTCGTGAGGCCGGGGACTCTGAGCCAGGAAGGGGTCCCCACAGGCAACGTCCCTCAGAGCCCGTCCGCAGCCTGTGGGGCTGCCGTGCCGGGGCGCCCCGCTCCAGCCCCGCGTGTCGTGTCTTTGCAGACGGAAGCGCTGCAGCAGCTGCAGAAGGACTCGGAAGCCATCCGCGGCCGCTACGCGCACTACTTCGACCTCTCGCTGGTCAACAACAGCGTCGACGAGACCCTCAAGAAACTGCAAGAAGCCTTTGACCAGGCGTGCACGTCTCCACAGTGGGTGCCCGTCTCCTGGGTTTACTAAGCTCGCAGGAAAGGGGCACCTGCTCCGGGCCCTTCCCTAGCGGTTGCTCCGCTCTCCGGCACCTGCTTTGTCTGCGCTTGTCCTACCTAGGCCGGCGGGGGTCAGTCTTGCTCAAGTTTCTTGGCTGGGCTCTGATTTTCCTGAGAAACGGAGCCCCTTGACCGGGCTTCCAGACGGATCTCTGGGAATCTGAAGCCCGTAGTACTATCAAAATGCAACTGCTCATCAGAAAGGGCGATGGCCTCATTCCTTAAAGCCTCTCCCGCGTCTCAGCACCTGTAACCTTGACTTTCTAACATGCCAGACCGAAGCGGCTGTGCAGTAGGATGTCTGCTCTAGGGAAGCCCTCAAAAGCAATAAAACGTTGCTGTGTTAAAATGCCGAGACTTTGTCAATCTCTGGGTCCCTGGAGAGGGAAAGGGCACCACCTGCGAGCCCCCGAGGACGGCATCCACACCAGCTGCCTCTTCCTGGGTTCGGAAGTCGCCCTCAAGCACGCAGAGGCCAGGGCACCCCGAGCTCCCGTGAGGGCGCGTGCAGGGCAGGGCGCCATGTGGTGCTGCGTGTGGACTGGAGCACAGACATGTGACCTGTCACACAAGGTGGCCGGCAAAGGTGTGATCAGCCCATTCTTCTCTGGCAGCCGTTCCTGTTTTCTCTTCATTCTCCAGACGTGGTTTCCAGAGCAGCCCCACGACCGGCTGCCCGAATTAATCCGTATGCTCACCCAGCAGCCGGCTGCTGAGACACAAACCCGTGCCCTCCCGGCGCTGGGGCCCACAGACAGGCACACACGCAGCCTCCTGCTTTGACCTGCCACTGGCTTTCATCCTGACCTTTCCGGTGAGGGAAACCCAGCCCCGGGCCTAGGCTTGGAATCCCTTCCCACACACACCGGCACCTCCAGCCAGACCCGTGACTGTTTGGGGAGATCACTGGATTGGGGGTGATGCCCCTTATCTAGCCAGTGTCCTGAACGAAGATTCCAGAGTATTTGGTCCCATGCCAGATAAAAGGCCCCAGGATCAATGTTGTGAGACACAGAACCAGAGAAAGTAACCCAAGGAAAAGCATCAAATTTCAAATAGAACAAAGTTGCCTAGATTTTTAATCAAAATAGTTTATATTTTTTTGTTCTACTAGTTTGACATCCCCAACAATTAGAAAACCCAACAGAAAATACTTAAAAACAAGTAAACTTTAATAAGTAAAAAGTACAACCTTCTCCCAGCAATGAGGGACTGCATCCTTTGAAAGTAAAGGAGAGTTAGAGGAGGAAATATGGATGATTCTTTTGCTTCCATCACGAACACAAGGAGGCCGACAGGGGCAGGTGCATGAAGCCGGACCCCCAGGCTCCGGAGGAGCACACGAGGGACCGCTAAGCCGGAGATGGCCTGCGTCTGGCCAGAACAGACCGCTGTCCTCACAGGACATGGGGGAAACGGCTTCTCCCCTCAGCGAACAATGTGGTTCGGGTCTATTCCCTTACGTGCTCTACACCATTTCACTGAGCGACATTTAGAAACTTTTAAAAAATGGGTAGGGGATGGTGCAAAGCAGGAGAGCGCTATCGCGTTCAAAGAACCATCGACAGCAGCTGCCTATGGTTCTGGGCTGTGCTGGATCTGAGGGAGACGATCCCCAACTCTCCCAAGCAGGGAAAGGGGCGGCATCAAAGCTGCTTCCTTCTCCCGTGTCCTTAAAACAGGACAGGATGGGGCGAGCACACCAGGCAACGTCACCCGAGTTCTCGGGGAGCAGCTAAAATGTGCCGGAACGCTCCACCCGTCCTGGGGCCTGTGACGCATTCCCTCAAGAACGAAAGGAATTCTGTTTTCCCGGGAAGGCTTTAATTCCTCCTCCCAGCCGGACCCGCGCTCTGGTGCTGTCCGCTACTCAGAAACCCCTTCCGCTCTGATCTTCTTCTTCTTCTTCTTCTTCTTGGCACCGTCACTGTCCTGGGAAAAAGAGAAAGCCTCACAGCACCTGTTAACAAGCAAACCAGGGACATCCCAAAAGCCCAAGAAGCCTTTGCAGGATATAGGAGGACATTCCCAAGGAAACCAGTTTTGCACAGAACACCAGGTCCTGAGCTCCCCAGCGACACCGCAGCGGGCTCCTACACACACGCCCTCGCCACCAGCCGCACCGCAAGCGTGCGCGTGCGGTTACTACGAAATGGTGGCACGAAGGGCACGGGTCCTGTCCTGACCGGGTGTGTACGTACCCCGTCTCCCGGGTCGCCCGCACTCTCTAGAGCAGCTTTGGCCTTTTTGTCCTTCTTCTTCTTCTTTTCCTTCTTGACCAGCTGTGGGGAGGTCTCATCACTTTCACTCTCTCGTTTCCGCTAAGGTGGACACAAGCCATCAAATGTCAGATTTGGGGCAAACACAGATGAGAAATGTTCAGTAAGGCAGGGACCACCAGAACAGCCCGACTACAAGAGGAAGCTTTCTAATGACAAACCTTAAGAGAACCTTAACTTAGAGAATTCAAGCACGTCCTCACCCCCCGACACCGGGAAGCCAGGGCCACAGCAGGAGCCTGGGAAGTCGGCCCGCACGCCTGTGAAGGAGCAGACAGGCCCCACGCACGCCGGGAGCGCTTCCCAGGCCGCTCGTTCCAGGCCCCTCAGTGCACCCATTCTGTGCTCGCATGTCAGGGCTGCCCCCCGGGCCCTGAGAAGCTGAGGTGGTCACACATACTTCCCTTGACCTTCTCTAAGGCTGTGCTAACTCGATCCAGGGCGATCAGCCACAGGTGAGTCCGCCCCAGGGAGGGGCCAGAATAGCGCGTTCCTCCACGGAGAGCCAGCCGCACCGCCTCCGCGAGCTGGGAGCCGAGGCCAGTCTGATTTCTGAGCCCCCCTCCCCTCAGCAGACACAACAAGGAACAGAACTGGAGCCCACACCGTCACGCCAAGGTCGCACGGCAGCGGCGGCGGCCTTGCCGTGCTGAGCCACGACCCGTGATGGGAGCAAAGCCGCTGGGACAAGGCGACACGATCGTGTCCCAGAGCGCACTCCCTCCTGCTTGCAGCACGTTCCTTACCTTTGGGGTTTTTACTGCTTCAGCAACTACTTGGGGGGCTTTTACCACTTCGGCAACTTCCTGTGGGTCTTTTACTCCCTTGGCCCCCACGTCTCTCTTGGCAGAGTCACTGGAAAAGACGCAGCAAGCGGTGAGATGTGCTGAGCGGCCTCCGGGGAGGTCCTGCTGCGTCCCCAACCAGTGATATCCGGCAAGTCTGAAGCCACCATCACAATACTGACGACAGACAGAAGAACTCACCACTTATTATTGCAGACTGACTCCCTCTAGAGTCCCACGAGCCAGACTAGAAAGGGATAACTGTCTGCGGGGCAGGCCCGAGCCCCTACCTGGCCGGGCGTTCGAGAGGAAGTCCCTCTAGCCCCCGAGGCCTCATTGGCACCACGTCGTCACAGCTCTCCCCGACACTACATCTGCCCCGCGCCCCACACCTGGGCTCCCTGATCTCCCGTCCCGGCTCCCCTGGGCAACCCCTGGGCTGCAGTGCGCCCGCCCCTCTGGGCTCCGCGGCCTCCCCTGCCCCCCCAGAGCGGACGCACTACAGTAGTGCCCGCGCGGGGCTCCGAAGCGCCCTGCCCTCACCTGTAGTCCACGTACTCCTGCATCCAGGTGGCAGGCGTGCTGTCTGTGGGCTTGCCGTGCTTATCCAGAAGACCCTGCTTGATCATCAGCTTCTTCTGACTTGCCTGGTGGTGGGGCACACGAAGCGGGTACTATGGCGGCTCCGTGGAGGCCCCTCCCTTGGGCCTCACACTTCTCTGCAAAGTACTCTGAACTCACCCTCTCCAACAGCAGCAAACGTGGGACTTGTCAAAAGTCACAAAGCCTCCTTTTATCAGTGACAGCCTCCGAAACGTCATTTGGTGGCCCCTCCCTCCAGCCCATTCTCCCACCACAGGGCCTTTGCAGCACACGCTCTTCCGGCTTCCCCAGACCCTACCGCCTTCTTCACCAACAGAAAGTCCTTTATGCTGGCTGGCATGGCTGGCAACGATCCCTTACCCAGACCCCCCAACCAAGTTGAGCCCCTCATTCCGCACTCCCGAGGGTCAGCCTGCAGCATGGCTTTGGTCGTGCAGTATGAGCGACAGCCATCCGCTTCCCCCATTAGACTGACACCTCTAAGGTCTGAGATGGTCCCAATCCTACCCGCCAGCACTCCCCAGAGCCCAGTACAAGGCAAGTTGTGGTGGCAGGGATACAGCCAAGGGCTGCCCACGTGAGTATTCAATAACGCAAAACTGCAGAGTTACTCACAGCAGGGCGCACACCCAGCCCCACTTACCTTTGGACCTAAACCCCACTTCCGTGGGTAAGTGTCTCTCTCCATGATGACTCTCTTGATCTTGGCTACGATACCATGGTCACAGGTAGAGATCACTGCTGTGGTCATCAATGCAACGGCTGCAGGTGTTGGAATGAGATTAAAGAATGACTTGGAAGGGAGAAACTTCCTATACTCTGAGCCCTAATTCCACCGTTTTATATAAAATTTTAAAACCCCATTTTTGGGGCACCTGGGTGGCTCAGTCGGTTAAGTATCCAACTCCTGATTTCAGCTCAAGTCATAATCTCAGGGTCATGAGATCGAGCCCCGTGTTGAGCTCTGAAGTCAGTGCGGAGCCTGCTCAAGATTTTCTCCCCCTCTGCCCCTCCCCCTGCTTGTATGTGTGTTTGCACAATCGCTCTCAAAATAAGATCTTAAAAAACAAAAAACTAAACAAAAACAAAAAACCCCAAACATTTAAGGGGCACCTGGGTGGCTCAGTCGGTTAAGCGTCTGCCTTCGGCTCAGGTCATGATCCCGGAGTCCCGGGATCGAGCCCCGCATCGGGCTCCCTGCTCAGCGGAGAGTCTGCTTCTCCCTCTGCCCCTCACCCAGCTTGTGCTTTTTTTTTCAAATAAATAAAATCTTTACAAAGAAAAAAACATTTAAAACTCGAAACTCTACTGCCTTGAGGTTTCTTTTGCTCAGATGTTCATATGGAGAAAATCCACCGCTATGAGAAAAAAGCTCTGAAACCACATTAAAATTGTCAGTTAAAAAAATATTTACACTAACCACGTAAAAACCAACGTTTTCTAGATCCTCAGGAGACCTCTTCATAATGAAATCAGAGGTATCCATTTACCATGCCTAATTTGCACCAGAAAGCAAGCACACCATGAGAGTCCCTTCTCTGTGGCAAGCAGCCAGAGGAGGGGACCCCTCCAGTAAGGCACCTAAAGATACGCTCACCAAGCTTGGGGCTCAGCCCACACATGGGGAACAGCCTGCAGAGCCCCTTCAGGGCAATGGAACATTTGAAGTTTTAAGGGACACTCCAACAGCAGCTCAAAGCTCACAAGTTAACTGCTACCGGCAGACAAGGAACGGACTGAACTCTTCATCTCAATCACCACAGACACTTATTCCCTTCATTAAGGGTTTTCCCTCTCCCCACTGGAGCCAGGCTGCTGCCACACGGCCTCCAGCAGCCAGCTGGGACAAGGGAAGCCCCACTGACCTCATCTCTCTGCCCATCTAACACAGTGCTGTGCTTTGACTCCCCCTCCACGTCCCAGACAACACAAGGGTTAGATGAACCCGAGGAGCCGGGACTTTGGGTCCTGCTTAGTGAGCCTGGCTCCGATGGTACAGAAGGAACCAGGGCAACTTCTCTCACCCATGCAGATCGCCTCCCCTTTGGTGGTGATGACCACGATCTCCTGATTGACTTCGATGCCATCCTCATATCGGAGAACACCTGGAAGCATGATTTTTGCCCCATAGCAGATTGCATTCACCTGCAGAGACGGCACCGCACGTCAGAGCCCCAGCTGCCGCACAAGCCCCTGCCCGCCACCCGCACCAGCACAGGGAACAGCTCGGGGCGGTCGGGGCGGGGCTGCAGAACGGAGCAGACGGCACTGACAGCCAGGGCCACGATCTGGCGCACCGGCGCACGCAGCAACCGCCCACCACGGGCAAGGCACCTTAAAACCCACCGACACAGAAATGTGAAGGAGGAATTTAAATACCTACTCTTCGGGGCGCCTGGGTGGCTCAGTCGGTTGAGCATCCTGCCTCTGGCTCAGGTCATGATCCCGGGGTCCTGGGATCGAGCCCCGTGCTGCGCTCCCTCCTCAGCAGGGAGCCTGCTTCTCCCTCTCCCCCCACTTCATGCTCTCTCTCAGATCATTGAAAATAAGTAACTAATATTTATAAAAAAACAAATACCTATTCCTCATTTCTCTACTGCACTTAAAGGTATTTTCATCTTAAACCAAAACCTAACCTTGGCTTTCCTTATTTACTCTTCTCTCTTTTTTAATTATTAAGGAGGGAAACCCTAACAGAAGCAGGAGACCTTTTTGCTTTTGGGGAAGATCTGGCCTCTAACAGGCCTCCCAAATCACCAACAAGCAAGATCACTGAGGCCTGCTGAACCAGTCACATGCAAGTTCAGGCCACCTCTCCCTGAGTTCAACGGCTTGTGCCATCTGGCCTTCACTTACCTGGATCTCTTCCTGACCGTATTTCACCTCTCCCCTAAACCGACCCAGAGGGCACCAGTCTAACCCCAGCGTAAGGAGGCTGTATCACATTTATGTCGTGTTTCTCAAGATTGTTTTTTTTTCACTATTATAATGGCATAGTATACCTCCGTTATTTCTTTTCTATTACAAAGCAAAACATACAAAAAATGCATCAAACACCTTCAACTCAACTATCCTTTGTCCCTGATATAATTATATCGTTAAGAAACTACTTGTGGGGCACCTGGCTGGCTTAGTTGGTGGAGCAACTCTTGATTTCAGAGCTGTGAGTTCGAGCCCCATGCTGGGTATAGAAATTACTTAAAATCTTAAAAATAACTACTTTCAACATTATTTAGTAAATGTGCTTAAAAAAAGAGCTTAGTAAGTTCAGTGATGTTTAGGTTTTATAGCCTCAAACTAAGATATAAAGGGAAAAAGCTTTACTGAAATTCCTAAGGACATAGCTTATAATATCTCTGAAATGCTCGTCTTAACTTTCAATCCCAATTAAAAAAATCTTTTCTGGCAACAACTTAAAAATATATCAAGGTTTCTTAGGCACATATAGGACTAGCAGGTTACAGGAAGGCAAATTTGATGTACCACTGATAGTTTACTTTGGGAAAATTCAAAGCGAATGTTTAAACAATCTGCCTTATTTTGATATGGAATTATGTCTAGCACTAAAGTTTCCCCTCTAATTTAGTATATGTGGCTTTGATTTAGTAAAAACAATTATGAATGCTTATTAACAAAGAATCCAGAGCCCAACTTACAAAACCAGAAGAAAAACAATAAGCCCGATGGAGAACAGTTAAGTTCCTGCCCTGCCACACCTCTTCACAGAGTGTGGATTTCAGAACGGACAGCATCTCATCCTTGTGGAGTCACATCTTGTGCAAACGTGAACTTGTAGCCCAGAACTTACTGCACTGTCTTTCATCACCAGCCTTTTATGAGAAGTCAACAGCTTTTCCAAAGGGTAAACGACTCGCCGCAGGTAACTGTCATCCTTGTGGTTGTCATACAGCCACTGGGCGTCAAGCACATCATGCATCGTCACCATGTGGTCCTGAAAAGCACCACGTGTGAAAACTATGCAGCGTCGCTGTCCCTGAAATAGTCCAGCCGCCCCCAAACTTCCAAACCCTGAAAGAATTTAGTCTGCACTCACTGGCCTTCATTCTCTTCAGAAGCCCCTCTCTTCTACACTCCCGTAACTACCGCTTTACTGAGATCTAAGCAGGCATTTCTGTAGGCCAAGAGGCAGCGAATGAACAGAGTCATGTTCTCTATCCAATCATCTCCCGCAGCCCAGGTTTCAATGTTCCAAAGTTTAATTAACAGAACAGGGAAGCTGCCCTGAGCTGAACTCAACACTTTGGAAACCGCCTCTTCCAGGCTGTGAAGCAGGCGGATTGCAGCAAGGGCGGAAGGCGTTAAGTACCAGCTCTAAAACTTCTAGCCCCGCAACGGTGTACCTTTTCACTCATGACTCCAGAGCGAACCCTCCGAAGTTCCTGCATCTGACCGCCAACTCCCAGTAACAAGCCAAGGTGCACACACAGTGTCCGAATATAGGTGCCGGCCTCACAACTCACCCAAAAGATACCTACGACACACACACAGAGACGTGAATACATCACTGGCTGACAGGCACAGAGCTACTCTCCGAGCCAGCGAGACTACGTGCCATAGAAACAGGCTCTGACCACACCATATACTAAGGGCATTTGCTCCTAACCAGAAACTCTAATTCCCAAGTATGTGGTCCTGCCCACACGTGGTCAACGTCAACTCAGTTCCCCACAGGCCCATGACCCACCTAATCTTCTTTCGGGGTCATACTCGATCATCTTGCTCTCATATATGGTCCGCACTCGGAGCTGCCTCTTCACCGCAGCAATCAGCGGGGGTCGCTGGAATAAGGCACCTGTCAGAGTTTCTAGGGCCTGAGAATAAGCACAAACCAAAACAAAGACTCATTCCACAGACTCTCACATAGGAGCAAACAGTCTACTGTGGCAGTTTGAGGACACCAATGAAAAAGTTCTTTTCAATCACGTAAGACCTCAAAAATGTCCTTTCCCTTTTTGCTTCTTTATTCAATGACACAGGGATGACTCAGTGCTTGCTTATCAGAGCCCTTTTCTCAGAAGGGACATGGCCAGAAGTGCCCCTGTCAATGTGCAGTACCCATCCAGGCTGGACTGAGCAGCCCACTGAAAAGGGCACAAGACAGGACAGCCAGGGAAGCCACCTGCCACAGGTGTCCAAGGGCTCAGATACCCAGGCTGCCCATAATCACAAACTTACCCTAGAAAGTTGAGTCCCCCCTTCAATAGCACTGTGTAGCCGGACAATTCCCACATACTCTTTGCCTAAAAAATGACAAAAGAGTAGTCAGGTGTGGCCACTGAGTTTTCTGTATTTCTATATGGTCACAGTCCACCCTGTGCAGCAAGAAAAGCATGCAGTTTGATGACCTCTTTCTGTCAAATTTCCATCAAGACAGATTTCATGGTTTGGACATGGGAAAGGAATGAAGATGCTTCTTCTCGTTGGGAGTTTCAGCTTCCAGTGTGCTGACAGGGACAGCTGCAACGCGCAGCATAGAGCCAGCTTAGAACAAAGCCTTGCAGGGTCATGTAGGAGTTCCCCCTGATGAAAATGAAGGAAGGGCACTTTCGGCAGAAGCAGCAGCAAAGAGTCCGAGGAGCCTGGAGCGACTCAGACACAGCCCCGTCTCAGTCCCAGGGACAGACTCTGTCAACCTGATGTGCACATGGCCAGTACGTGGGACTCCAAGAAAGGCAGACGGACTAGGACCTCGCAAGGGACAGAAGGTACACAACCAGAGCATCTCTGCTTAGGATTTGGTTTTAACTAGTGGAGAAACCATCACCAAGGGCCAAAAAGCAGAAGGAAAGGAAACCTAGAAAGCCTTCCACTAGTAAAGGAACTACCTCTTTTCGCTCCCTCTTCCACATACCTGCACTCTGCTGCGACTTCACCAAGCGAGTGGCTCGTTCTATGCACACGATTAAACAGCCAGTCACCTTGGGGTCCAGAGTACCACTGTGTCCTGTCTTCTCCACCCGAAGTATCCGTCGGATCCAGGCTACCACCTCATGGGAAGAGGGGTTGGAAGGCTTGTCAAGATTAATGAAACCTGTCCTAAAATGGAAAAGAAATCACTGTGCCATCGTCTCCGGCCCTCTGATAAAAACTGCAAGTTCGCCGCAGGTGCAGGGTATGTACTGACACCAGCTCGACGCCATTCTAAAACGGCACTACCTCCTTGAACGAATGATGTAAAAAGTCACTTTTTCAAGCAAACTCCATGACCGATGTGGGTTCAAATTCATGACCCCAAGATCGAGTCCCATGCTCTACCAGCTGAGCCAGCCAGGCGCCCCTGCAAAGGTCATTTTAAAAGTAACGAAGTCTGAGCAGTACATGCTCCCAACACACTTACCTGATATAGTCCCCAATCTCCCTCTTGAGAGGATTTGAACCACAGGGAAGAGGTGTATAGTGTGCTGTCCTTACATTCAGCTTATCAAAGTTCTGGAAAGCAAAGATACAACACAAAATAAACTCAAACCATTAACGTAGATGAGAGTCAGCACCAACATCAGCCATGTTATGGTTAACCCGCAAGTTTACGAACCTGGATTCTGCTATGTTTTCATTCTCTAGTGTGACAGACTGTTAAGCCTCTTTACATACTGGAAAAATTACCCACGTGAATAGAATTAAGACAAATTTGGTCACTCCTCCAGAAAGATTTCTTGGGGTACTAAGACTGGCAATGTTTCCCAAATACAACCATCTGGCTCCTGCTCCAGACGCTCCCATCTCTGCTTTTCCAGGTCTGCCCTTTTTCGTTCTCCTCTCTCAGGCCTGACCGCAGACAGGACAGAGCCCCCTTCAACTAGGTTGCCTAGTTTAGCTTCATTACAGTACTTGACATAAATAGCAATTTTTCAAAACTATCTCCCAACCCTAGATTTTAAATTCCAAGACAGTAGGGACCTTGGCCTACCCAGTTCACTAGCATATCCCCGAGCCGACAATAGAAAAGCAGCTGTAAACGGCAGACCTAGCTGACCGAGCAGAAGCTCAACTCTGTTGAATTATATAAGCAAATCTCATTCGTTTACTCCGTATATACTGGTTTATTCTAACACTTGGTCAAGATGTGTCTCAGGAACTTTCTGTGCCCTAGCCTTCTCTCCTCATACCCAGTGCCCACTAAGTTCCTCGTGAAGCCTGTAATTCAACTCATTACTGAGCCGCTCTAAAACCCAACACAATAGTCAGCAATTTCTAGAGGACCTGTTGCATGCTAGGCACTTTGGCTGAAGACATTTCAAGGATTACCTCCTACAACCCTCAGCCTAAGAGAAGACACAATAAGCAAATAGCTTCGGAGGTTATATAACTGGCCCTAAGTCACACACTCCCTGACTGAAATTGGTGTGGCTCCAAAGCCCATGTCCCCGAGCACTAAAGCAGTCCTACTCCAAGTGTGGCCCACAGACTGGTACAAGTTAAATACAGAAACCAAGAACTAATTATTTATACACTTTGATGGCAGTATGAAACTGTTCTGACATTTTAGCTGTATTTTACTACAGCATTGGGTGCACTGGAAATGAAAAATGAAACAAAACTCGGTCCTTCCTGTCAGACACTTGGAAGAAAATAGCTTTAGACTGTAACATCTGGCATTTCCCAAGCCAAAGGTGGTAGTGCTAATCACTCTTAATGAAGTGCTTAACACTTAAATAATGCAAAAGCTAGGTCTTGATCTGATACATAATCCTAACCACGTACCTTGAGCAGCAGGGGCCACTGAGATGTGTCCAACTGAGCCACCTTGGACTCCGGTTTGATAAGAAATTCTTCAGCGTGCTGTATCTCCTTACACAGGACAGAAACGCACTGTTAGACTTCCCATCTGATTCTGAACAATTCCATTACTACCACGTTAAGTCTAAGCCTCTTAAATAGAAAACAAGGTAGTCTTTATGCCTCTTTACTGGGACTTCCAAGTGAAAAAGAAATGAACCAGAATCTCAGAAGGACAATGAACTGCCACCAAGATGGGGACAGCTAGGAGCACCTGGGTGGCTCTGTCAGTTAAGTGTCTTGATTTCGGCTCAGGTTATGATCTCAGAGCCCTGAGATGGAGACCTGTGTCCCGGCTGGATGATGGGTATGGAGTCTCCTTGAGATGCTCTCTCCCCCTTCTCCTCTGAGTTCTTCCCGTGTGCACACACACTCTCACGAAAGAAGTAAAATAAAAAGAAATAGGGACAGCTACTTAAAGAGGGACAGTGGGTCTGTGGGTGGGATAAAAAAGAATTTCAGGGAGAGCTGCTGGTGTGGTCAACGCTATTTGGCAAACTATTATTTGACAGGAGAGATTCAGGTGGCTGGGTTTGCGAGGCTTACAACACAACCACTACCAACTCCGACCCATTCCTTAGAAACTTTTAAAAACATTTCTTGTATGTCATGTATTATCTAAGTAATCTTTCCCTTTAGTTAAAGCGAAGTATAACATATTCCTACTCACTGCTACATCTTCTTCTGGTAACGACTTCCGCTCCTTTTTCTTCTTATGTTTCTTTGGCAAAATAAATACTAAAACAAAAAGACAAGACATTTGGGAGTTTTTCCCAAAAACAAGGGTAACAAAGCTTAAAATGGAGAATGAAATCAGGGCAAGAAGAGAATGGACGTTTCATCTAGATATTAATGGGGAAAACAAAGTGTGTAAGGCCAAACGCGTGGGTTGCTGCGCGGCTCGGTAACCGACCGCAAGCAGTCGCACATGTCGGCTTCCATTCGGGTTCACCACGTGGCCGCGGCAGGGCTCAAACCTGCCGCAGAAGTGTTCTGCCCACGGGCCACAAAGTTCCGTAAGTGATCACTGAACTGCCCGCTACCCGGTCTCTGGCCCACAGAACTTTCCTTTGACTTGGAGCCACGCGGATGCTGGAGCCCCTCGGCCCTCTTTCTTCCCCGCCTGTTCCCACCGCCCTTCCGCGTGGTGCTGACCGCGTCGTCTCGGCTGGCGGCGGTACAGGTACGGCCAGGTCTCCCGTCACTGCAGGGTCGCCCGCGCGGCGCCGACGCCTTTCAACGGCGACCCGGGCTCTAAAGAGGCTGTGCCTCGGCGGGAGGCCCGGGCCTCGCGACACCACGTCACTGCGAGCACCCCTCCATCCTTTGCCCTCACCGTAGACCCAAGGCCAACAGGCAAGGCCAGCAGGAGGCCCGACAGCCACGGGACCCGCCTGGCGGCAGAGCAGCGGACACCTCGGCCCCCGACGCCGCCACCCTCCCACCCTCAGCTCTCCGAGGCGGCGGAGCTGGTACTTAGCCCGGCCAACCACGAGGAAACGACCCTTACCTTCTGCGTCCGCCATGTTGCCCCGCACAGCGTGCGAGCCGCGTGGGCCACCACCGAGGGAGAAAGCACAGGCTCCCGCCGGCCTCCGGCCGCGCCACTAAAACCCGCCCACCTGTGCGACGCCCGGTGCGTGCTGCGCCGGGGGGATGGGGGCGGGGCCAGGCTCCGGGAGCAGAGCCCCGGGCGCGCGCGGGCCGCCTGCGCAACTCCATTGGCTGGTTCGCCCACCCCACCCCGCCCCGCCCCGCCCCGCGGTTGCGCGTCCGCGCGTGCGCCTTGGAACTCTCCCAGCCGTAGGCTGCGTTGGAGACGCATGCGCAGCCCGCCCCGGCGGCCTGTAGCCAGTGGGCGTGGCCCGGACAGTGGTTTTCTGACCTTCGCTGGGTTTTGTGGGGGCTTGGATACCCGGTTATCCCACGAGCACTCTGTTAACAGCAGCTCTCTGCTTCCTCTCGCCGAGCCTTTAAGGTTGGTATCGGTTCAGTCCTGATTGGAAAATGAAGACGTTGAGGCACAGAGAGGTTGAAAGCCCTTTGCTGCTTGCAATTCCCATCTAGCTAGAGTAGTGCTGGCCAATAGGAATATAGTGCGAGCCACTTGTGCACTTTTAAATTTCCCAGCAGCCACATGGCAGAAAAAAAAAGGTGAAATTGATTTTAATAACGGATTTTGTTTAACCCATTAATCCAAAATATTATCATGTCAACATATAAGCGATACACTTTATGAATGGAATATTCCACGTTTGTGTTTGTGTGTGGGGGGGCGTAGTATAAAAAAGAATTTCAGGGAGAATTTCCAGTGTGTTATACACTTACACCGCACCTCGATTTGAATTCCATGGGAGGGCTCCATGTTAAGTGCTCTATAGTCACGGGTCGCTTACTGGCTGCATTATCTGACAGCAGGAAGCAGCAAATCCTGTTTCAAATCCCTTCCATCTCTGGTGTTCGTCTCACTCTTCGGTCTTTCTAGCGGGGGTTCTTAATGTAACGTCTGGGAATTTGACCGAGCTCTATTTATTTAATTCCTTATTGCGGTTGTAAATGAAATCTTTTCCGATTACCTTTTCTGATGAGTTGCTGCTTTTCTTCCATTTCTCCTCTGCCATACGAAGATTTTATTTGACTGTGGCTTAAAAAACAGCTGATGATTGGTTTTTCCACAGTTTTTATTCCATCGAGAGTTTACTTAGGTGTGTGCCAAGGTAATAATAATGATGTAAATTGACTTTTTGATAGATATCCAAAGTCCCTAGAACAAGCCAATCCATGAGTAGTTCACTACTTCCCCCCTTATTTTATAATGCTTCATTGGTAAATATTTCACTGAATAACTTTAAGGTATTCATCGATGGTTCTGCTGTGGGCTTTATCTTTCTCCAAAATTCTGCATCCAGTCTGCTAGCAAACCTCTCAGTGCTTTGCCATCATCTCCTGTATCTTTCCAATGGGCTCCTACGGTCCCCCTGCTTCGACTTTTTCCAATTATACTGTTTTAACATAGCAGCTGGCAACTGTGTTTAAACTGTAAATCAGTCCATGTCCCTCCTCTGCTCAAAGCCCAGTGACTTCCCATCTGTAGTGGGATGAAGACCCCCCCCCATGTCACCTTATTTGGAAAAAAAGGTCTTTGTAGCTAGAACTAAGTTAAGAATCTCAAGATGAGATCATGCTGCATTACTCAGGTGGACCCCAAATCCAATGACAAGGACCTTAGAGTAGAAGAGAGGGCGCTGGGGGGCTCAGTCCGTGAGGCTTCTGGCTTCAGCTCAGGTGGTGATCCCAGGATCCTGGAATCAAGCTCCACTTCAGGCTCCTTTGTCACAGAAGAGCCTGTTCCTCCCTCTCCCTCTGCCACTCCCCCTGCTTGTTCTGTCTCTCTCTCTCTCTTTCTCTCTGTCAGATAAATAAATAAACTCGTATTTTTAAAAAAGCCAAAGTGTCTGTGATGGCTGCTGCCCATTCTGTTTCTGAGTCCACTCCTTCCGCCCTTACTCACCCCACTCCCGGCACACGGCCTCTTGGCTGCGCAGGCTCACTCCAGGCTCACTCCCCCTTCCAGGGTCTTTTGCACCTGCTCTTCCCTCTGCCTTAAACATATCTATTTTCTTGTCTCTCTTCACTAGAATGTTGACCTCACAGAGCCACGTAAAGTTTGTCTGTTTTGTTCACTGCTATATATATTCAGCTCCTAGAAGATGCTCAGTAAGTATTTTTGCTTAATGTGTCTGTCTTGAGCCCAGAAACCCCATGGACCTTCTCTTACCAGTAGAAGCAGTTCCTCCTGCCCTGTCTGGTGAGGCTGATCCTGGCTTTCCTGGAGATCTTGTGATGAAATCACCTTGTTAGTTACTGAGCAAGAGAATGCCAGTACTCCTTGTGCCCCAGCTCCTCACATCCCTCATTGTCTCCAATCCTAAGACTTGGGTACATGGAGATGTTGGAATGAACTTGTCATGTGCAACCTACTGGCCCAGCCCTTAACTGCATCCCCTCAGAGAGCTCAAAGGACACTCCTTTCACCAAAACATTGAGAAATACACTAATCTGGGAAAGGAGGTGAGAGGTGTTGCCATGAAAACAGGGATCCTGGAGCAGCAGAGGCCAAGTAGTGGCACTACATCAAGCAGAACAGGGTGGGTATCATGACAGGCAACAGGACTGGCAGCTGGAACCAGAATGGTTTATCCCCAAGGGTCTTTGGTAGTGGCTAATTGGTCATGATGTCCTATTAATAATAAGCCACCCAGGGTGCCTGGGTAGCTCAGTTGGTTGAGTGTCTGCCCTCAGCTCAGGTCATGATCCCAGGGTCCTGGGATTGACCCCCACATCGTCTTCCTGCTCAGTGGAGAGTCTGCTTCTCCCTCTGCCTCTGCTGCTCCCCCTGCTTATGCTCTCTCTTTTTTTCTCTCTCTGTCAAATAAATAAATAAGGGCACCTGGGTGGCTCAGTGGGCTAAGCCGCTGCCTTCAGCTCAGGTCATGATCTCAGGGTCCTGGGATCGAGTCCCGCATCGGGCTCTCTGCTCAGCAGGGAGCCTGCTTCCCTCTCTCTCTCTCTCTCTGCCTGCCTCTCTGCCTGCTTGTGGTCTCTCTGTCAAATAAATAAATAAAAATCTTTAAAAAAAAAAAAATAAATAAATAAATAAATAAATAAAATATTTTTCAAAAACTAAGCCACCTATAGTAGGCCATGATCTATACACCCCACCAAGAGAAACTCTAGATCTGGTGAATGGCAGTCAGCCTTGTATTGCCACAGTGGAAAATGTGGCCCGTCAGCTAATTCCCGACCCAGCTGCCCACAGGCTCAGAGCCGTCAAGTGAAGATAAAGCACGATACACATACCACTAGTGTGTGCTTCAAACCTTCATCCTTCCTTCCCTGGGGATGTAGAACGCCACTGTGGTCCACTGGTCCGAAATGAAGACTTAGTCTGGGTGCCCTCTCACTGTGGGTCCTCCTGTGGCTTTTCTCCCAGTTCTTGACTGCTTAATTGGAACAATCTGCAGCTGAAAACATTCCCACAGGGGAATTTTGACTCAAGGGCTGAGGACAGTTATGGAAAGAAAACTCAAAAGGAAGCCCCTGGAACTGTCCCTTCGATTCTCTGGCGTATCATTGTAATGAAGTCCCCAGGGACCAACTTGATCATGTGGCTGTCCACCAAGACATCGTGCTGGTCCGTTACATGAATGGCATCCTGCCGACTAGGCCTGGAAAAATAGTTCATCGCGGGATGAGAGATAAGGCCCTGGAAGATTTAGGGGCCCGCCACCTCCACGAGGCATATTGAGATGGTTCCCCAAAGTGCGAACCAAGTTGCCTGACCTCAAGCCCGCTGCCGCTGAGAAAGAAGCACCGTGCTGGGCGGACCTCCTTCCGGAGGTGGCATCCCCCACTAGGGTGTTACACAGCCTTTTCCAGCCTCGATAAGAGAATCACAGTTCAGGCCTCTGGAATTTGGGATAAAAATAAAGCTAAGACTGGCCACATGGCTGGTTAGCTCAGTTGGGTAGTGTGTGGCCTGACAACACCAGTGTTGTGGGTTTGATCCCCAAACAGGCCAAGAAAGGCATTCATTTTCATGCTTAATAAAGACTAAAACTGAAAAAGAAAATAAAGCTAGGGCCTACACATGTACCAATCTGCCGGGAGGCAAAGACCGCAACTTTCTTTAGTCCTTGGTTAAAAGTGAATGACTGTGTGATCATAAGACCCAAGCTGCATGTCGTGAACCAAGTGTTGTTTGGCCAAACGAGCCGTGAAGTTGGGCGTGAGCAGTCGCTGGGGCGAACAGTCCGGCAGTTCCTCAAAGGTTGAACATGGAGTTGTCGTATGACTCAGCAATTCCATTCCTATGTGTATATACCCAAGAGCCTTAGAAACAGATGTTTAAACAGATGCTTGTGCAAGTGTGTTCATAGCAGCATTATTCACAATAGCCTAAATGTTGACGAAACTCAAATGTCCATCTACAGATGACAGGATAGACAAAATGTGGTCTATCCGACGGAATATTATTCAGTCGTAAAAAAGGAGTGAAATGCTGTTATGTCCTACAACATGGATGAAATTTGAAAACATGAACCTAGGGGGCGCTTGGCTGGCTCAGCCAATAGAGCATGTGACTCTTGATCTCCGGGTTGTGAGTTCGAACCCCACGTTGGGTGTAGAGATTACTTAAAAATAAAATCTTAAAAAAGAAAAGAAAGAATGGGATCCGGGGTGGCTCAGTGGGTTGAGCCTCCACCTTCGGCTCGTGTCATGATCCCAGGGTCCTGGGATCGAGCCCCGCATCGGGCTCTCTGCTCCACAGGGAGCCTGCTTCCCCCCTCTCCCTGCCTGCCTCTCTGCCTACTTGTGATCTCTCTCTGTCAAATAAATAAATAAAATCTTAAAAAAAAAAACCTGCCACATTCACGAACTTAACCAGTTGCTGCACAAAGCCAAACAGTGAATTAAATGGGGATCTGATAGGAATTTCCATCCCTGCATTTCTCCAGTCTTTGAACTAATTTCTGACATTGTCCCCTAAGTATTCGTTACTTCTTTTGACTTACACTTTGGTAGAAAGACAAAGCCCTGGAGGTTTCCACGTGGGCCTTTCTGCCGCGATTGCCTCATTCCATGGGTCAGGAATCAACATGGCAATTCTGCTAATGTTGTTGACCATCTTACCACGGGCTCATTTGCCACTGGATAGCCTCCTCAGTGAATTGTCTCTCCATATGTTTTACCTATTTTCGGATTGGATTATGAGTGATTTGGGTTTTTTTTATTATTGAGTTTTGAGGGTTCTTTATATATTCTTGATATGAGTCCTTTGGCAGATATGTGCTTTGTAAACATTTTCTTCCAGTCTGCAGCTTGTCTTTTTTTTTCCCCCTAAAGATTGTATTTATTGAGAGAGAGAGAAAGAGCGGGAGCATTAGCAGGAGAGAGAGGCAGAGGAAGAGGGAGAAACAGACTCCCCACTGAGGAGGGAGCCCAGCAGCCCCTGGGATCATGCCCTGAGCCGAAGGCAGACACTTAACCGACTAAGCCATCCAGGCGCCCCTTTAGCTTGTCTTTTTATACTCTTAAAGTGTTGATTTTGATGAAATCTCATTTATCAATTTTTTCTTTCATGGATTGAGTCTAAGAACATTTTCTCCTACGTTGTCTTCTAAAAGTTTTATAGTTTTATGTTTTACGTATAAATACATGATTCATTGTGAGTTAATTTTTATATAAGGTGTGAGGTTTTGGCGAAAGTTCTTAACTTGCCAATGGATGTCCAATTTCTCCAGCACTGTTTGTTGAACAGTCTATCCTTCCTCCATTGAATTGCTTTTGTACATTTGTCAAAAACCAGTTGGGCAGATTTATGTGGGTCTGTGTGTCTCTTTCCCTACCAAGAGCACACAGTCTTGATTATGGAGCTACTATATAATAAACCTCAAAATCATGTAAAGAGATTTATGTGTTGATCTTGTACACTGCAACCTTAAAACTCACTTATTAATTATGGGAGTTTTTTCTGTAGATATCTTGGGATTTTCCATGAAGACAATTATATCATCTGCAGATTGAGACAGTTTTATTTCTTCCTTCTCAATCTGTGTACCTTTCGTTTCTAGAAGTTTCAACACTATGTTGGATAAGAAGAGTGAGAGCAGATATTCTTTTTTTTTTATTAATATATAATGTATTATTTGCCCCCGGGGTACAGGTCTGTGAATCGTCAGGCTTACACACTTCACAGCACTCACATAGCACAGTCCTCCCCAATATCCATAACCCAACGACCTTCTCCCTGCCCCTCTCCCCCCAGTAGCCCTCAGTTTGTTTTGTGAAATTAAAGAGTCTCTTATGGTTTGTCTCCCTCCCGATCCCATCTTGTTTCATTTTTTTCTTCCCTACCCCCTAAAACCCCTGACGTTGCCTCTCACATTCCTCATGTCAGGGAGATCAGATGATAATTGTCTTTCTCTGATTGATTTATTTCACTCAGCATAATACCCTCTAGTTCCATCCACATCATTGCAAATGGCAAGATTTCATCTCTTTTGATGGCTGCATAGTATTCCATTGTGTATATAGACCACATCTTCTTTATCCATTCATCTGTTGATGGACATCTAGGGTCTTCCCATAGTTTGGCTATTGTGGACATTGGTGATTATAAACATTGGGGTGTAGGTGCCCCTTCGGATCATTACATTTGTATCTTTAGGGTAAATACCTATAGTGCAATTGCTGGGTCATAGGGTAGCTCTATTTTCAACTTTTTGAGGAACCTCCATGCTGTTTTCCAGAGTGGCTGCACCAGCTTCCATTCCCACCAACAGTGTAGGAGGGTGCCCCTTTCTCTGCATCCTCGCCAGTATCTGTCATTTCCTGACTGGTTAGTTTTAACCATTCGGACTGGTGTGAGGTGGGATCTCATTGTGGTTTTGATTTGTATTTCCCTGATGCTGAGTGATGTGGAGCACTTTTTCATGCGTCTGTTGGCCATCTTTGCAGAAATGTCTGCTCATGTCTTCTGCCCATTTCTTGATTGGATTATTTGGTCTTTGGTTGAGTTTGAGAAGTTCCTTATAGATTTTGGATACGAGCCCTTTATCTGATACGTCATTTGCGAATATCTTCTCCCATTCTGTCAGTTGTCTTTTGGTTTTGTTGGCTGTTTCCTTTGCTGTGCAAGAGCTTTTGATCTTGATGAAGTCCCAATAGTTCATTTTTGCCCTTGCTTCCCTTGCCTTTGGTGATGTTTCTAGGAAGAACTTGCTGTGGCTGAGGTCGAAGAAGTTGCTGCTTGTGTTCTCCTCAAGGATTTTGATGAATTCCTGTCTCACATTGAGGTCTTTCAGCCATTTGGAGTCTATTTTCGAGTGTGGTGTAAGGAAATTGTCCAGTTTCATTTCTCTGCATGTGGCTGTCCAGTTTTCCCAACACCATTTGTTGAAGAGACTGTCTTTTTTCCATTGGACATTCTTTCCTGCTTTGTCAAAGATTAGTTGACCATAGAGTTGAGGGTCTATTTCTGGGCTCTCTTTTCTGTTCCATTGATCTGTGTGTCTGTTTTTGTGCCAGTACCATACTGTCTTCATGATGACAGCTTTGTAATAGAGCTTGAAGTCTGGAATTGTGATGCCGCCAACTTTGGCTTTCTTTTTCAACATTCCTCTGGCTATTTTTTTTAAAGATATTATTTATTTATTTGACAGACAGAGATCACAAGTAGACAGAGAGAGAGGGGGAGGCAGGCTCCCCGCTGAGCAGAGAGCCCAACTCCGGGCTCGATCCCAGGACCCTGGGATCATGACCTGAGCCGAAGGCAGAGGCTTTAACTCACTGAGCCACCCAGGCACCCCTCCTCTGGCTATTTGAGGTTTTTCTGGTTCCATATAAATTTTAGGATTATTTGTTCCATTTCTTTGAGAAAAATTGATGGTACTCTGATAGGGATTGCATTAAAGGTATAGATTGCTTTAGGCAGCATAGACATTTTCACAGTATTTGTTCTTCCAATCCAGGATTGTGGGAGAGCAGATATTCTTGCCTTGTTTCCAATCTTAAGAGAAAAGTGTCTGGTTTTGTTTTTTGTTTTTTTGAAAAGTGCCTGTTTTTTAACCAGTACGTCTTCTGTGCACGTTCTTCAACAAGTTGCAGAAGCTCCCCTACCATTCCTAGTTTTACGAGAGTGTCTGTCACGGATTGGTGCTGGGTTTTGTCAAATGCTTGTTCTGCATCAATCAATACAAGTTAGATTGTTAGATTGTTAACATGGTGGATTGCATTGATTTCTTTTCTGTTCCTATAAGTAACTACTGCCCCCAACACGGGGTTCGAATTCAATACCCCGAGGTCAAGAGTCACACACTCCACCGAGGGAGCCAGCCAAGTGCCCCCGATTGACTTTCATGTATCGAAGGAGCCTTGTGTCTCTGGAGTAAACCCCACCTAGTCATGGCGTATAATCTTTTTTACGTACTTGTGAATTCTACTTGCCAGTATTTTGCTGAGGATTTGTACATCTAGATTCATGCAGCATAATGGTCAGTAGTTTTCTTTTCTTTTTTTGTTTTACTGCCTTTTTCTGGTTTTGGTATCAGAGTAACACTGTCCTCATAGAATGAGTTCCCATGTGTTTGATTTGGACTTGTGATGATAATTTCATACTATTTTATTTATTTAATTTTTAAAAAGATTTTATTTATTTATTTGACAGAGAAAGAGAGATCACAAGCAGGGGGCGGGGGAAGGAAGCACCCTGCTGAGCAGAGCGCCCGATGTGGGCCTCCATTCCGGGACCCTGAGATCATGACCCAAACTGAAGGCAGAGGCTTAACCCACTGAGCCACCCAGGCACCCCTTATTTTATTTTTAAAGATCTCATTTATTTATTTATTTGACAGGGAGAGAGAAACCACAAGCAGGGGGAGGAGTATCAGTGACAGAGGGAGAAGCAGGCTCCCTGATGAGCAGGGAGCCGGAGCGGATGCGGGGCTCCATCCCAGGCCCCTGGGATCATGACCTGAGCCAAAGGCAGATGCTTCACCACTGAGCCACCCAGGTGCCCCTAAAATAGAAACTCTTAATAGTAGATATTTATGTTTGCAAATCCTTCTAGTTCTAAGATTTATAGGACTCAATGAAAGGCCAAGCCAAACCTATTTTAAAATAATAATAAGCGGGGAAGTTGTGGGCCAGGTAATTCAGGTGCTGAAAACCACTTGTTATTCAAATGGGTCTCCTCTCCCCGGCTGGAGGGCAGAGAAGCTAGGAAGGGGCTTGCTGAAAGGGAAATAAAAGTTGCAGTACAAACAGGTCTCTCCCTAGGAATTTAGGAGGAGTAGCCCTGCAGAAGCAATTTGGATTCATCTGGAAGAGAGAGCGGTGCCCCCTGGAAGCTGCAGGAATGACTGTCCATATCACATCCTTATTTAACTGACACGGTTAGCCTGGAGACGAATAGTGGGTAACTGTAAAATTAATCAGGTTGTGACTTGAATTGAAGTTGCTGTTCCAGATGCTGTTGCTTTTCTGGAGTAAATTAACACAGCCCCTGGTACCTGGCAAGTGGCTATTTGCCTGACAAAGGCTCTCGTCTCTATCGGAAGCAGCTCGCCTCCGTCTGGCTGGACCAGAAGCACAGCTGTAGTGCCCGGCCGCAGGCTATGTCTCTCCTCTGGCTCCGTGCCATAATCTGGGGTGAATGGAACTTGATTTTTGCCACGGTTATGGGGAATATCATGCTGGTCCATTATACTGAAGACCTTATGCTTACTGGACCTGGTAATCAAGAGGTAGTTATTTTATTAATAAACATGTATGCCAGGGCGCCTGGGTGGCTCAGTGGGTTAAGCCGCTGCCTTCAGCTCAGGTCATGATCTCAGGATCCTGGGATCGAGCCCCGCATCGGGCTCTCTGCTCCGCGGAGAGCCTGCTTCCCTTCCTCTCTCTCTGCCTGCCTCTCTTGTGATTTCTCTCTGTCAAATAAATAAAAAAAATCTTTTTTTTTTTAAGATTTTATTTATTTACTTGACAGAGAGAGATCACAAGCAGACAGAGAGGCAGGCAGAGAGAGAGAGGGAAGCAGGCTCGCTGCCGAGCAGAGAGCCCGATGCGGGACTCGATCCCAGGACCCTGAGATCATGACCTGAGCCGAAGGCAGCGGCTTAACCCAATAAATAAAATCTTTAAAAAAAAAACATGTATGCCAGAGGACAGGAGATACAAAAGCCTGACCCTCAAGTAACATCTTGAGATGGGTGGGACCACGTTGGGTGTTCAACGGGTCACTGCCCCTCGTGCCGCTTCCCGCTCAGAAAGGGATGCCGCAGCAGGTGCAGGTCCTTGGATTCTGTTGGCAACGTGTACCACATCTAATTGCTGTACACCTGGGGCACCTGGCTGGCTCTGGCAGAGCGCGACTCGATCTCAGGGGTATGAATTCGGGCCCCAGGTTGGGGGTAGCATTTGCTTAAAAAACACAAAAAGTGCAAAATTGCTGCACACCCATGCATTCAACAAGTCAGCTGCGAGGCTGCGAGTTTTCAGCAGCACTGAGGGCCAGGAGAGGTTCCGTAGTGGCTCCAGGAACGGTAGTTCCTGACCTTTATGATCGTGTAGATCCAAGATGAGCAGAGCCTGACACACCGGCAGGCGGCGACACGGAGCCTCTGGCCGGTCCTAATAGGAGAAAAACGAAAGTTGCTGGAGCGAGCAGCTCCCGTCTTTGTGTGCCCTACTGCTGTACGGCCCTCTTTCCCTTGACTCGCCCCTGTAACCTCATAGGGAGTTCTCCGTGACTAGGTATGTGGGTCAGAGTTTCAGAGGGAAGCAAATGGAGGAAGGTTAAGGGAATCTGCCACAAGTGGTGAGGCTCCCAGGGACTGGCATCAGCTGGTGTGGTCACTGCCACCGCTATGGACTCAACTTGCCCACAGGAGGGACAGTCCCCAATCAGGCAGCATTGCTGTGGTGACCAGCCAGCTATGTGGTGGCAGAATGAGATTATATCCATCTCGAAGGGGTAGCAATTTGCCCCACTTGGACAGGCACTTACTGTAAGCCACACTTCGCCAGTGTTCGCTTCCGCCCAGAGACTTACCGCACCTGACCCACTTTTGCAGGATCTCACCTAAGAAAATCAAAGACAGAGGTACCTGGCTGCCTCAGTCAGTAGAGCATTTGACTCTTGATCTTGAGGCCATGAGTTCGAGTCCCTTGTTGGGGGTAGAGTTTACTTTATAAAAATTTATTTGAGAGATGGGGGCACCTGGGTGGCTCAGTGGGTTAAAGCCTCTGCCTTCAGCTCAGGTCATGATCCCAGAGTCCTGGGATCGAGCCCCACATCAGGTTCCCTGCTCCGTGGGAAGCCTGCTTCTCCCTCTCCCACTGTCCTTGCTTGTGTCCCCCCTCTCTCTCTGTCAAATAAATAAATAAAATCTCTGGGGTGCCTGGGTGGCTCAGTGGCTTAAAGCCTCTGCCTTCAGCTCAGGTCATGATCTCAGGGTCCTGGGATCGAGCCCCGCATCGGGCTCTCTGTTCAGCGGGGAGCTTGCTTCCCTTTCTCTCTCTCTCTACCTGCCTCTCTGCCTACTTGTGATCTCTGTCAAATAAATAAAATCTTAAAAAAAATTTATTTGAGAGAGTGCGTGAGCATATGAGTGGGGGAGGGACAGAGGGCGAGGGAGAAAGACACTCCCCTCTGGGCGGGGACCCCGACTTGGGGCTTGATCCCAGGACCTGGAGATGCTGACCTGAGCTGAAGGTAGATGCTTAACTGACTGAGCCACCCAGGTGCCATGGGGATAGAATTTTCAGGAAGGAAGGAAGGAAAGGAGGGTCGGAGGGAGGGGAAATCAGTAAAACACAAAACACAGACGCCAGTGCACTTGTGCTGAGGGACTGCACTGGTCCTGGTAGGACCCCATTGCCCTGCAGCACTTGGCCCGCTGGGAGGGTTGGCGTGTTGATGACTCTGTTATTGCACAGGTTGGGGGAAAATGTGCTGAAAGGTGGAGGATCTGTCTTAGAGGATCAGGGAAGTGCCTTGAACTGGTGAGCGAGCAGTCTGCACAGCCACAGTCCTCTGGGGCACGTCGCACTGCAGCAATGGTAGGCAGGACCACTGAGGATTCAGACCAGGCGGGGACAGAGGTTCGGGTCACTCCTGCGATAATCTGAGCACCTGAGTTCTTGGCTGGAGAACAAAGGGAGGACAGGGCAGGTAGTAGAAGGAAGAAGATGGTAAAGCAGTTACAGAAATAAGGATTGTAGTCATTGTGTGTTACATACAAAGTTTTTCAATTTTCTGTTTGTATTTTATGCATATCAAATGAATGCTGGCAGAGGTTAGCTTTCTAGTGTTTTTCCTTAGGTTGCAGGATACCAAGGTGGGGTGATGTCCGGACTAGAAGAGCAATGTCTGTTTCCCAGAGATGGCTGCACTGACCAAGGGCACTTTTGGGCTCCTGTTTCAAGGAGAGTTTCTCAGTTGGGAGGAGGGACAGAGGCGTTGTTTTGGTGGGAGCAGCTGTTGTTACTTCAGTGAGTTTATTTTGCACGCAGGGTGTGCATAGATACCGAGTAGTCAGGGGGTGGGCTGTGGTGCATATGCGGGTCTCCTCTTGTTTGGAAAGGTAGGAGAGCTAAAGAAAATTTTAAAGATATTTACCGTTCTCCCTTGAGTCGAGGTTTCTAGATGCGAATTAGGTTTGGCCAGTGAGCTACAGGACTGTGAGGTTTGGAAAGCAGGAGGGAAGTCGGGGACTGCGGTGGTGGCCAGGGGACCGTGGGTTCGGAGAGGCGTGAGCGCTTGCGGTAGCCGGAGTCCACGTGTGAGAAGGTAATAGTGCGTGGGTGGTGGGACCTCGGAGCCGAGAAGTCTCTTTGTAAGTCGCAGAAATGATGTGGCATTTATTTATTCGTCTTGCAAGTGTCAGTTTCACGGGACAGGCACGACACCACGGGGAAAGCAGTACGGGTCAGGGTGCCATCCAGGTTGTAGCAAAACTCAGGGAGATGCTGCGCGTGGGCGGGGGGCGGGGTGCTGCTTTCAGGGTGACCATCAGTGCTTGTCTGTGCACACAGTACATTGGCCCCGGCCGGCGGGTCTCCCCCAACGTTAGCTCAGGGCCGCGAGGGCGCGTCGCGGCAGCTGGTTGGGGTTCTCGGTGCCGTGGAAAGTGCTCCGCGCACGCCGCGGCCCGGCCGTTCTGAGACTCAGCCTTGAAAGCCCGGGGGCCGCGAGGCCGCCGACTGCACCTCCGGGGCGTAAAGTTTGTAAAGTATTGAATGGGGAAGCTCGGGGTCCCGAAGGACGTTTGAGTCGCTCGGCCGTCGGGCTCGGCGCCGCGGGACGGTGATCCCCGGGGGAGGGGCGTGCGGGAGCCCCTCCGCGGCCGCTCACGGCAGGGTTGGTAGGGGACGGGGTCGTCGGAGGGGAGCCCCGCTTTCCCGCCTCCCTTGCCTGGGCGCTCGAAGGTGCGGGTCCCCGGCCTCGGCTCGCCGCCGTGACCCCGGGGCCCGGAGCTCCGCACGAGGGGGCTAGCTCGCCCCCCCCCCCAGCCGCCCCGCTCCGGGAGCCGTCTGGGCCGCGGCGGAGGCGCCGTCCCTCCCCTCTCGCCCCCGCCCCTGCCCCTGCCCCCGCCCCCGGGGTTCGCGGCGGCCGGGGTGGGGGCGGGCGGGGGTCGCGGCGGGGGCTCGGGGCGGTGCCGGGCGGGCGGCGCTGGGCCCGCCCCGCCGGCATCCCCGGCCCGACTTCCTCCTCCTGCCGCGGCGACCCAGCTGGAGGAAGCGGCGGCGGCGGCGGCCACGATGAGTGCGGGCGACGCCGTGTGCACGGGCTGGCTCGTCAAGTCGCCCCCCGAGAGGAAGCTGCAGCGCTACGTGAGTGGGGGCGTCCTCGGGCCGCGCGGCCGCACACGCACGTCGAGCGGCGGCGGCCGCGGAGTCGGCCCGGGAGGCTCTTTGGCGCCGCGGAGCTCGAGCGGGGCGAAGCGGCCCCCGGGCAGAGCCCGCGGGCTGCGCGGCTGGCGGAGGCCGGCGGGGGGTGGAGAGGGGCGCGGGGTTCGGGGCTCCCCCGGTGCCGTCCGCCGCGCTCTCTTGTGGGGCTGTCGGCAGACTCGCCTCTTCTGGAGCCTCCCGCGGGGGCACTCGTGGTTTTCTCGGTGTCGCTTCTCGACTCTTTCTGCTGACACCGCGCTTTCCGAGCACCGGCCGGAGCCGAGGACTCATGCCGGGGGAGCGACGGGGCGCTCGGGAGAGCGCATCCTCCTTCGCGCCGCAGTGCCAGGTTCCGTGTGGCGTGGCCGCGCCGGACGCAGCTCTGGAAAACGGGCCGCCTCGGAGGACCTGATTGTTACTGAGAGTCTCCGGCCGCGAGCGAGACGCACTCGAGCCTTTGGGGTTGCATGTAAATAGATATTGGGGCTTCTTTCCGTGTTCAGGCTGGGAGTAGTTGGTTGGATCCATGTTGTTCAGGATTCGTAACTTCTCTGCAGTTGCAGAGCCCGGTGCTCGGGACGAACACGCCTGCTCCGGAGGCGCTGTTCCTGTGTAGACCGCGATCCCAAACCGGGATTCCCGTGGCCGCCAAGTTGCACCTCCGTTTTTTTTCTCACGTTTGCGAGACACCTACCGTGTGAACCAAGATGAGGTGGAATTATAATGACAGGACCCATTTGTGAACATGACTCGGCCACTTTCCCCATTGACCCTAAACTACACAGTGTCCCTCTCTCAGGAGTTGAGAAGTTTCTGTTGTTTGGTCTGCAGAGCAACATTTTAACAATATATTTTTAAAAGACTTAGTTATTTATTGATTTTTAATATTTAAAAGATTTTTTGTAAAGTAATCTGTGCACCCAATGCGGGGCTGGAACTCCCAACCCCAAGATCAAGAGTTGCACACGGTACCGCCAGCCAGGCACCCCACTGCTGAGCAGCATTTTACAGGAATATTGTTCAACCTACCAGGTAGATGTCTGTCCTTTCATCATTCTTTCTGAGCCCCCTACTCCATAAACACAAGGTCTGGTACTTCTCAGACTGTTACCTCGCATCTGGTCCCTCCTACTTGGAGGACAAGTAAACCTGCTCCCTGAGCTCTGCAGGGGCAGGGGACAGTCACAAAGACTGTTTATAAAGCCAAGTCAGGGTGGCTTTCCTTGTGGCCCTTTGGCATGCGAGACTTCTTCCAGGCTCACTACCTGTTTTCACAGTGGCGCTCACTCTCACGATGATTTCTGATAATTCAGAAAGATGGTGCACCTGGAGGGCAACGTTTATGGAAAATTTTCTTTTTCTAGTCTTGTTTTCTATCTTGTCCCGACCAGACTGTCTCAGGAAAGATGATTAGTATTTCATCAGTTTTGGGAAAGCGTCCTTGTCCATACCTAATACCATATGCATTTCGTTCTTTTCGGTGGGGGTGGAGAAAGGGCAACGTGGACTTTGCCCACAGCTTATAGGTGACAGAGGCGTCTGATGGTAGGAAGCTGATGGAGGAGACTTAAAACAGGAGCATCGAGAGGTCATCTTACCAGCACTCCGAGACATAAACCATGACCTTCTACTTGATGCTTGTCAACTCTTTCTGAGGGCCATGCTCTTTGGCTGGGCAGCGCAGTTGTGTTGAAAGGCATCCCAGAACGTAGTCCATTTCTCCTGATCTCTGGCTTCCGCAGGAGTCCCTACGGCCACTAGATGGCGAGCATGTGTCAGTTCAGCGGGGCGCGGACCGCACTGTCGTAGCGGCCACCTTTAATTCCGACATTGTCACGAGGACTTACTCTTTATTTCAGTTGTCCGCCAACTCTGAATCAGGCCCTGTGTCAGGCGGCTACAGAGACAGGGCAAAGACATGGATCCTTGTTTCCAAAAAGTCCACAGTCAAACGTTTGTAACACAATAACATAACAAAACTGGTTAGTGGCCCAGCAGCGGCAATGACTCAGGGCCCTGCGCTCCAAGCCAACAGGCAGCGCTCCGCGGATGGTTGTTAGATTACAGATGGAAGCCGAGTCTATTTTTAGGTAAATATTTCAGTCCAAGGTAAGCTCGTGCCTCATCCTCTTGAATCCATGAGCCAAGGCAATCAGAAAGCTATTTTTATCACTGCTCTTTTGAAAGATAGTAGTTGACTCTTTTGTGTTTTTTGTTTCAAAAATATATGAATATATTCTAGAAACAATTCAAACAGTCTAGGAATAACTAGACGAAAAAGTGAAAGACCCCCGTTCTCTGAACCCCACCTCATTCCACAACCCTCCCTAGGGATAACAACTGTTAGCAGTTTGGTGAATATCATTCTAGAAAAATTTCTTCAAAACATACCATTTTGTTTTTACACGAATGAGATCATACTATACAAATTGTCCTGCAGTTTACTTTTTTCACGATAATTCTGGATATCTTTCCAAATTAGTACATATAAATTTACTTCATACTTCTAAACCATTGCCTAATATTTCTTATAATAGATGTAACATAATTTAATAATTTTTCTATTGATGAACATTTGTCTTTTATTTTCTCAACTTTTCTATTCATGAACATTTGTCTTTTATTTTCTCAATTTTAAAGACTTCTGTAACAACAATAATTATAAATTGTAAGAATTTACATTAATTTTTTTACATTTTATTTGCTTATTTGTCACAGAGAGAACGAAAGTGGGGACAGGGGAGAGGACCAAATTGACAGAAAAGTAGGCTTCCCGCTGAACAGGGAGCCTGATGTGGGGCTCGATCCCGGGACCCCGAGATCATGACCTGAGCTGAAGGCAGACGCTCAACCCACTGAGCCACCGCTAAGGACTTGACTTGTATTACCGCATTTAGTTTTTTTGTTTTTTTTTTTAAGATTTTATTTATTTATTTATTTAATTATTTATTTGAAAGAGAGACACCACGGGACAGGGGAGAGCAGAGGGAGAAGGACAAGCAGACTTCCCACTGAGCACAGAGCCCCCAAAGCAGGGCTCAGTCTCACAACCCTGAGATAATGACCTCATCTGAAATCAAGAGTTGGACTCTTAACTGAGCCACCCAGGTTCCCCTTCATTCTCTTTTTTTGTTTTCCTTCATTCTTTTTATAGTATCTTTGTTGAACAAGGATTTTTAAGTTTTGAGGATTTTAAAATTTATCAATTTTTCCTTTATGGATTTTGCTTTTAGTATCAAATCTAACAACTCTCAGCCTAGCCCTAGGTCCTAAAGATTTTCTGGTTTTTTTCCTAAAAGTTATATGATTTTATATATTTTATATATATATATATATATATATATATATATATATTTTAAAAGATTTTATTTATCCGACAGACATCACAAGTAGGCAGAGAGGCAGGTGGCAGGGGTGGGGTGGGGGGAAAGAAGCAGGCTCCCCACTGAGCAGAGAGCTGGATGCGGGACTCGATCCCAGGACCCTGAGATCATGACCTGAGCCGAAGGCAGAGGCTTTAACCCACTGAGCCACCCAGGCGCCCCGATTTTATATTTTATATTTAGATCAGTGATCCGTTCAAGTTAAATTCTATCAAAGGTATATTTATGTTGTTTATTTTCTTGCGATCTTACTGCTTTTGTCACAATACCATTTATGGAATAGGCTGTCTTTACTCCATTGAATTACTTTCACAACTTTAAGAATGAATTGGTTGTGATTTGTGGGTCTGTTTCTGTATTCTGTAGTCTGTTCCATTGATTTCGTTGTTTATCTTTCTGCAAATACCATGCTGTTTTGATGACAATAGTTTTTTTTTTAAGATTTTTATTTATTTATTTGACAGAGAGAGACAGACATCACAAGTAGGCAGAGAGGCAGGCAGGGAGAGAGGAGGAAGCAGGCTCCCCGCGGAGCAGAGAGCCCGATGCGGGGCTCGATCCCAGGACCCTGAGATCACGACCCGAGCCGAAGGCAGCAGCTTAATCCACTGAGCCACCCAGGCGCCCCTTGATGACAATAGTTTTATCATAATTCTTGAAATCAGGCAGTTTTAGCCCTCCAACTTCGTTTTTCTTTTCTGACTTGTTTCAGCTATTCTGGGTCCTTTGCTTTTCCATATCAGCTTCAGAATCAGATTGTCAACTGGTCTCTCCATATTGACCTTGTATGCTGCAGCCTTGCTAAACTCACATACTTAGTCCTGGTAGCCTTGTTTATACTTAGAACCTGTGGTACAGCCGGTGTTGCAGAGACTTCATGAGAGCAGATATCCTTGACTCTTTTTTCCCAATCCTAGGGGGAAAGCATTTAGTCTTTTACCTTTTCAGCATGGACGCTGTAAGCTTTTTGTAGTTGCCTTTTATCAAGTCAGGGAAGTTCCCTCGAACTGCTAGTTTGCTGAGACTTTTTTTTATGACTTGGATTTTCATAAATATTTGCCTTTACTGCATCTATGAAAATAATAGTATACTTTCTCCTTTTTTTGTCTGTTACTATGGTTAATTATTCTGATGATTGATTTCTGCATGTTGAGCCAGACTTGAGATTTTGGGATAAGCTTCACTTGGTTGTAATATATTACTCTTTTCATATATTGCTTGATTTAATTTGCTTTTATTTTGCTGAGGATATTTGCTTTGTCTGTGAAGGATATTGGTCTGTAGTTTCCATTTTTGTACTGTCTTTGTCTGGCTTTGATGTTAGCATAATGCTGGCCTCATAAAATGATTTGGGAAATGTCCCCCCCGACCCTTTCTAATTTTCTGAAAGATACTGTGTTGTATAGCTGTTCTCTTTTCCTTAAGTGGTAAAACTCACTGAAGAAACCATCTGGGCCTGGACTTTTCTCTGTGGGATGGTTATTAACTACAAATATAATTTCTTTTTAACAGGTAATAGGACTCGGCCCCTGGGCAGCTCAGATGGTTAAGTGTCTGCCTTCAGCTCAGGTTGTGATCCAGAGGTCCTGGGATCAAGTCCCACCTTGGGCTGCCTGCTCCATAGGGAGTCTGCCTCTGCCTCCCTCTCTTTCTCTGTCTGTCTCCCATGAATAAATAAATAAAATCTTTTTAAAAAGCCAGATAATAGGACAATATAGATTACTTATATCTTCTTGAATGAGCTATGGTAGTTAATGTTTTTCAAGGATTTTCTCTAGTTCATCTAAGTACTTGAATTAATTGTCATAAAGTTGTTTGTTATATTCACTTATCCTTTTAATGTCTATAGGATCTGTAGTGATGCTTCCTCTTTCATTTATGATATTGCAATTTCTTTCTTGTCTATTTTTTTCCTGATCAGTCCCAGTAAGTTTTATTAATTTTACTGATATTTTCTAAGAACCAACCTATACTTCCATTGATCTCTACTTTTCTGCTTTCCATTTCATGGATTTATCCTCTTATCTTTACTATTTACTATCTTCTGATTGCTTTGGATTTAACTTTATCTTTTCTTTACTTTCTTAAGGTGGAAGCTTAAATTACTAATTTGAGTAATCAGTAACTAAATTACTAATTACTTCTGTTTCCTAATATAAGAATTTAATAAATTTACCTCTAAGCATTGCTTTAGGTGCATTCCACAAAATTTGATGTGTTTTCTTTTTTTTTAAGGTTTATTTATTTATTTTAGAGAGAGAGAATGTGGGGGGAAGGGCAGAGGGAGAGGAAGTGATAGTTTGAAGCAGACTCCACGGTGAGCAGGGAGCCTGATGTGGGGCTTAATCACATGACCCTGACTGAGATCTGGACCTGAGCCAAAACCAAGAGACACCTAACCCAACTGTGCCCCCCAGGTGCCTCTGATATGTTGTATTTTCACTTCCATTTATTTCAAAATATTACTTAATATCCTTCTGAGACTTACTCTTTTTTTAGAGATTTTATTTATTCATTTGAGACAGAGGGAGCACAAGCAGGGGAAGAGGGAGAGGGAGAAGCAGACTCCCCGCTGAGCAGGGAGCCCGATGCGGGACTTCATCCCAGGACCCTGGGATCATGACCTGAGCTGAAGGCAGACGGTTAACCATGTAAGCCGCCCAGGCACCCCTGAAATTTTCCTCTTTGACCCAAGGGTTGCTTAGAGAGTTTGTTTAATTACCACATATTGGGAGATTTTCTAGATATCTTTCTATTCTTAATTTCTACTGCATTCCATTATGATCTATGAACAAACTCTGTATGACTTCTGCTCTTTCAAATTTGTTATTTATATTGGGGCCCACAGTAAAGTTTTATTTGGTGAATATTATGTGTGCGTATGAAAAAAGCATGCGTTCTTCTCTTGTTGTGCAGAGTGTTCTGTGAATGCCAATTAGGTCAGGTTGGTTGATGTTGTTGTTCTGTTCTTCTGTATCCTTACTGGTTTTTGCTTACTTTTACAGTCAAGTACTGAGAAAGGAGTGTAAAAGTTCCCATCTGTAACTGGATTTTTACATTTCTTGTTCTAGTTCTATTAGCTTTTACTTCATGTATTTCGGTGCTCTGTTTTCATTTGAACACATTCAGAATTATTACGTTTTCTTGGAGAATGGACCCCTTTGTCATTATTTAATGTTTCTCTTTATCCATGATTTCTTGCCATTTCTTGTCTGAAGTCTGTTTTTCTTATATAAATATAAGTACCCCCATCTTTCTTTCGATACATGCTTGCATGTTACATCTTTTTCCATTCTTTTACTTCTGAATTATCTGTCTCTTCTTTAAATTTTGTTTGTTTGTTTGTTTACTTATTTGTTTTTAAGTAATCTCTGTGCCCACTGTGGGCCTCAAAGTCACAGCCCCAAGATCAAGAGTTGCGTGCTCTACAGGCTGAGCCAGCCAGGTGCCCCAAGGGTCTTTATATTTAACACGAGTTTTTTATACACAGCATATAGCTGGATTTTGCCTTTTTAAATGCAATCCTAGCCTCTTCATTTTAATTGGGATATTTAGTTTATTCACATAAAATATGATTATTGAAATGTTTCAAATAAAATCTGCCATCTTGCTAGCTGTTTTCCATTTGTTCTCTCTGTTCTTTGTTTCCTTTGTCTTTTGTTTCTGCTTTCTCTTGGGTTAATCAAGCCTTTTCTGTTACTCAATTTTATCTTCACTATTAACTTGACAATCGTAACCTTTTAATTTTTACTAGTTACCCTACAGTGTAAAATATACATCTTAAACTAATTGGAATCTTTCTTTAAATAATAATATACAACTTCATGTATAGTGTAAGGACCTTTTAACAGTATATTCTCAATTCTGACCTTGTATTCTTTGTGCTATTGTTGTCATGCATTTCGCTTTATCTATCTATTTATTTTAAAATATTTTATTTATTTATTTGAGAGAGAGAGTGTGTGTGTGAGCAGGCAGGGGTGGGCAGAGGGAGAAGCAGGCTCCCCACTGAGCAGGGAGTCCGACATGGGGCTTGCTCCCAGAACCCCAGGATCATGATGTGGACAGAAGGCAGACACTTCACCACTGTGCCCCCCAGGCACCCTGGTCTATAGTTATTTCTTGGTGATCGTTATATCTTCGGTTTTTTACTTATCTTTTCTTCTGCAATGTTTAATCTGCTGTTAATGCCATCCAGTGTAGTTTTCATTTTAGACCTTATATTTTTCATCTTTAGAAGGTAAATTTCTATCTTTTTAATTTTTCATGTCTCCTTAATATGCTAATGCTTTGTGTGCATTCTTGAATATGTGGGACATATTTATTTATTTTTAATTAATTTTTTAGTAATTTCTACCCTCAGCATGGGGCTTGAAATTATGAACCCCAAGATCAGGACCCCTGAACCAAGAGTTGCATGCCCTTTTGACTGAGCTGGCCAGGCACCCCAGGAACATGTTTATAATAACTGTCTTAGTGTGCTTGTGTACTCAGGACAAGCGCAGCAGCTTCTGTTCCACTTTGGAGAAGATAGCATGCTCCAGATCACTGTGCCCTTAGAAACTTCACTTCGGGGTCAGGCTCAGGAAACCTACTGTGTTCACTTCATGCTTTCTGGCATGCATTGTCTTACTAAGCAAAGGTGCTCTCTGCTTGGTGATCAGCAGGTCTAATGGACGCGATGTCATTAATGTAGCATACCAGCGTGATGTCTGAGACGTGTCAAGGAAATCACAGTCTCTATGGACTAGATTATGGCAGAGTAGCAGAGCTTCCACGGTTTGGGGACAATATCATAAAGACGTGCTATTGTTCATGCCAATGGAAAGTGAACTGTTCCTGCTGGTTGCTACAGAGGGCAAATAGCCGCCCACGGCTGCCAGGCTGTGTTGATTTCATCATGTGGCCGGGCTGGCTCCGGGGCAGCGGCTGCAGCTGGTGCAAACTCAGGTCACACACTCTCCAGTGGGCCAAGCGGGCGTGTCGGGTGGGGCTGGGATAGGCATCGCCTGCCCTGAATCTTTTAGGTCTTCCTTGGTGGCTCATCTCTGCAATTCCTCCAAGCACACGGGGTAGCTCCTGAATTGTTCCTGGGGTAGTGGCTGTGTGGAGTTCCGGTGACTTTTGCCCTTCCTACTAGCAGAGTCAGACCAGTAGGCCCGTGCCAGGATCTGGTCAGTTGCCAGCAACGTTGCTCCAGTCACACAGTCAAGAGCTGGAGAAATTGCCACACAGTCAGTGGGCCCACACTGAGACCGGAGCAGCTCAAAACCTCATGTAGCGCCCGACTTCCCGAAAATATTCTTTCGGGAGATACGGCGGCGATGGCTGAGTGAAGAGGCCAGCACGGGAGGTCCGTGGCACCTTTTCACTTCCCTGTGCCTTTGTGTTTCTCCAGTAGCTCAACCCCATTGAATGAGTCCACTTTTACACCCTCCGTGAGGACCCTCCGTGCGTCCTTGCTCCTGTCTCCAGCCCCAGGCAGCAGCCGATCTCCGTTCTGTGTCCACGGCCTCGCCTGCTCCGATGCTTTCGTGTGAACGGGGTAGCGGGGTGTGTGGTCTTTGCGTTTGGCTTCTTCCCCTCGGCCGTGAGCACCCGACAGCCTGCGCTCTTCCTGAGAGTCACTTCAGGCAGGACCTCTGGTCGTTGACTTGACACCTTTCTTACTTCCCGTCGTTGCCCGGCTGTGCTGGGCACAGTGCGAGCGTGGCTTCGGCTGTGCGAAGTAGGGACTGACAGCACGCGGGCCGCTGCCGGCCGTCCCCGTGACTTTCTGGGTCCCTAACTGGAAGCCTGGACCTGCCACTCCCCTTCCACCTTTTTTGCCTGTGCCGCCACCCCGTCCCCTCTGGCAACCACCAGTTTGTTCTCTGTATTTATGCAGTCAAGTGCTCTACCACTGAGCCATACCCCCGTTCTCTGTATTTCTGGTTCCGTCTCTGCTTTTGTTTGTCTGCTTGTTTGTCTTATTTTTAGATTCCACATGAGTGAGATCACGTGATAATTGTCTTTCTCTGACTGACTTATTTCACTCAGCATAAGACCCTCTAGGTCCCTCCATGTTGTTGCAAATGGCAAGATTTCAGCCTTTTTTACGGCTGTGTCTATGTACCACATCTTTCTTACCCATTGGTTTATCAGTGGACACTTAGGTTGTTTCCATAACGCTGCAGTGGACATAGTGGTTCCTACATCTTTTCAAATTAGGGTTTTCATTTTCTTCAGATAAATACTGAGAAGCAGAAATGCTGGATCGTATGGTAGTTCTATGTTTTCTAGTTTTTTGTGGAAACTCCATATTGTTTTCTGCAAAACCCACACCTTATCTTTTAATATAGACGTTCAGCGCTATGAATTTCTCCCTTGGGACTTCTTTAGTAGCATTCCAGAGATTCTGCTATTTTGTGTTTTTATTTGTATTCGTTTCAAGATATTTTCTAGTTTTTCTTGTTAGTTCTTCTGTTACCTGTGTGTTTAATTTGTAGACATAGTTCTGTTGTCGATTTCTAATTTCGTTTCATTGTAGTTAGAAAACATAGTTTGTATGATTGGAATCCTTGTAAATTTGTTGAGACTTGATCTAATATATGGTTTATCTTCGTAAATGTTCTGTGTGCACTTGAAAAGAATGTGCGTGTTATTGTTGGGTGGAGTGTTCTATAAATATCAATTAGGTCAAGTTGGTGGATAGTGTTGCTCAGTTCTACATCCTTGTTGATTTTCTTTCTTCTTGTTTTACCGATTCAAAGAGGGGTGTTTGAAATCTCAGACTATAATTTTGGGTTTGTCTGTTTCTCCTTGAAGTTTTATCACTTTTTGCCTCATATTTTGAACCTATGTTATGAGTTGAATACACGTTTAGGATTGTTACTTTATCTTGATGAATTAACCCATTGTTATGAAACAACCTTTTTTATTCTTGGTGTCATTCTTTGCTCTGAATCTACTTTGTCTGTAGTTCAAGGTCATTGTAAGAGCTTATTTCCTAGGACTACTTCTGGTAATAAACACTATCAGTCAGGCTGTCGATGGGAAAACAGAAGCCACACGAGGTACTCAACAGAGACGATGCCGTCCATATATATAGGCTGTGGTTTACGTGGATCTTAGAAGGCTAGAGGATCAAAAAGGAGGCATTCAGATATGAGTAAGTACAGAAAGCAGTTACTGTTGAAAGAACTGGGGCAGAAAGGTGACGTTTGGCAGGAGCACAAGCTGAGAGCTTGCAGGAGGGGAGCCTGCAGCCTTGCGTCTCTTGCTCGGACTCTGATGGGGGGGCTGCTAATGCAGTTGGTGCTCAAGACTCAGAGGTGGCTCGAGGAGGCTGGCAGCTGGCAGCTGGAGCCGGTGCCGCCTTCTGCCACTGGGCGATGCTGATGGGTGCGGAGAGTCCTAACTCTTCCACCAGTGTTTCCCATCAGCGGAACCCAGCAGGGAGACATGCGGAAAGGGAGTCTGAGAAATATGGGTGGTAGATCTGCTCTCCAGAGATGTCCCAGCCTTTCTCTCATACTTACTATCTCTCTGTCCTCTTTTGCTCGGTGTTCTGAGAGACTCAAGTGAAGCTTTTAGCTCAGTGATTCTGGGTAAGTTGTAAACTTTCTGCTGTTTGGCCCATTGATTGGTAGTCATGTTTTTAATTTCTAAGAACGGTTTCCTTTTCACATCAGCATTCGCATCTTTTCTGGATATCTTATCTTGTGAGAATTTTCCCTAGCATATTTATTATATTCTGGCTTTATCTATCACATCCAAACAGATATTTAGGGGAACCCATTTCTAGAAAGAGGGAACAGGAAGTGCAAAGGCCTTGCAGAATATATTCGAAGAAAAGCTTTTTGAATTCATTTCATCTTCAAATGCTTGGTGATTCTTGGTTTTCTGCTCACGTTTGTATTTGAGGGTCTAGATCAATAGTTTCACTGAGGGTGAGGTTCCCCCCCCCCCAGATAGGGATACCATATTTAGCCAAAAAATAAAGTTAAATTTCAGATGATAAAAACAAGTAATTTTGTAGATTTATATATTTATTTGGGGGGAGGGTATGGATGGGCAGAGGGAGCGAGAATCCTGAAGCTGACTTCCCACTGAGTACAGAGCCTGATGCGGGCCTCCATCCCAGGACCCTGAGATCATGACCTGAGCCGAAATCGCGTTGGATGCTTAACCAACTGAGCCACCCCAGTGCGCCAATGAGTACTTTTTTTTAGTAAAAGTAGGTCAGCCCTATTCTCAGGAGACATTTGGCATCACCTGGAGACATTTTCGTGCTGAGCAGTCATAGGGAGGGCGCTCCTGGCATCTGGAGGGTAGAGACCAGGGGCGCTGCTGAGCATCCTGCGCGCGTGTTGGACCCCAGTGTCCGCAGTCCAAGAGAGAAATTCTGTTACAGATTGAACAGTTACTTCAGCTGAAATGAGAACCCTGTTGACAAATATCTGTTTGTTGTTTTGTTTTGTTTTAAAGATTTTATTTATTTTTGAGAAAGAGAGAGAGAGAGAGTTAATGCACGAACTGGGTCAAGGGGTAGAAGGAGAAGCAAACTCCCCGCCGAGCAGAGAGCCTGATGCGGGGCTCGATCCCAGGACTCTGGGATCATGACCTGAGCTGAAGGCAGGCACTTCACCGACTGAGCCCCCCAGGCGCCCCCAAATATCTGTTTTAATTGCAGGTACCTGTTTCTTGTTATGGTGAAGAGGAAGGCCAGTACCTGGGCTTGTGTTCTGGGCTGAGGGCTTTGAGAGTGCCTGGAAGTCTGTATGTTTAGAGTCACCACCAAGGAAGCTTGCTGCCTGAGTCACTTCTACCCTGGGGCTGTGTGACCTCAGCTCCTGATGAGCTCAAGGAAATAAAGATTCTGTATTCTGTTTGGTGTTTCTTGTCAGAGTGGAAGGGATATTCCCTGCAACTTTCTACATCTTAGGCAGAAATGGAAACCCTGGGGCACCTGGGTGACTCAGTGGGTTGAGCCTCTGCCTTTGGCTCAGGTCATGATCTCAGGGTCCTGGGATCGAGCCCCGCATCGGTCTCCCTGCTCAGTGGGGAGCCTGCTTCCCCCTCTCTCTCCGCCTGCCTCTCTGCCTACTTGTGATCTCTGCCTTTCAAATAAATAAATAAAATCTTTTAAAAAAAAAGAAAAGAAACAGAAACCCTTTCTGTTTCTTTTCTGAATTTAATCAACTCTTGTATTATTATTTTATTTTTTCTTGGTGTTTATTAATTTCTGTTCTTAGCTTCTTGCATTTGGGTGACCTCAGACTCTGGCTTGTGTTGAGAGGACACATTGAAAGTTTCAGATTTACATGGTCGTCATCACCTCGGCTGGTTTCATTTTTTTCAACTTTTGATTTCTCTAGCTCAGTCAGTATCTATATTAGTGTAAGATGAGGGTATGACTTTATTTTACAAATTTAATCAACTTATCCAACACCATTTGTTGAGTAGCCTTTCCTCTATACATATCTTCCTTTTTTAAAAAAAGGAAGCTCTCCACCCAATGTGGGGCTTGAACTCATAATCCTGAGATCAAGAGTTACATGTTCCACGGACTGAGCCAGCCAAGCACCCCTGTACAATCTTCTTTTTTTTGTTGCCAGAGAGTGTATTTTTAAAGAATATATGCACTTGATGTAAAATCAAAGCATATTCAAGTGAGTTTCCCTCCTTCCTCTTTGTGCCAGCCCCTTGGTCTCCCCGCCAACTTCTTCCTTGCAGAGGTGTATTCTGCGCGTGTACAAGCATATTTGGGGCATAGATAGCCACATACTATACTCGCCCTTTGCTGGCGGTGTATATTGGGGATTGTTTGCTTCCAACACATACAGACATCTCTCACCGTTTTTGACGGTTTTACAGTCCGCTGTGTGGAGGTACCATGACAGACTTTCCCTTGTTTGCAGGCTCCATGCTGCTGCGTACAGAGCTGCAGTGAGTATCTTTGTACACCGGTCTTTGTGGTTATGTGCAAGTATGCTTGTGAAAAAAACTCTTAGAAGTGGAATTGCTGAGTCAAAGCATATGTGACTATAGAATGCCAGTAGACGGCAAATGCTGGTCTGTGTCAGTTTCCCCACCCAGTACTGGCGTACGAGAGTGCTTGTCGCCCTGTGGCCCCTCCAGTGGAGTGTGTTATGAAATGTTTGGATCTTTGCAAAGTCGATACTGATAAATGGTGTCGTGTTTTCATTTAATTGATCGGTGAGGTTGAGCATCTTCGCCTGTGTAAAAGCTCTCTGTATTTCTGTGCCTAGAACATAAGGGGCGGTTTTCCTTGGTTGTTCTTCCTGCCTTCCTTACGCTTTTGTCTTGGCTTCAAAGCTGCTATTGAATAGGTAATAATATGTTTACATGTTTCAAAAGTGAAAAGTATATTTAAAATATACATTGAGAAACCTCATCCGCACCTCTGTCTTCATCCATCTAGATCACCCTTATCCTGCAAGTAAACATTTTTAGTAGTTTTTTCCTTCATCTTCCCAGTATTTTTCTTTTCTTAAGATTCTTTAATTTTTATTTTTTTAAAGATGTTATTTATTAATTTGACAGAGACAGCAAGAGAGGGAATACAGCAGGGGGAGTGGGAGAGGGAGAAGCAGGCATTCTGCTGAGCAGGGAGTCTGATGCAGGGCTCGATCCCAGGACCCTGGGATCATGACCTGAGCCGAAGGCAGATGCTTAACGACTGAGCCACCCAGTCTCCCCTACAAAGATTTTCCTATTTATTTGAGAGAGAGAGTACGAGTGTGAGCAGGAATGGGGGGGCGGAGGGAGGGGGAGAGTCTCAGACAGATGCCCTGCTAGCAGCAGAGCCCACATGGGGTTTGATCTCTTGCCCCTGAGATCCCAATCTGAGCTGAAACCCAGAGGTGGATGCTCAACCAAGTGAGCCCCCGCACCCCCTTCCAGTATTTCTTTATATAAATACAATAAAATGTGCATTTGCTTTGTTATTCTTCCCTTTTTTACACAAAGGTAGCTTACTCCGTATACCACTCTGCATCGTGGTCTGTTGCTTCCAGAACGCACGCAGATGGCCAACGGACATACGAGAATGTGCTTGACAGAACTGACCACCAAGGAGATTCAAATCAAAACCACAGCATGAGGTCACTTCACACCTGTTAGGATGGTCAGTACCCAAAAGATAAGCAACAGTTAGTGTTGGCCAGGATGTGGAGAAAGGGAGCCATTGTGCACTGTTGGTGGGAAAGCAAGCTGGTGTGACCACCATGGAAAATGGCGTGAAGGGGCCTCGAAAGTTGAAAACAGAGCTACCCTAGGACCAAGCAATTTTACCTCTGGGAATATATCCGAAGGAAATAAAAACTAACTCAAAAAGGTATTTGCACACCCACGTTGATTGCAGCATTACTTGGAGTAGCCAAGACATGGGAACAACCCACATGTCTGTTGGTGGATGAAAGATGAAACTGCGGTGCGTGTGCACAGTGGAATATTACGCAGCCACAGTGAAGGAAATCCTGCCGTTCACAACAATGTGCACCAACCTTGAAGGCATTGTGCAAAACGAAGTGAGGCAGAGTAAGATAGATACTGGGTGATCTCACTTTTATGGGGAATCTAAAAACAAAAGCAAAACGGAAAGCCCTGAATTCATACATGCAGAGGACAGATGGGCAGTTGCTAGAGGCTCGGGGCAGGGTGGGGAAAATGCGTGAAGGAAGTCAGAGGTTATACCTAGTTATATCTAGTTATAAAATAAATTAGTTCTGAAGATGTACTGTACAACATGGAGACTAGTTAGTGCTACTGAACTGTATGTTTGAAATTTGCTAAGATCTTAAAAGTTCTCAAAGTAATTTAAAGTTTTCTCCACATCAATGACCAGAGTTCTTCACTGTTTTTTTTTTAACACTCTTGTAAAACTTTTATTGATTAAGTAATCTCTACTCACAATGTGGGGCTCGAGCTCATGACCCTGAGCCAGCCAGCACCCCCCCCCATCTTCACTGTATAATCCTCTGTTTTGACCAGTTCCTTATTTTGCACATCTGGGTGGTTTTCACTCTGACTGCAACTATTGCCACAACTAATAAAGTTTTGTGTATGTGACATTTTGTACTTGTGCAGGTATATTGGTATGATTCCCAGAACTGGGATTGCTGGGTCAGTGAATCTACAAAGTTTAGTAAATATTGCCATATGTCCCATTTTGCATTCCTACTTGCCGAAAGAATATGTTGTCAAACTGTGGGACTTTTGCCCTCTCATAGGTGAAAACTTGTATTTCTGTGTTGTTTTCATTTGCAATTCTTTGATTCAGAGGGAGGCTGAACAGTTTTTGATGTTTGTTCATTTTCTTGTGACCGACGTGCTCTTCCTCCACCATTGGTCTTTTAGTGTCAATTTCTGGGAGCTGAGAAGTCCTTTGTGAGAAAAGCTGTTACAGTTTTCCCCAGTTTGCCATTTGTATTTTGTGTGTACATGTGTGCAAAAAAAAATTATATCTAGTAAAATGTGTCGATATTTTCTATACCATCATCCCAACACGACTTATTAAACAGTTCATCTGGGCTGCCTGGGTGGCTCAGATGGTTAAGCGTCTGCCTTTGGCTCGGGTCGTGATCTCCAGGTCCGCGGATTAAGCTGCATGGCTGGCTTCCAGCTCAGTGGGGAGTCTGCTTCTCCCTCTCCCTCTGCCTCTCCCCCTGCTCGTGCTTTCTCTCTCTCAAATGAATAAACAGAATGTTTAAAAAAAAATGTTCATCTGGGGCGCCTGGGTGGCTTAGTTAAGTGTCTGCCTTCTGCTCAGGTCATGATCCTGGAGTTCTGGGATCAAGACCCGTGTCGGGCTCCCTGCTCTGCGAGGAGCCTGCTTCTCCTTCTGACCTTTCCCCTCTCGTGCTCACTCTCTCTCTCTCTCTCAAATAAATAAATAAAAATAAAATTGGGAAAAAAAAGTTCATCTGTACCCCCACTGATTCTAGGTACTGCCCTTCCTCATCATAGATGACATTCTTGTCTTTATTTCTGGGCTTCCTCTTCTCTTCCGTCGGTCTGTTCGTGAGCCACTCTTACACCGTTATGCACTGCTTGTCCCTCTTCATTCTTCTTTAGAGTTTTCCTGGTTTGTTCTTGGTTTCTGCTTTTGCATGTGAACTATAGAATCAGTTTCAGAAGAAAACCAGTTAGTGTTGGGGCAGGGGTTACATTAGATTTCTGAATTCACTTCTTTTAAAAGATTGATTTATTTGAGAGAGAGAGAGAGAGCATGCACATGGTGGGGGACGGGCAGAGGGAGCGAATCTTCAGGCAGACTCCACATTGAGTCCAGAGCCCAGCTCGGGGCTTGATCTCACAAACCCTGAGATAACGATCTCAGCAGAAACCAGAAGTCGGAGGCTCAACTGACTGGGCCACCCAGGTGCCCCTAAATTAACTTTTTAAGGCTGAATGATATTTATTCTGTGGAATATGTATGGATATTAGCACATTTTCTTTATTTATCCTCTGATGAACACTTAGATTGTTGTAATATCTTGGCTATTGTGAATATGCCGTAATGAACACGGGAGTGCAGATCTGAGACGCTGAGTTCAGCTCTCCCGAGTATGTACCCCGAAGTGGGTATGAAGTTTCAGTTACACAAGATGGGTGAGTTCTAGAGACCTGCTGTACAGCCTAACGCCTATAGTGAACACGCCAATATTGCACACTTGAAAATTTGTTGTGTGGGTCATCTGTAATAAGTGTTTTTACCACATGCAGAGACACAAGGCAACTTCTGAAGGTCATGGGTGTGTCTGTTAATCTTGGTTGTGCTGATGGTTTCATGGGTGTCTGCATCTGTTCAAATTCACATTAATTATGTGGAGTTTTGTGTATGTCACATCTATTTCAATAAAGCTACCTTGTTTGTTTTTTAAAGGTAATGGTTTTGAGGCTAGGAGAATTTTTTTCATGCTAGTAACATTCCACTGAGTCCTGTATTACTGTTTTTCTCATCAAAAATCATTGTTACCTGAGGGTTTTGAAGGGTCAGGGGTGGGAGGTTGGGGGAACAGGTGGTGGGTAATAGGGAGGGCACGTTTTGCATGGAGCACTGGGTGTTGTGCAAAAACAATGAATACTGTTACGCTGAAAAAATAAATAAAATGAAAAAAAAATCATTGTTAAATTTAAAAAAATTTTTTTTCAGCATTTCTTGTGATCATATGATTTTTTTTTTCATTGACTCTAGCAAAGCAATGAATCCTCCTAATAAATTATGTAATATTGAACCATCTTTACATTTCTGAAATAAACCCCAGCTGGACGGGGTCCTTTTTTTATTGTGTTGCTGGATTAGGCAGGCTCTTTTCCACTGGATTTTTGTATCAGTATTCATAAGTGAAATTGGTTTTTGGTTTTAAATTTTGCTTCATTATTTCTGTAAAATCATAGCAGATTTTGTCAAAAAGGTCATACTTGGTCCATACAAAACTTTGGAAGCTTGTCAAATTCAAAAAAAATTTTTTTAAGCAGGCTCCATGCCCAGTGTGGGGCTTGAACTCATGAGCCCGGGAGCAAGAGTTCAATTCTCTGTACGTTGAGCCGGCCAGGCACCTCCTACTTTCGAATATTTTAAGTAGAGTTGGAATGAACAGCATTTTAAAATTTTGGCAGCATTTCCTTCTAAACTATATCTGGTGCTTTGTGTGTGTTTGAATCTTTGTCCACTCTCCCTGTTTCTTTTGTGGATTTGTCTGTTTAGTCTGTATCCCCCCAAGTCAGTTTTCTAAATTCTACTTTTCTTGGCTAGGTCTGTTTCATTCTGGCTATCAAATTGATCTATGTATAATTTTACAAAATGGTTCTTATATTATTAGGTTTATTTTTCCTATTTACAGAGCTCTTTCTTCCTTGTCATTGTAAAGTTCTGCTCTCTCCCCTTTTCCCCTTTTGGTTAGATTAAGCTCATGGTTTTTCTAGTTCATTGATTTTTCACTTTTTTGCTGTGAACCAGCTTTTTGGTTATTCTACTTTTTAATTTTTCTAACTTTAATTACTCCTTTTCTATTGATTAATTTATCCTTTTGGCTTGGTGGATTTTAGACATGGGGAAACGCCATATAGACATCCCAGAGTTGTAATTTGCAACAGAAGCTGACCCTGACTTATTTAAGCAGAAGGAGAGCTTATCAAAATGATACTGGGTAGCTCATAGAAATGTTGAAAGGGCTGGAGAAGCAGCTTTGAGGTTAAACAGCCAGGAAAAAACAACCCAAACCACAACTCAGAACTGGTTTTGGTGAGAAATTGGCTGCCAGCGCTGCCGACCTGTTGACTATTATTGTCAAGGTCATTGCCATCAACACATTCAAGTAAAATGGTAGGATAAAGAAAGAGGAAAGAAAGAAAATTAGTAAAATGTGATAGCAAGGCAGAGCATATACATGGTTCCTGGAGTCCTTGATTCCTGTTTCCCTTTTGCTCAGGGATCCTCACCTGGTGCGGTGCCCTGAACCTTTATTCCTGAGGAGTCTGCGTCCTTGGTGGTATGCCACCAGTATATTTTGGGGGGTGGGAGCTTCGGGGACTCAGAATCCTCCAGATGCCCTTAGATGTTTCCATGCCAGTCGTCTTGTTCCCAGTATCACCTGTTTGTTTCTTTATTATTTATTTATAGTTATCTCTCCACCTGCCATGGGGGCTTGAACTCATGACTCCAAGATTGAGTCACACGCTTCACCCACTGAGCCTGCGCGGCGCCACTGCCTGCCTGGATTTTCTTGGAATAATTTGGCGTCTTGCACTATTAAACTGAGATTTGTTTTGAGCTACGTCAGCCTGTGGATTAAGAGAGAAGAGATTCTGTTCGCACCATCCTAGAAAAGGCAGGTGTTTCTGTCGTGTTTTGGGCCAAGAGTTTAGGTCTTTGAGCTCATCATCCCTTTGCCTTCGCATCTGCAGCGCGTTTGGAAGCAGATGCCTCATGCCCTTTCCCGCTGTTCCATGGTACGGCGCGCGAAGCTCTACTCCCCATCCCACCGCCAGAAAGCCCTTCTCTTCAGCGAGTGGAGTTCAAGCTGGTCGCTGCTTATTTAATGAGGTGGCTAAAAATCTGCCATGGGGTCTCTGCGGGGATGCGAAGAGGCGAGAGCGGGACATGTTGACGGTAACTGGCGACTTGAAGGCATAGCCGTGGCCATCTCATGAAATGCTGGCCACGTGGTGGTCAGTCATTTGTTATGTGGACACGGTGACAGGAAGCTGGTTACGTAACGTGCTTTGCAGATGATCGTGTGACTGTAAGCCACGGGGGCTGGGGTTCCGTCCCGCCGGACCGCGAAAGCCTGCAGAGCGCCCGCCCCGCCCCCTGTGCCTCCTCGGACCCGGGCCCCACCAGGCGTGTCTCGTCCACGGTTGCGGGGCTGGGTGGGGGGGGTGTCCCTCTTGCGGCCGCGGGGAGGGCGGCAGCTGGAGATGCCATCAGCTTTGTTCTGGCCGCAGTGTGGGTGACTCAGCCTGCGCTTCCTGTCGAGGGACTGCGTTTTCCTCTGCGCTTTTCTCCCGTCTGTTCTTGTGCTTTTGGGCTTTCGTTTGTCCTTTATGGTTTTCTAATCGAAGTGTCCTTCACGGACAACATTTGCGCATGGCGAGACGCCACTCGAAGTCGAGGTACCATGCGTGGCCCTGCAAAGTCACACGTCTGTTTCTGCTGTGAGCGAGCAGTTACTTTCTCAGCAGCTTTCAAATGCCTGCCTCGCTCCTGCTGGCTCTCGTGCCTGCTGCTGTAGCTCAGGTCCCAGGACTACTCTTGTGTCTTCTTTAAGCACAGGAACTGGACTTAACATGTATTCCTGTGAAATTTCACTTTTCTCTGCAATTTCTCTTCATACCGGCCTATGAGGACCATTCTGGACTCTGATTTTGTCGTCTAGGCCCTGGGAGAAGAGACCAGAATTCGGGGCTGAGTCCTTGTAGCTGCCACGCTCAGGTTAGGGCATGTTGAGTTTGACATGACCTTGGGACATAACAGCAGTCATTCAGGCAGCTTTGTGCAGAGCTCAGGGGTGGTCTCCGGGCTGCAGAAGTCACGGAGGTGGATGAGATGACTCAAAGGGAACACGACAAGTAAAATGGGAAGGGCCGTAGAGTGAAATTCCGCAAGGTCCCAGCGAAGCTCGGAGACTCAGAGACATGAGAGCTGAGCCCTCGCAGGACGCCACCAGCCAGCGCCCCCCGCCAGCGCCTCCCCCCACCTCCAAAAGCCCCAGCAGACGAGGACACAAGCTGCAGTGGAGACCACCAGAGTGCGGCTTCCTGCTCTTTCTGCTGATGCTGATTCCCAGCAATCCTAAAGCGCTTGGGGAAAAATGGGCAGGGAGGACAGGAGAAGTGTGGTGAGGAAAGACAAGAGACAGGAGATGCTAGTGGGAAGCAAAGGAGAGGGAAGCAGTCTGCACCACTGCTGTGTCCCGGGCAGACACACAGCTGCCTGTAGATGCTCACAGTCAACAGCAAATGTGTGACTTTCTAAGAGACTTATGGAGCTAGTCGGTCACCCACTCAGTAGAACTCATGCCATCTGTCCATGGTGTTCTTGTTCTCCCGTCAAGAGGGAAATCATTCCTGCTTGTCTGTTGTTTTCAGTTCATTTGTGTATTCTTGGAAAGATTTATTTATTCACTTGAGAGACAGACAGATGGTGCACACACATGCCAGTAGGGAGAGGGACAGAGAGAGAGCCCGGCGGCAGACTCCCCACTGAACGCGGAGCCCAGTGCGGGGCACAATCCCACAACCCATGAGATCATGACCTGAGTTGAAACGACGAGCTGGATGTTCAGCTGACTGCACTCAGGCACCCCTTATTTATTTGTTTTTGAGTAATGACTGCACCCAAAATGGAGCCCAAACTCACAACCCGAGATCAAGGCGCCCCCGGTTGTCTCTGTGCTTGTAGCAGTCGCGCATGCTCATTGCCTCCTGTGATGACTTCATTAGGGATCCTAAATAGTGACGCTCAGTCTCTCATTCACTCTTAGAGACTTCATCAGTGGTCAGTGAATGTTACCAGTTAGTATCTTACAACCGCCCGTTAGGACTCATACCACAGACTGATATGGAGGTCGTGGCCCTGTCCAGCCCCAGGGGCCCTCGGCTTCCTGCTTGTGGGATCACTCTTGTTGTAATAGAGACCTTTTGGGTTGTACTGGAGAGAGCTTGAAGTGTCTGGGAATCTGCACAGCACACTCCTTACAGCGGGAGCAGCGAGTGAGCTTGGCTGGGGCCCCGGCGAGTGAATCTGGGCACCTGCGCTCCAAGAGGACGGGAGGGCCTGTGGCCTCCAGCACGGCCTGCCCCACGGCCTTTAAGTTTTCCTGAGACAGTAGAAGAGAGACTGGAGGGCTCTGAGCACAGAAATGACATGATTCCTCATGACCTCTAGCGGGATCACCCATACAGCTGCCCCAAGAGTCGATTGTAGGGGCAAGGGCTGCAGCCCGCGAGTAGGTGGGAGGCGACTGCAGTGACCCAGGTGACAGGGAGGGGGCAGTGCAAGGAGGTGTATGCGGAAGGGAGAGCCAGCGGGCGGTTCGGACGGACTGGTTTTCAGTGACACGAAGAAAGGAGTCAAGAATTCCAGGGCGTTTTGGATGGTGCAGGTGCCATGTACTGAGACCTGAAAGCCCGTGGAAGGAACAGATTTGGGGACCCAAAGTGCCAGAGGGCTACATTATCGAGAGACGGCTTGTGAAAAGCCTCTTCTTGGTTTCTTGAAAATTTGCTTCTGTTTTAGACGTAGGAACTTTATACTTCATTTCATTCAGACGTGTAATTGGGATAAGGAAATTGGAACCCGAAGAATGACGACAAAGGAGAGCGGACTGGAGCAGAGGGGCATATGTGTGTGGCTTGTGTATCGATATTACAATTTATTCACCCTTTTCATGGCTATTTAGTTTCTTTCTGATTTTTAGACATTACAAATAACAATAATAACAATAAAATAACAATAAGAAGCTATGGATACACAGCATCGTGCACATTTGAAAATTTTTGTCAATCTGATGGGCAAAGGTATCCCATTTTTATGTTTTGAAAGGTTTTACTTATGTTTTTGAGAGAGAGAGAGAGTGCAAGTGCACCAGCAGGGGGCGGGGCGGGGGGGGGGAGAGTGAGAGAAGAATGTCAAACACACTCCCCACACACGCGCCCCGAGGTATCACATCTTTTTTTTTAAGATTTTATTTATTTATTTGACACAGAGAGAGATCACAAGTAGGCAGAGAGGCAGGCAGAGAGAGAGGGGGGAAGCTGGCTCCCCACTGAGCAGGGAGCCCGATGCAGGGCTCGATCCCAGGACCCTGAGATCATGACCTGAGCTGAAGGCAGAGGCTTTAACCCACTGAGCTACCCAGGTGCCCTGGTATCACATCTCTAATTAGCGGTGTCTGGATGTATGATTTCCGGCTCTCTGTGCCTCCTGTGAAATGCTTATTCATGTGTTTTCCCAAGTCTTCTTATTACTCGTTCATATTTATCTTAGTATTTCATAGAAGCTCTTTGTGTGTTTGTTTATTAAACTGTAGCTGACTATATGTTCATTATCTCAACTGTGCTCAAGGCTCTTTCACCATGTCGGTATTTGGGGTGTTTTGTAAGCTCTGTTCTCTTAGAGTTTCTGTGAGTTGTCCAGCATCTCATAGTTATATTCCTGTAATAATTAAACATAAAAGATTAACAGAAATTATAGAAAAAATTGTTTTAACAATCATGGATTGGGAAAGGCCCTCAACTTATGTCAGACTGGATGTGCCCAGAGACCCTGTGTAAGGCGGCCCCAAAGCTAGGGCGGCCCCACACCTGCTGGCTCAGGAGTGGGGCAGCCCCTTGTTGGGGTGGAAATCGATCAAAGTCGATTTCCTTCCCCTGCAGGGTGTCCCCTCTGTTTACTTGCCCGTCTGCGCCCCTGAGCAGATTTGCTCCCTGTTCTCTCCCCAAGTGCCTAGAGTGAGTGACATGAAGTCGGGGTTCCTTCCCTCGCTGGTCGGGGCCCCATGCCTGACCGTGCCCTGTCTTCCTGCCAGAGGGAGCGTCTTCGGTCGGTCCTGCTGGCTGTGCCTGTGTCATGCGTGTCGTGCAAAGCCTTTCACCGCAGACTTTCTTCTGTTCTGGGAACTGCGCTTAGTTTCCCTTCTTCACGGGTAAGAATTTTTCCTTGCTTCCCACAGAGAAAAATCCCTTGCCGTTGCTCACTGAAGGGCGGCAGCAGCAACATGCTGCCTGCGTCCCTCAACGGGCTGCTTTGTGGCCCCTCCCAGTTGTTTTGGTTCATCTCCACCAGGTCCTGTTTCACAAGAAGCGAGTCTGTTAACACTGTGGCTTTCGGTGCTGGCAAGAAACCAGTGGTTTGGGGTCTTGGCCGTGAGAACCATGTAATTAGAAATTAAACTAAAGTCGAAGTGGTCATTCAGCCTCACCCAAATTCTCACCCCGAATGAGAACTCTAACATTGCCTTGCCGAAATCGGAGAGCCTGCAGGGTCATCTGTTCTGTACCGTAACTCTGAAAGCAGTGAAATGTGTCGTCAGGTTACTGCCTCTGAGACAGAGGCCTGACTCAGGAAGTTTGCGTGTTTGAGTTCTTTCAGACTTGAGAGCACAGGTGACTTGCATATGGTTTCAACCAGTAGGGCACAGAAAAAGCCATAAACTTCTTCCATAACCCTGACACCAAGTTAGGTCAGGAGATTCCAGTAGAAAGAAAGAAAATTATAGCTCAATCCCATGTACTACAGATATGAGAAACTCATTGCAGACACGTTGTATTTAAACGTAAGAAAATGACAAAATTTCTGGAAGCGAAGGTTGTAGAATGTCAGTGTGATCTTGAGACAAAGCTTGTGTTTATTCCTCTACCCATTCAGTCAGTTCATCTCCTAAATGTTGCCAAGCACTATTTTAGGCCTTAGGCACTTCAAAAACAATATAAACTTCCAAGGCAGATGACAAACTGTGAAACATTTTTGTATCATGTGCGGCAAGCAAAGAGTTCATATCTTTTACCTCCATTAATAACCTTTTCAGTCAGTGGCAAAAGATCAGCATCCCAGTAGAAAAATGGGCAAAGTATACGAAGAGCTGTTTACAGAGGAGCTCCACAGACAGACGTGACACATAAGAAACGACATGCAACCTCATTACCCAAATCTAAACAATCAGATACTCGTTTGCTTTGTCTGTGCGACTGCCACTGCCTTAAAAGAGGTTTCTGAGAAAGCTGGCAGAAAGAGGGAACATATTTCTGAGTACATGTTTGCGCGTGAAGCTCATTGAAAAGAATGAAAAGAACCCAAAATAGAGACGGAAGATCCAGCCAAGTCCTGGAAAGACCCAAGGTCACTTGTACCTCTCCTTACCCCCTTTGGAGGACCTGGTTTTGACAAAATAGGAAAGTGATTTCTCAACGATTCCAGTGAAAAATCCTCAACTCAGTCCATTCTGGACCCTCGGAAGTCACAAGTGCAGCAGGACGGTGATGGGAAGAGGCGAGGGGAGATGGGGAGGCCGAGGCGGGGGGGAGTTCCACGGGGACCTGCCAGCACCGAGGACCCCCTTGAGCTGAGCACACTCAGACGCTGAGTCGGAAGCGAGTCTGGCGAGTGTTGTCACGTTGCAGCGCATCTGTTCTGGACCCATCCCCAGCGGTTTGGGAAGCCCGCGTTTCTGAACCCTGGCTTGCACCTGTGTTCCTGGTGGGAAGGAAGGGCGTTTGGGTCAGTGGCGAGGAGGCTGACGGGCTTTGCCTTAACCGTGAACAGTAAAGGGTTCCTCCTCACACCAGATGTACGTGTCTTGAGCCAAGCAAGTGATGAAACCGACTTGGAACCGAGGACGCTCTTTCCCTCTCCAGGGCAGGACTACAGGCTGGCCCGTGGGGTCTTAGCTGCCCCGGGCCGGCCGCGACTCTCGGTCACACACGGGCGCCCTGCGGTCCCTGGGGTGGGGCGGCCACTGCCGATTCGCGGTGAGCGCAGGCTGGAGGCGGCAGGCCGTGGGCGCCGCTTCCTCCCGTCAGAAGAGAGTTCCTTCTTGTCAGAAGAGCTGTCGCTGACGGCTGGGTGCTGCCACCATCCAAGCGGGACCCTTTGAGGACGGCTCCCTCCTTCTCTTGCTCCCTTTCCTCGCTTTCCTTCCCTTCCACCTGCCTACAGCCCAGGCTCGCACGAGACACACGCGTGTCCCGCAGGACGTCTCTGGTTTCTGGGCATTCGTGCACGGCCCTGTCTGCCGTGTGCTTGCAAAGCCTTTCCGGCTGCCATGGTTAGGTAAATGTCCGCCTCTGTGTTTTCAATACCATTCTCATTTCCTCTTTATTTTTTAATTTTTTTAAAAAAGATTTTATTTATTTGTTTGTCAGAAAGAGAGAGAGAGGCAGGTGGAGGGAGAAGCGGGCTCCCTGCTCGGCAGGGACTCGATGCGGGGCTCGATCCCAGGACCCTGAGATCATAACCTGAGCCGAAGGCAGCCACTTCACCGACGGAGCCACCCAGGTGCCCCTTGAATTTCCTTTTAAAATGTGAGTCTTCAGTCCAGGCAGAACTGACTTTGACACCATGTGCAGTGAAACAGAGACGCGCCAGTTTATGCAGCAGGGCTCACTGAGCTCCCTCTAGGCACACACCCTGCTGGGGCATTTTAAAAAGATTATTCTTGGGACGCCGGGGTGGCTCAGTTGGCTATGCGACTGCCTGCGGCTCAGGTCACGATCCCGCAGTCCTGGGATCGAGTCCCACGTGGGGCTCCCAGCTCCATGGGGAGTCTGCTTCTCCCTTTGACCTCCTCTCATGCTCTCTCACTCTGAATCTCTCTCTCTCTCTCTCTCAAATAAATAAATAAAATCTTTTAAAAAAGATTATTTTCAGCATTAAACCTCAGATATCTTACATCTAATAACCCAAGAGACCAGGTTTTCCAAATTCCTGTATTTGAGGAAAACAAGAAAATCTCTTGGTAGACTGAGCTCATTTTTATAAAATGGCCCTGGACTTTCTCCTCTCCTAGACTGTGTAAGCCAAATGCACACTCTCCCACAACCCCCATCCTGGCTCTCCTCCCTGCTCTCGTCTTCGGGGAGCACTTCACGCCTTTGTATGCCATCCTCATGCAGGCCAGTCTGCTCGGTGAGCACTCGCCTGCCTTCTTCCTGACTCACTCTCGGGCCGTCCTGAGCTCTTTGACCTCGTGCTGCAGTCGTGGAGAGCAGCTTCCGGTCTCAGTGGAGCACACTGTTGAGACCCGGGCTCCTGAGGTAGGTGGTCGGGGTTCAGAGCCCACTTCTGCCACGTTGTTAGCTCCTGCACCTCAGCTTCCCCATATGTACGACGAATGTGTACCTCACAGCATCCAAGTGAAGGTTGAATGATTTCATCCAGTCCATCCAAAGCACGGAGTATGGTTCCTGGGACATCTGTGTGAACTATTTCTGCTGTATATTGGGCGAAATATGTCTGACTTAAGGTCTTCGTCTTGCTCTGGTACTGATGTCCTCTCATTGTTAGTGAGCTCCTTCTAACCCAGGAGCCCTCGTAGCTGTGCACTCGCTATGAGCAGTGAGAACTGTCCCTAGAGGACACACAGCCATGGACGAGAAAGTCCTGTTTTATCATTTTTTTTTAATTGTAGTAAAATATACACAAAGTGATGTTGGTTATTTTAATCATTTGTAAGTATAAAGGTCAGTCGCATTAAAGACATTAATGGGGGGCCTGGGTGGCTCAGTCGGTTAAGCGTGGGACTCTTGATTTCTGCTTAAGTCGTGATCTCCCAGTTGAGAGCTCGAGCCCCAGGTCAGGCTCCACGCTCAGCAGGAAGTCCGCTTGCAGATTGTCTCTCTCCTTCTCCCCCTGCCCCTCCCCCTGCTCTTGTGCTTGCTCTCTCTTTCTCTAAAATAAGTACATAAGTCTTAAAAAAGACATAAATACGTTCTCGATATTGTGTAACCATCACCATTATCTGTACGCAGCACTTCGGGGTGAAAGTTCATGCCAGCTCAGTTGTCAAGTTGTCACCTCGAATGTTCCTTTGTATTTTGGTTCTACCTCAGCCTCTTAATCTATCACAGAAACGAATGACTAATTTCAAATAGCTGTTTGTTCCGGAGTTGGTTTGGGCCCATTGTTCCCACCCATCATTCTGCATCCTGAGCCTGATACCTAATGGGCTGGTGACCCTCCCAGGTTCACACACCTGCAAAGTGGATTAGCTGGTCTTAATGACCGCCGAGAATCTGCCATGTAAAAATTAATGAGAAACTAGGCAGGACACTCAGTGGCGCTCAGACTGACAATGCATGAGGAAGGTCAAGTCCATGTCATGTAGTGTGGCACACTTATCTCTGCTGAACATTCCTCCTCGGGATTCCTCCTTCCAAGGCCCACCACACTGCAGAGATACGGGACTTTTCTGCGTCTGTTGACAGCCGTGGAGGCTGATCCTGTGGGCCAGGCCATCTCCAGGACAATTGCAGGAAGTTATTCCATGCCTGGGACAAGTCCTAGCTCTATCTGGCAGCGTACAGAAGGTTACAGGCCATCAGGCTGAAGGGTCACCAGTAATCCCAGGGCTGGTGGCACTGAGCCAGGACAAAGAGGAGCAGTATAATGTGCTCCTGGAAATTCCCGACCTGCTGCCCTTGGGGCCCATGGCTTTTGTGGTCCCCCTTGGCAAGGAAGTAAAAGGCGGAGAGAAAGTAGAACATGATCCAGAATTCTGTTTCTTTGATGATTTTCACCTTTTGCAACCCATAAACACACTCCAAACTTCCTGAGCGTTTTCATGGCGAGACCACTGGGAAGAGAATGGGAGCTCCCAGTCGTTACCAAATGCTCCCCTTCGTCTCGTGTTCTGGGACCACATCCAAGATTCCTGGGGGCCTTACAAATTGCAAGCGGTGGCTGAGTTGTTAGGTTTTCTAAACACTAACTAGCACTGGCTAAGTCTACTTCGATAGCAGCATGCCAACAAGAAAAACCCGATGGGGGAAACCTGCTTGTAGAGGAACAGGGATGAGGAAGGTTGTAAGACGCAATGAAAAGTCAGTAAATCGGACAAGGGCAAGTCTTATTTCTCTTTTCCTTTCTTCCTCCATGTCTCCTGGACTCTGGAGAAGAATGTATGCAAAGGGCCAGAAATATTCCACCTTGGGAGACTGAGCTAGATCAGGGGAAATGGTTCTGACAGTTCTGTGGGCTAACACAGTCTTTGCTGAAAGGGCTCTAATGAGTGACTGCGAGGGTAACCCTCCGTCACTGCTTCCCCCCACACGCTTCCCAGGTACTGCACGAGTGGCAGGAGCAACCAGCTGGAAAACCTGGGTCACCAACCAAACCCCACTGTTTTCTTTCTCCTTTAATTTCAATTCAATTTTAAAGATTTATTTATTTATTTATTTATTTGACACACACACACACAGAGAGAGAGAGAGAGAGAGAGAGGGAGAAGCACTGAGCAGGGAGCCTGACATGGGACTCGATCTCAGAACCATGAACCAAAGGCAGGCGCCCCACTACTTGGACCACTGAGGCGCCCCTAATTTCAACTAATTTGTATTCAACTTCTTAAGCTTAAGAATGTTCTTGAACACTGAAAGGGGAGCTGTGAAACTTGGATTAATGAACAAGACTCTTCATGTCTCTGAAGACCAGCTTCCTTTTCTGGAAGATCAGCCCGTGTAGGCTGTCCTCTGTCCACACGGCACCTTTTGGCGCAGCGCTTGGCCCATGAGGGCTCGGAGAGCATCACACGGACCTGCTCTTCATGCAGCCGAGCCAGTGAACGTCCTTTCAGCGGAGCGTCGAGTCCATCTGCGTTTAATGTGCATGTCTGTGCGCTTGGGCTGAAATCAAGCATCTTGTTGGCGCCTTCTGTTTGCCCCGCCCTTGGAGATTTCCTTTGCTGTGCCTTCCTGGTTTCTTGCAGATCGAGGCTCTGTCTGTAACTTGTTTAACTAGATCGCCAAGTGGCCGGCGGCCTTCTCTCATTCCCTTAGTGTCACTCTCTTGCACGAGCAGCCAGTGACATGGGTGCATCACGTGGCGGCTGTGGCGTGTGCCAAGCCCGTGAAAGCCTCTGGAGACACTTTGGGGACCCGGTAGGCCATGTTCTTGCCGTCCCCGGGCACACGGGCAGGATGGGGACAGGCCCGAGTCGGTGAGAGAGAGAAGGCTGTGAGCCCCGTTTCCCCGCCGAGCGGAGGCGTCCCCTGCGGCCGCGGCGATCGGGACAGCTGCTTTGGAAGCGCTGAGAGCCATGGGAATCTCTTGGCCAGGACAGAGCGAGCCCAGAGGCCCACACAGGCCCTCTAATGGGTTAAGTCCGAAACTGCCGTGGCCGAAAGGACAGCGAGGCCAAAGGGTCACAGCCTAAGCACCCGCTGCAGCTGCACATGGGCCCTGCTCCTGCGGCGGAGTGGGAGCGCCTGGCTCCGAAGGTAGCTCTCGGACCCGTCCTGTGCAGAGGAAATGATTTCACAGCTTTGGGATTTCACTGCTGCAGAGGGGGCAGGGGGCCAACTCCGCTGGAACGAAGGGACAGTAATCACTCTGGCCAGAGAAGCAATTTAACCCTGAGGTGTCTCTTTACAGCCTCAGAGACTCTCAGGATGTTTCTCAGTTCATTTCAGTGTCTCTCAACAATGGACACAATCCAGACGGGCCACTTTAGTTTTATTGGAGTGAATTCTGGAGCCCAAACTTGCTCGAACCCAGCCAGGTATATGTCACTGTGCAAGTGCTCCAAGTTCAGCTTTGATTATGTTAGTAACCAATAAAAGCTCATCGTACATGTGCTTAGCTGATCCTTCTCACACCCCACTTTCATCCTGGCTGATTTGAAAGCCCGGGACCAGGGTGCCTCAGGGGTTTGGTCAGTGGAGCATCTGCCTTCGGCTCAGGTCATGATGCTGGGATCCTGGCGTTGAGGCCCACGTAGGGCTCCCTGCTCTTTGGGGAGTCTCCTTCCCTCTCTCCCACTGCCTGCGGCTCCCCCTGCTCGTGTACTCTCTCTCTCTCTGTCAAATAAATAAAATCTTTTTTTTAGCTTTTTAAAAAAGATTTTATTTATTTGACAGAGAGAGATCACAAGTAGGCAGAGAGGCAGGCAGAGAGAGAGGAGGCAGCAGGCTCCCCGCGGAGCAGAGAGCCCGATGTGGGGCTCGATCCCAGGACCCTGAGATCATGACCTGAGCCGAAGGCAGAGGTTTTAACCCACTGAGCCACCCAGGCACCCCAATAAATAAAATCTTTGAAAAAAAAAAGGTCCAGTACCAAGCCTTGCCTTGACTACCTGAGGTCCAGCTCACAGACAAGATCTCTGAGATCGTTCTGCATCACATCCCCAGTTGTTGGCACAATCCCAGTGATTAGGTTTCTTATGAACCCACAGAGCTACTCCTGTTTCTCAGGAGTAGTATTTTAAACCTCGGTCTGTGATACCATGAAATTGTATGGAATCCATTCACTCAAGAAGTATCAGCCCACAGAATAAAGCTGTGACCCACACACAAGGCCTCTGCTGTGTGCAGTGGGACATGGAGGGGAGCAGGGGAACAGACAGCAAATCTCAAACGACAAGGAAAATGCCAGGTATTGGCAGTGGCCTAGAGGGAATTAAGCTAGGGTGATGTGGTGGGGAAGGCGTGTGGCCGGCCCCTTGAATTTAGATGAGCAGAGAAGGTTTCTGAAGATATGACAGTGAAGTTCAAGCCTCAGTGACAGGAACATCAAAAGAAATCCCAGTTCATATGGGATTTCCTAGGCCGTGTTAGACTTTGGATTTTACTGTGAAAGCATCAGGAAACCTCTAGAAGGGGCTACTCAATGGAACAACATGATCTCATTTCGGTTACTTAGAGATCACTGACTTCTCTGTCGAGAACGAATTTATTGTGGGTGTTGAGAGTGGATGTGGGTGACTCGGGCCAGGGTGGTTGTAGGGTCTGTGGACAGAGAAGTGGGTTGATTTGGAATGTTTTGAAAGCAGAGTTCACAGGACTTGTTAATGCTTTGGATGTGCAAGGTGGAAGCAAAGATCACGGCTTGGATTTAGAAGATGGATGCGTGGGGGTAGCATTTCCTGAGAGACTGGAAGGCTGGAGGAGGAATGGCTTTGAGGGCCATGAAATTGAGAGCTTAGTTTGGGCATGTTAAGTTTAAGAGACAGATATGTAAGTGGAAATATCTGATTGTTGATTACATGGGTCCAAAGTTCCCAGGAAAAGTCCAGGTTGGAAGCATACTTTTGTGAATCATCATCAAATACATAGTAGTCAACAGGTATGAAAGCCCAAGAGGCCACTAAAGGAGAGTGTTGTGTAGCTCGATAAGGGAATGCAGTCCAGGAGGGACGGTGGAGGGGGGTGTGTGTGGGAGACGGGGTGAGAGCGAGAGAGAAGGACAGAGTGGGCGCATGCACGTTTCTGATGAGAGACGGCCCGTGCGTTTCATCATGTCTCTAAGGGGTTCATAAGCCGTAAAATGTGAGGAATTCTCTGCTGAAATGGTCACCTTGAGACTGTGGTTCGGAGACAGATGGATTCTGCTTGTCTTCACAGGGCTCTGACCTATAAGCAGATCGTTTGGAGAAGCTTCATGAAGCTGCCTTGGATTTCTGTCGGGCCTGAGGCTCCAGACCAAACACTGCTGTCCAGAATGCCCTTCCCCTTCAGGAGAGGCTTTGTGTGTACTGTGTCTCTTGACTTCCTCCTTTCTCCTCGATTCTGGCCGCTTACCTCTAGAAAGGGGGCTGCTGACTTCAGCTCCCTGGAGGGGAGGCCCAGGAAAGGGCGTTGTCAGCAGCTGCCCGGGTGTTTCTGTTCGTTTTTCTCCCTGCTCTGTGTTTCACATTCACTGGTCACTCAGGAGACTCCGTTTCTCACCACAGAAGTTCCATTTGCTTTTTGTCGATTTCTCCTCTCATAATCTACGTGTTTTCCTTTAAACCTCAAACAAACTTTATAACTTCTAAATTCTTGTCTGCTTATTCTGTCATCTCTGTGATTTTTAGGCTTCTATGCATTAACTGATCTTTTTCTTGATGACGAGCCCCATTTTCCTGGCTCCTTCCATATTTTAGTAGTTTGGGGGCGATTATTTACACTGTAACTGTTATAGTGTAGAGTATCTGGATTTTGTTGTCTTCCTTTACAAAGTGTTGAACTTCGTTGAACTTCGGGCGAGTCAGTAACTGTCCAAGTCAGTAACAGTCCAAGGCTGCTGCTGCTGCTTTGTTTTGTTTTTTAAAGATTGATTGATTGATTGATTGATTGATGAGAGCATGGGAAGGACAGAGGGAGAAGCAGACTCCCTGCTGAGGGCAGAGCCCAACATGGGGCTGGATCCCAGGACCCTGGAATCATGACCTGAGCCGAAGGCAGCTGCTCAACGGACTGAGCCCCCCAGCCCCGCCCCCTCCCTCCCAGGCTTATTTTTAAGCTTTCTTAGGGCAAGTCTAGAATGGTTACGCTCCAGGGCCAGTTTGGCCTCTTTCTCACTCTAAGCTGTGTCCTTTCTAGAGTTTTTACGGAACGTCTCTGGCTCTTCCTCTGCAGCTCATCAGAGCTCCCTACACGTCCCAGCGCCATGCACGCCCTGCAGGCCCTGCGGGTGGTTCAGTCTGTGTCTCCGGTAGCTGTCACCGGATTCCACTCAGGGAGCTGACCCCACACGTGCTTGCTAGGTTGCGCGGGAGCTACGGGGAATTCCTGTGCGGATCTCTGCAACCCCTTCCTTACCCGGCTCCCTCCTCTCTGCTACTCCCCCTGCTCCCCGAACTTCTGTCGCCTCAGCCATCTGAGGCTGTGATCTCTGTCTTCTCAGCTCTGCAAGATTGCTGTGCAAGGCTGCTACACCCTGCGTGGGACCCCCTGCCTGCAGTGTAGGCTAGAAATGCGCCCACAGGCTGTGAAAGCCAGAGCGGGCCTTGAGCTGACCTCTTTTGTTTCTCTTCTCATCCAGCTCGCCGTCCTGCGCTGACTGTCATCCAGTGTCTAAAGCAGTTGGTGCATATGCTTGGTCTAGTTTTCTAGTGGGTTTGTGGTCAGTCCAGTGCCAGGTACACCAACGGTCTCAGAAGCTAGAAGTCGGATGGGGCGCCTGGGGGGCTCAGTTGTTAAGCCTCTGCCTTCAGCTTAGATCATGATCCTAGGGTCCTGGGATCGAGCCCCGCGTTGGGTTCCCTCTCGGCCGGAAGCCTGCTTCCCCCTCTCCCACTCCCCCTGCTTGTGTTCCCTCTCTCGCTGCATCTCTCTGTCAAATAAATAAAATCTTAAAAAAAAAAAAAAAGCTAGAAGTCTGAGGCCCAGATGTCGGCAGGGTGGGTTGGTTCTGAGAGCTGAGATGGATCTCTCCCAGGCCTCTCTCCTTGCCTTGTCAATTGCCATCTCCTCCTTCTGCGTCTTCATGACACATTCCTTCTGTGCGTGCGTCCATATGAACCGGGGGCGGGGCGACACAGTTCAGCCTATCACAGTGAAGTTCAGATTCAAGTCTCACTTGCACGTTGGTACAAACCAGGAGGTGTTTGTAAATTATGAAGGCAGCAAGTTAGGTTGGTTTAAGAGGAGAACAACACACAGCTTTTACTCTTAGAAGGATGAGATTCGATTATTTTGCTATGGTTTCCATAAAAATGCAGAGACCTGTGATCTAGACATGCCTTCCTGGAGGAGCTCAGTGGTAGCACAAACACTTTTCCACAAGGTTACAGGATGTTGCAGGTTTCTGTTGTTAGAGATGATACTGGTGGGGAGGTAATGAGTCAGCTTGGTGGCTGTGGCAGGAAAGGCTGATGGGAAACAGATCTCTGATTATCAGAGCTGGACGAGCCCTCACAACCCATTAGTGTACGGTGGGGTTTATGGGTTCCAAAAGGGGAGAAGCAGTTTCCCCAGGGCAAGCAGTACCTTGTGCCCCGGTGAAAACCAGGCCCATCCTCATTTTATAAGTTTCTTTTTTTCTTCTTTTTTTATAAGTTATTTTCAGATTGAGAATGTTTCGCTGTCCGTTTCTCATTGCTTCCCCATGGGGACAGCGGATGGGAGGCAGGCCAGGGCACAGCATTTCCATTGGCAGATGCTGAGCTTCCCAGCAGTCGAGCTAACTGCTCAAGGTCACCCAGAAAGTCAGAAGTAGAGTCAGAATTCAAATGCAGGTCCTGACTTTTACTCCAGCCCCTCCCCATTTTTGCAGTCTGTTTCTCTGAGTCGGAATTTTGGCTGATTGTTTGCAGGACACACTCATCTTCACAGTCTATCCTGAACTTTTGACTTCCCCACTTTCCATCTTGGCTTCCCGAGCTGCTTGTGACCTGCCCAGTAGAGGAGGTCCAAGGAGAGAGAAGGTAGAGACCCGTGCAGCCACGGAACCCGGCCATCCCGCACTTTCAAAGGTCAGCAGCTCCCAAGTGAGAAGAGACAGCAGCCCTCAGGCCTCTTGTCCTCTGTGGGTCTAGAACTTCTCTGACAAACCTTCCCTTTGTGCACAGGCCTGGCACGTGATAGGCATTTAGTAACTGTTTATCCAATGGATCTGTGAACATGGCCTCCAGAGGAATTGTTTTCAAATCCTTTTTATCGGGGCGCCTGGGGGACTCAGTTGGTTAAGTGTTAAGCATCTGCCTTTGGCTCGGGTCATGGTCCCAGGGTTCTGGGATGGAGCCCTGCATCGGGCTCTCTGCTCAGAGAGGAGTCTGCTTCTCCCTCTCCTCTGCCCCTCTTCCCGCTCATGCTTGCTTACTCTCTCTCAAACAAATAAAATCTTTATTTTTAAAAAACATTTTATTTATTTGTCAGAGAGAGGGAACACAAGCAGGGGGAGTGGGAGAGGGAGCCTGATGCGAGACTCCATCCCAGGACCCTAGGATTGTAACCTGAGCCGAAGGCAGACGCTCAACCTTCTGAGCCACCCAGCCATCCCTAAATAAAATCTTAAAAGAAAAATAAAGTTTTGGGGCACATGGGTGGCTCGGATGGTTAAGTGTCTACCTTCAGTTCAGGTTATCATCTCCAGGTCCTGGGATCAAGTCCCACATCAGGCTCCCTACTCAGCAGGGAGTCTGGCTTCTCCCTCTGCCTCTGTCTCTCCCCCCAGCTCCTGCATTCTTTCTCTCTCTTTCTGTCTGAAATGAATAAATAAAATCTTTAAAAATAAAGTTTGATCTCATAGATAGCCTTCCTCCCATCCTTTTATTTTTCTCATCGTTGATCTGGGGAAGAACCTGGGCCTTTGAGATGCCAAATTTCCCACAGTCTGGGTTTTGGCTGATGACAGTCCATGCCAGGCCCCTGAAGGCACAGAACGTCTGCGTGTTTTGCTTCCTGAGCAGTTGTTGATGCTTAATATGCATCCTTACTGATTCGCCAGGGACAGCAAAACGCTGGTACTCCGATTCTATCATTTATTTTCCTTTATGAGTCAGAATACATTTATAAAAACATGTTTCCCTTCATCTTCCTGGTGGTCTGCTCGTAGGAGAAGCAGGGCAATGACCAGTTTGCACGATTAATGGAGTGGCTCCCTCCCACCTTCTGAGGATGAAAATTTTTTCTTCTCTTTTTTTAAAAGATTTTGTTTATTTATTTTTTAAAAGATTTTGTTTATTTATTTTTTAAAAGATTTTATTTATTTATTTGACAGACAGAGATCACAAGTAGGCAGAGAGGCAGGCAGAGAGAGAGAGGAGGAAGCAGGCTCCCTGCTGAGCAGAGAGAGCAAGATGCGGGGCTTGATCTTAGGACCCTGAGATCATGACCCAAGCTGAAGGTAGAGGCTTAACTCACTGAGCCACCCAGGCGCCCCTTTTTCTTCTCTTTTAATATCATGATGAACACATGGATTTAAACATAGCTGATGGGTTTCCAGCCACTGTAATTAGTATGTTTATTAAGGCTCAAATTGTTCCATATTTGGCCAGTAGGAGCTTCTTTAAGTTGACTCTGGAGTCCTTCTGACATGACTCTGGTCAGATCTGATAACTTCCTTGTGGCCGTATTTCATTGTATCTTTTTTTTTAAGTTTATTATTTTTAAGTAATCTCTACACCCCTATAACCAACATGGGGCTCGAACTGACAACCCCGAAATCAAGACTGAGCCAGCCAGGCATCCCTGCTCTATTTCAATGCAAAGAGGTTCTCTTTGGTGCTGGCCAGCAGTTTCAGATATCACATGTCTCCCACTTCCAGAAGGGCTCCCTGCTTAGTGGTCCCTCTGCTGGTCCCTCTTCTCCCTCTGCCCCCCCCCACCTCGCACGTGCACGTGCTTGCTCTCAAATAAATACACTCTTTTTAAAAAAAATACAAAATAAAACAATGAAACCCTGCGGGAGGGCCTGCTGGTGAGTTGTGCTGCCTCCTCTGGGAGTTCCTGGGCACCTGCCATTTTTCCTTCTGCTTCCACTCCTGCTGCCCCGGCTTGCGGAACTGCCGGCCCTCGGACGGTTTAGGCCTCTTCAATCCTGGTGCCTGTCGGGCCAGTCTCAGCCCCTCAGTCCCATTGCCGTGGCCGGACTGGCCCTTGTGGTTCTTACTATGACGGCCAGGAGTCCTTTAGCAACAACCATGAGGAGATTTTGAAGAAATCCAAGTGTATTACTTACGAGACCCGGAACACCTGCGGCCACACAGCGAGGCTGTAGGTAGAGGAGTGCTCACGGAGGCTGGGTTCTGCTTTTACTAGGGCCCAGGATGGGGCATCGGGTTTCCTGGGCTCATTGTTGCTGAGTTTGAAGCATGAGCGTGGGAAGAGAAGAAACAAGTGGCCCGAATGGTCACTTACCAAAATCCACCGGGGTCTCTGGAACAGAGGTGCCCTGTGGGGCGAGGGGCCCTGCTCCCCATCCGGTGCTGTGTCTCCGAAGTGGGTGTCTGGGGAATGCAAAGCCTGACTGGGACACTTGCATTACAGGAAGGTGCGAGAGAGCCTGTGCCTGGTGCGCCCGCCTCCGTGGTCCCCATGCTGTCGCGAGCAGCAGGAGGCCATCAGGAGGCGGCTGCTGAACAAATGAGTGACCCCAGACATGTCTGTGTCTTTCTCCTCTGCGCTCCCGCCGTTCCCAGCCGACACCTCCGTGGGCCGCCTCGGCGCTGGTGCTCGGTTGGAATCTTCCCGTTTCCTAGTTCTGCCCCTTCGCCATCCCAGCTGTGCAGCGGGCTTGTCTCGGGACTGGCTCGCGGCCGCTTTTCTGTGTTCTTCGTCTGCGGGGACGCATGCAGACCCTCAGTATTACCCCCCGGAACTGCTGTCAAAGGAAGAGAAAGCTGTTCCCATAAGACTGAGAGCAGTTCAGTAGAAACTTGGTTCTGCACTCAGAGTTCCTCTTTTACAGTCACTTTTGGGAAGTATAACACAGTTCCCCTTCACAGTTCCCGACTGAAGTCGCCTTTGGGAAGTTCGGGGACCCAGAGTCCCCGTGAAGGCTTTCCTTAGCAGGCGCGCTGGGTGTTCCCGCATCCTCTGGACCCCTCGCTGGGCCCGCACCGTCTCAGGGGACCCAGGGATTAGGTTTTGTGTCCCTGTTTGCCCAGTTCCCATCCCCCCACGTCCCAAAGCCCGCAGCGATGCTCGAGCTCCTTCTCTTCCCATCCGAGGCTGAGTGTTTGTGACAAGGATTGATGGACTCAGCCGCTTTTCTGTCCCTCCTGGATCGTGGGCACACGAACATGCTGTTCTTTCTCCTGTCTTAAAAATAAGGACTTAATCACATGCTTTGTCCCTCTTCTGAGTGGCCCGACCTGTCCTCAGATGTTTACAGTGTCCGTAAAGGCAGAAGCGGCCGGGGCTCACCTGCCAGCCACCGATCCCCCTCCTTGTCCCGACCCAGCGTGAAGCGGCACCTTTGCCTTCTTGTGGCTGTCCCTTGCCACGGCCTCAGAAGGGTTTTCTGGTCTGAGATGTAATGGTTGGCCATTGGCCTGAGTGGCCTTCCGCCTCTCAGGACCCGGGCAGCTTCTCTGCTGCGCTGGAGCTCTTGTTCCCTGGGCAGGGAGGGAGTCGCGAATGCTCCAGTTGGGGGCTTTTCCTCTCCCCTGGCCTCCAGGTCGGTGGGCTTCTAAATGTGTCAGGCACCCGTGAAGCTCGAAATATGAAATACCTCCTGTCCCAGTGGCCGTCACGCCTCCTGGCAGAAGCCCACGCTTCCTGCTGTCGCACCTGCTGCTCGGAAGAGCCGAGTACAGAGCTGTAAATCTCTGCACTTGCCCTTGGCAGCTGCAACATGAGGAGCTCCCGCGGAGAAGAGCCCGCCGCAGCCAGCAGCCTGTCACCCTTGTCGGTGCCCCGCTCTCCCCAGCAGAGAGCGAGGTGTCTAGTGTGGGGAAATGGGGAACCTGAGGAAGGTCTTCTCCCGGAGACGGTGGGAAGTTTACAGATACCGAGGACTCTATACAACGGCGGGGCCATGGTCAATTGCAAATTAACGTCTTTTCCTAGGCTTCATACCCCGGGACGGAGCTCTTCTAGGTTGGGGAACGTGGGTGTCTGCGAAGCCATGTCTTGGTGCTGGTTTCTTTGGAACATCATTCTCTTTTCTGAGCACAGACTAAGGTTTCCCTGATCATTTTACCTCGGCGCTTGGCTCTTTCTGAGATCCTGTGGCTTGGAGCAAGTTCCTTTTACCTGTTACAGCGTTTCTCCCCAGGGCCCGACAGTCGCCTCCTCCACCCTTGGCCTTCAGGATGCGCGAAACACACCTCTTTTCAGACGCCCCTGGGGCGTCCCAATCCCTGATCAGGAAACACTGATTTAGGAGGTGAACACTCAAGTGTTTAACATCTAAAAAAAAATCCTCGGGCACCTGGGTGGCTCAGTTGGTTAAGTGTCTGCCTTCGGTTCAGGTCATGGTCCCCGGGGCCTGGGATGGAGTTTTGTAACTTTTTTGTAACCTGCTCCTCCCTCTTCCTCTGCCTCTATCCCTGCTTGTGCGTGCTGTTCCTCTCTGAGAAATAAATAAATTAAATCTTTCAGAAAACATACCTTGGGGACGCCTAGGTGACTTGGTTGGTTGAGTGACTTGGTGTTGGCTCAGTCATTCTGTCAGAGGGGTGGGACTGAGCCCTGAGTCAGGCTCTGTGCTCAGTGTGTCATCTGTTGAAAATTCTCTCTCCCTCTGCCCCTTGCAGTGCTTGTTTCGTTCTGTTAAAAAAAAAAAATCCTTTGGCCTAGAGGTGTTCCAGTCCATAGTCACACACTTGTGAAGAGTTGGCCCCAGAGCCCGCTCTCCTGTTTTCACCTCACGCTCGCTACTGCTCCTTCCATGCTCACTTGAGTTCACATCCCTTCCTTACAGATTAGCCTTAGTTCATTTTTCCAAACCTCAATGCTCTCATATGGAAAATGGACATCAAAATAGTGACTGCTCCCAAGTATAGCTTTGGAGACTAAATGGGTTATTGTGAAGCCCTTGGGGCTTTACATCAAGACAGTCATCCACTTCAGATGGTGATGACTGTGTCAAGTGTGTGTAAGTCTTCTCTTGCCGGGCAGTTGTGTAGAGGTGTGCTAGAGTGTTCTGGCAGTGGCGGGCAGTCCTCAGTTGTGTCTGATTTGAGAGTCTTATCTTGGCTTTTGGACCGAGATGGAGGGTGGTAAGCCAGCTGTCTCCTCACCAGTCACCAGGGGCTTTAGCGGGAGCGTGTGTCCATTTCTATCATGTCCCTGTGCCGCGTGACTGTTGAAGGGCTGTCCTTGCAGTCACTGGCTAGAGCCGGCTTGAAGGCATTGTGCACTGCGTTCCAGCCGAGGCGGTGGCCTTGGCCTGAATTCACTGCGGTGATCTCCCCTCATCAGGATGGTAAGTCACTGTCCCCTCGCCTCTCTGCAGGCCTGGCGCCGGCGCTGGTTCGTGCTCCGGCGGGGCCGCATGAGCGGCAGCCCGGACGTGCTGGAGTACTACCGCAGCAAGCACGCGAGCAAGCCCATCCGCGCCATCGACCTGAGTGAGTGTGCCGTCTGGAGGCACGCGGGACCTGGCTTCCTGCGCAAGGAGTTTCAGAATAATTTTGTGTTCATCGTCAAGACGACTTCGCGTACCTTTTATCTGGTGGCCAAGACCGAGGTGGAGATGCTGGTGTGGGTGTACAGCATCAGTCAGGTCTGCAACCTCCAGCTGGAGGAGCGCGCAGGTGAGGGGGGAGGGGTCGGGGGTGGAGGAGGTGGCCGCCGGGAGGGTGGGGGGGACCAGTGACGATGCCGACTGCCGCTGCTTCCAGTGTGTGTGGACAGGCTCCAGGACATCCTCAGCCACATTCTGCCTTTACCACTTCTGTCCTGCGGCACGTTTGGGTGGCACATTTACCTGGTTCAAATGTGCCACAGGAGAGGTGCATTAAAGGTAGAACGTGGCTGCTGCTGATTTCCTGGAAATATTAAATATCAGTGTGTTTTAGTAATTCATGGAACCCCAGGTTTTCTGTTGTTGATCGGGTTTTTCAGCAGTGGGCGGTAGAAAGCCAGAACTCTCATATCTCATATCTCCCATCGGCTTGAGGTTTGTGCAAAGCAAATTAGCTCTGAGGTTGCTGTGGGCTTTTCCTCCCGTTCTCTTCCTCTCCCCTTTGCTTGCTTTCTCTTGCTCTCGCTCACTCTCACTCTTGCTCTCTTGCATCCACTGTACTCCTGGGCTGTAGAGCGGAGTCACACTTCGGCTACCTGCGCCATCTTGAATCTGATCTCCTTTCGCGTCAGTTCTAAACTGCAGTCGCCAACCCCATCAACGTCGCGCTTCTCACCCCCAAACACATCGAACGCTAGGTGGCGCTGCAGCGTGTTTCCTGGGAAACTTCAGTCCCATCACTGAGCTTCTGGAGCTCTGGAATAAAAGGAAACGATGCGATGGCAAAGCCCTGTATTCTTGCTACAAGGGTTGAAGCTTCCTTGCGAAGCCACAATGAGTCCTTCCTGGCCAGAGTCCAACCGATGCAAAGAAGGCAACCGTCCCTGACCAGCTCTCCCCACCTTCAGCCTAACACTTCTGTGTCTGTGTGCCAAGGTGTGTGTCCCCTCTGTTGCTTGCCTCATGCAGAAGTTATCGTAAAACACAGATACTCCATGTATTTCCCAGTATTCAAAGAAGAACAGGAATGAGTCAGAACCTGGCAGAAAACAGGTCTGGCAGGAATTTGGAAGAAGCCAGAAACCACCCCTATGACCTTTATCATTCCCTGTAGCCCCCCCTCCTCAGTTCTTAGGAGGACGTAAGAGCTGAGTCCTCTTCATGTGAGAATAACACCCCGGCCCTTTCTTGTGGCTTTTCACATGAAGTGTTTGGTCCTGTATCCAGCAGCCCTAGCTGGTCACTGCCTCGAGTGTACTTTGGCCGGGAGCTCTGCTAAATGCTCTCGTGCATGAGCTCATCTTGTCCCCAGACGAAGTTTGTGGCCTATGTGCTATTAGCATCTCTGCCTTACAAAGAAGCAAACCGGCAGCAGGTCGGTAGCAAACCCACAGTTCCAACAGCAAACAGCACACCCTGGACTTGAACTCAGGCAGTTCTGCATCAGTGGGACGCAGGAATACCAAACTCATGCCAGTGGGTTCAAAGGGGAGATAAAAGCAGGCTTTTCGCCGGCCGGTTCTGAGTGTCATGCTTCTTGAGAAATGGCGGCTTTCCCGGCCACTGCACCCTATTTCCTTCTTTCCTTTTTCTTACACATCATTACCAGGATTCTTTATTTATGTTTCACTTGTCTGTCTCCTCCAGCGGCCTGTAGACTCCAGAAAGGCCAGAGTCTATCTGAGCTCACTTGAAACAGCGCTGCGTGCACAGTGCGTGCACTGGGATATCGTGCCCAGGCAGGCATAGACACGCACATCTGCGCGCATGCGCATGCATGATGCGCGCGCACGTTCTGTGGAACATACGTGTGTGTTGAGTGAATAAACAGCCGCGCGGGTCTACGGCCAAGAGCCATAAAGAAGCTGTGAGTAGACTACGTTAGTGCAGACTTCGAGGCCAAGAATGCTTCGCTTTTTTTACTCTTAATTGATTCAACACTTCAGTCTTGGAACACGGGCCTTCTTCCCCAGACATTGTTTATAGCTCGGGGAAATGGTCACCTCTATCACGGCAAACACCAGCTGTGATTTGCATCTTCTGTTTGGCCTTGTAGATGCTGCCGGAGCACGGACGAGTGAGTGCTGCAGTCGCCTTTCGCCGTTAACCCGGGCAACGCTCTGTCCGGCAGATCCGGCCGAGAGCTGCTCTCGCGGGCCCCCAGCCCTCCAGCAGGCGCCCCGCAGCTGCCTTCCCAGCGGCCACGCCCCCAGCGCCTCCGGACCCAGAGGTGACCTAAGCGCGGATTCCGTGGCCACTGAGGACAGCAGAAGCGAGTCAGAGTTTGTGTCCCTTCCTGACTATCTGATTCTGTCCAACTGTGAGACTGGACGACCGCGACATGCCAGGTACGCTTCCGTGCTCGCCTGCCTGTGTCCGCAGAACCTCCACTGCCTCCTGGGCACTGCCATGGGCCGGGGCCACTTTGCCGTGGCATCTTCAAGTGGGTGCGTCTCCCTCACCTCTTCCTGCCGCAGCCGAAGTGGGGACAGAGCGCCGTCAGGCCGGGGATGACTCATGCTTGTGGCTTTCATGTCTGACCTCGCATCGCCATACGTGTCTGAGCCCGATGTCCTGCCCCCAGGGATTGGTGGGGGCGGAGGGGACGGTGGCAGCGTGGGAAAGAGGCCAGCACAGCTTCCATCGCACGGAGGTGGCTTTCGTCTTCTCACTTCCGCCGGCGACTTGCTGCGTTCGGTCACACGTTCTGCTTTCTTCCCGCAGTCTGCCCAGCAGGTGCGACAGCTGCTCGACTTCGGAGCGCTCGCTGGAACAGGCTTCGTCCGATGACGTCTTCGTCGACGGCCCACAGCCCGCACCCCACCCTGGCTCGGGCCGCTCCTCGCGCGGCGGGAGCGGCTCCCAGAAGGTGCCTTCCCTGCGGCCGCAGGCTGCCCTGACGCGGAGCAGAGACAGCACTGGGCCGGCCAGGGATTGCTGCTCTTCGCCGCTGCCAGAAACGCCCTTAAATGCCACTGTTCAGGTCGATAAGAACCAAGGTCCCATGCCCTACGAGGCCACAGAACACGACCTCGCGGCTAGCACGCCGCCGCCGCGCCCCCCGAAGCCGAGCCACCTCTCGGAGCGGCGACAGGTGCAGCCGCCGGCGGGCAGCGCGCACCACGTGGGGAGGCTGGAGAGCGCTGTGGCACCGAGAAGGGTCTCCCTCTCCGGCTTAGATAACGTGAGCACCTGGAAAGGTAAGTGTCCAACGCCAGCTCGGACCGCGAAGCCTGCCTCCTCCGTACTTGCGTCCGCACACGGACATCGCCGGCGCCCCCCCACCCCCACCCCCAGCCACTGCGCTCGGCCCGCGTGATGCTCGCAGCTTGCCTTCAAGTCCGGCCCCCAGTACGGATAGGAGGATCCCTGGCGCTGCTGAAGGAAGAGTCCTTGTCCCTTACCATGCCCCTGTCTGTGATGGGCTCCCCACCCGGGCCTAAGCTCCTGGGCTTGGTTTGGAGTCACTCAGGGCTCCGCTGGCACAGGAGGTTCAGCCAGGTTGCAGTCCTCAGCTGTCACGGGCACAGTGAAAAGAGAGACGTTAGACCGTAGCTCTTTTCTTTTCCAACTATCCCATCAGCCCTATTCATTGCCCCACGCCATACGGGTCTGTCCAGGTTGAGCTGACCGTTCACTAGGGGTGTAGCTTTTCACCGGTCTGTCGCCATCAAGGTAATTCTCACCTAGCCCTATCAGCGCAGTCTGTTGCCATGCCCTCCTAGAGCCCTCTTTTCCCTTTTTCTATAAAGCTGTTTATTCTGATGGGGTTGCCTTGCTGCCTCCCTCCCCCTCTCCCCCCCCCCCGGAGCCCCCAACCACTGTCCCAACCAAAGGTGATCACTCCGGCACTGGTACCTCTAAGGTCATATCTAAAACGAATTATGCAAGCTTAAGGAACAAAAACTCATCCTCACTGTGGTGCTAACTCACTCTGGCGAAGGTCTCCCCCAGTGTCCCTAGTGATGCAACCTTTACACATTACTTTCTGCCAACCTCAGTGAGACAAGCATATGCTGAGTGCACAAAGGGTCTTAATGTGCTAACATGTGAACAGTGGACAAAAGGGGAAACTGAAAGACTGTGTAAGCAGATTCTAGAAAGCAAAATGACTAGACCAGTAGAATGATGGACTGTGAAAATGGATCAGAAGTCTCCAACTGAAAGGGCGCCTGGCCAGCTCAGGCTGTACAGCACGTGACTCTTGACCTTGGGGTTGTAAGTTCAAGCCCCACATAGGGTGTACAGAGTACTTAAAAAATAAAATCTTCTTAAAAAGGTATCAAAGAACAAAAAAAATTGAAATAATTCAAAATTTTAAGACAGACCTAAAACAATTGTATTCTTTTACATGAAGGCAACAAAGTCTCATCAGAATAAAACTCATTAGAATAGAGGTTTCGACCATGAAACAAAGACCCAAAGCAACAGTGATGAACAGAAGCAACACAAGTCCAATAAAGCAGAAGGAATATGTCACATTGATTGTTCTGCCTTCCCCACTGAGGTCTACCTGGACTTGATGCTTGCATGTGACCGCAAAGTAGACTCAAGATTCATTATTTTCCACATACATCGCCATCCAGTGACCCAGCACCCCTGATGGCAAAGGCCCTCGATCCTGAGATCATGACCCAAGCCGAAGGCAAGGACTTAACCCACTGAGCCACCCAGGCACCCCTCTTTAGTCTATTTTAATAGACTATTCAGATTATCTATATTTTTCAAGCAATGTTTATTTCTCCTCATTTTTCAAATTTACTGTCAAAATTGATTATAATAGCCTCTTGCTATCTGTAGGGTCTTATTATACACCCTGTTATAGCTTCTTTTCATTCCTGGTATTGATAATGCTGGTCTTCATCTGTTTTTCTTAGTCAGTCTTGCTGGCTGTTTATCAATTTTACTAGTTGTTTTGTTTTAAGTAAGCTCTACACCCAAAGTGGGGCTTGTACTTATGACCCCGAGATCAAGAGTCACGTGCTCTACCAACTGAGTCAGCCAGGTGCCCCTGTTTTGCTTTGTTTTTTGTTTCCTTTTCTTTTGTTTTTTGTTTGTTTGTTTAACCAGAGTACAAGTTTTGGTTTTGTTGAATCTTTTTCCAGTTATATATTTGTTTTCTGTTGCGTTAATTTTTGCTCATACCTTTATTCTTTTCCTTCCTTCTTGGATCAACAAACTGTGGCCTGTGGGCCAAATGTGACCAGCAGGCTGTTCCTTACAGCCCACCAAGAATGGGGGTTGTGAAAAAAATACTCTCTGGTTCTTTTGACCCCTGTTGTACTTCCTTGGAGGTAATTTGCATATTTTCCTAAATTCTTTTAGTGGATGGGTGGCTTATTGAATTTCTGCCTTTGTTTTTTTACCTAACGTACATGTTTAAGGCTACACATTTTCAGCCTTACAGCCCTACAGCCACATCCCACACTTTTTGAGATACCATATTTTCACTTTCATTCTGTTCAAAATATTTTCTAGTTTTCATTGTAGCCTCTTCTTTGCCCCGTGCATTATTTAAAACTGCATTTCTTCATTTCCAAACCTGAGAAATTTCTACTGATTTTTCTCATCGATTATATTCTGGTTCGAAAACATCCTCTAGTTCAGTCCTTGGAAATCTGAGATTTCTTTTACAGCAGAGCACACAAGTATTTCTGTGAACAATCAGAATGTACTGAAAAGTGTGCGCGGTACCGTGGTCAGGTTCTTCAGTGGTTGTGTCATTCATCCCTCCTCTGTCTGCACTGATTTTCTGTTTCCTTGTTGTAGCAGTTACCGAGAGCTGTGTTCAAGTCTGCCCCTATGACTGAAGAGTGTCTCTTTCTCATTTATAATTCTGTCAGGTTTTTCTGTGTATAATTTACAGCTATGTCATTAGTTATATACCTCTTTTTTAAAAAAGATTTTATCTATTATTTGAGAGAGAGAGCAAGACCGAGCGCGTGCGAGCATGAGAGGAAAGAGGTCAGTGGGAGAAGCAGACTTCCTGTCAAGCAAGGAGCCCGATATGGGACTCGATCCCGGGACTCCAGGATCATGACCTGAGCCAAAGGCAGTTGCTTAACCACTGAGCCACCCAGGCCACCCTAGTTACATACCTCTTATAATTTTGTATTTTCCTGATGAATTAAAACTTCTTTCAATTTGTCGTGACTCTCTAGTAATGTTTTTGTCTTAAAGTCTGTTTTATGATATTGACATACTATGCCTGTGTTAAGTACTAAATACTACTAAGTACTAACCAGCATTCTGTTGGTTAGTATTGACATGGTGCATGTTTTCTCATTATTTGGCTTTCATCTTTTCTGTGACTAACTTTTAGATAGGTTTCTTATAAAACACATAGAGCTATTTTTTTGTATTGTTATTTCGATTTTCATCTATTCTGACAGTCTTTCTCTTTTCTTTTTTTTCTTTTTTGATTTTTTAAAAGATTTTATTTATTTATTTGTCAGAGAGAGAGAGCTCAAGCAGGGGGAGCAACAGGCAGAGGGAGAAGCAGACTCCCCGCTGAGCAAGGAGCGCGATGTGGGGCTCCATCCCAGGACCCGAGATCATGACCCAAGCCAAAGACAGATGCTTAACACTGGAAAGGTTAACCTATGTACATTAATTAGATTCATTTTTACCATTTTATTTTGTGGTTTCTGTTTTTCCTGTTTGTACAAAATTTCTTACATGTAATCTCATTCCTTGCTTTCTTCTGAATTGAGTTTGCTACCTCTTTTCAGTTTTGTTTTTTACCTGTTTTCGCTTTTATTTTTTATTTATTTTTAATTTTAATTTTTTTGAAAAGATTTTATTCATTTATTTGACAGACATCGATCACAAGTAGGCGGGGAGTGGGGGAAGCAGGCTCCCTGTTGACCAGAGAGGCCAATGTGGGGCTCGATCCCAGAACCCTGGGATCATGACCCGAGCTGAAGACAGAAGCTTAACCCACTGAGCCACCCAGGTGCCCCTGTTTTCACTTTTAATCTATACTAATTTAGAAGTTATACACTCCCTTTCTATTTTTAGTAATTACCTTCTACTTTTTTATTCCGCATACTTAACTTAGTATCTGAAATTTATCAATGTCAACTCTTCTCCCAACGTGATGCAAAGACGTTAGAATATTAACACCATGTAGTATTTTACTTCTGTCCTGGTTTTTTAAATCCCATAGGGTAAACATTGGTATTATTTTATACAGTCATTTTTTTTTAAAGTTTCACTTACATTAAGTATTTTTCTGGTTTTTCTTTACTTCTGGCATCTCCTAAATTCACTCTGGGATGATTTTAATTCTTTTTGTGGCTTATGGATTCACAGTTACTATATTCAAATATTGCCTCTCCGTTGTCCTGAGTTTTTCAAATATTGCCTCTCCATATTCCCTGTTTTCCTCTGGGGGCCCAATTATATGTGTTCTAGATTTCACACTTTGTCTTGTGTGTTTCTTGAATTATTTTTTAATTTTTTAAAAGATTTTATTTGAGATTTTAATCAAATAAAGATTTTATTTGAGAGAGAGCAAGCAAGAGTGAGAACGACAGAGAGCGTGAGCAGAGGGGAGGGACAGAGGGAGAGGGAGAAGCAGGCTCTCCACCGACGCGGGGCTTGATCCTGGGACCCTGGGATCATGACCTGAGCTGAAGGCAGATGCTTAATGACTGGGCCACCCAGGTGCCCCTTGAATTCTTTTTTACATTTTTCATCTCTTTGTACTGAATTCTGGTAATTTCAGTTTTTGAAGTCTCTCTTCAATTGTGCCTAATCTGCTGTTTAACTCATATTTTGAGTCCAAATTTCATTATTTGATTTTTAAAGGAATATTTACATTTTAAAATTGTTATTAGAAGAAGGTACCCAGTGCTTACTTCAGCAGTGCATACAGTAAAACTGGAATGATACAGTGAAGATCTAATCCCTGCAGCAGGATGCCAGGCAAATCCATGAAATAATCCCTAGTTTGCTTTCTTCTTCTACTATTTGTGGGTGAGAAACGGGCTCTGCCAAGTGACTACCTCACTGAGGGCACTTCTGGTTTCAAATCATGCCCCCAACTCTTCCTCCTCCAAGAAGAAAAAAGGATAGACAATGAAAAGTCTCCTTTGCATCTCTGTCTCCTGTTTGCTCTTTCCATATCACCCATATCCTTCTTAAGAATTTTCTGGATATTCAAGAGAATACGCATATATAATGTTCTACTTTTTAATGCAAATAGTACCATTCTGATACTTTACTGTATCCATTGATTGTCCTTTCAAGAATATATTTTGGATATTATTCAGCCATAAAAAAGAATGAGGGGTACCTGGCTAGCTCAGTCAGTAGAGCATGTGACTCTTGATCTTGGGATTTTGAGTTCAAGCCCCACATTGGGTGTAGAGATGACTTAAAAATAAAGTCTTTAAAAAAGAGAGTGAAATCTTGCCATTTGCAATGACATGGAGTGCGCTAGAGACTATAATGCTAAGTGAAGTAAATAAGTCAGAGAAAGACAAATAGCATATGAGCAAAGTGAAAAAGACAGAGAGGCAAACCAAAAAACAGACTCTTAACTGTAGAGAACACACTGGTGGTCACCAGAGAGGAGGGGTGTGAGGGGAGGGGGAAATAGCTGGTGGGGATGAAGGAGGGCACTTGTGATGGGCATCAGGTGGTTAAAATAAAAATTTTGTATATTTTTTAAACATTTTGTTTATTTATTTATTTGAGAGAGAGAAAGAGAATGAGCAGAAGCAGGGAGACCAGGACAGGGAGAAGCAGGCTCCCCACTGAGCAGAGAGCCCAACGTGGGGCTCCATCCTAGGACCCTGGGATCATGACCTGAGCCGAAGGCAGAGGCTTAACCCACTGAGCCACCCAGATGCCCCCCAAAAAAGTCCTTTTTCTTAGGAGATACACACTGAAATATTTTGGAGTGAAAGTTTTTGATTACTGCAACTTACTTTGAAATGGCTTGGGAAAATATATTTATATATATTTTATATATATTATATATATATATATTAGATATATGCACAAAGAAAATGTATTTCTAGAAACTTTAAAAAATATTTTATTTATTTATTTCTTAGAGAGAGAGATAACAGGAACGGGGGGAGAGGCAGATGGAGAGAGAGAGAACAGACTCCCCGCTAAGCAGGGAACCTGACTTGGGACTTGATCCCGGGCCCCTGGGATCATAACCCAAGCTGAAGGCAGATGCATAACTGACTGAGCCTCCCAGGCACCCCTGTAGAATATTTTATATTAAGCCATGCATTTGTCATTTCTAGTGCTCTTTATTTCTTCCCATACCTTTGAGTTATAACCTGTTGTCACTACCTGGCTCCTTTGGGCTGTCATCATCAAATATATTCTATCTTCATGCTTTATAGATCGCCACAAAATTTTTTTTTACTTTTATAGTTTAATTTGCAAACAGAATTTTTATAACACATTTTTAACCAAATCGTATCTTGAAAACTGTTTATATAGAAAACCCAGGGAATAAAGTGAGCTGTTCATTGTGGGAGGCCTTAAATAACATTATTACAGTAGAAATAAATTACATTATTATAGGAAGCAGAAGATACCTGAAACGATTAATGCAGCATTAGATTCAAATCTGTAGGTCCTGTAGCGACTTACAGCATGGTTTGGGAAATTAAACCCATGGCACTAAACTAAGTGCCATGAAAGCCCTTACATGGTACTTGATATAGGGAGGTAGGAAGGTTTGAAAACTGGGCCGCATGAAATGTGACATTTGATCGGCAACGGTTTGCTCTGCTGAGGGTATAGTCAGCTGAAACTGTCTCCTCCTTCCGCTTCAGCCTCCAATTCTGCTTCAGCACTTTGGAGCCACTCTGCAAACTTCCTGTTTGCTCAAGGAAGACACTTCTTCCCCTTTGCGACATGGGCTCCTCACTCAGGACTTCAGCTTGATAAAAAAGCACCGCTATTTTCTAGAAGGCATTCATGAAATGAATGTTGCCATAGCAAATCCTCCTGAATCTTCTAGAACAGAGTCAGCTCAGACTGAGCTTGAGTGGGAAAGGCAGCAAGTAGAGGACTGTATTGCCTCAAGTGCCTGATGGCTTGTTCTGCTACAGGCTCTTCCTTCTGGTTCCATTCCATGCCGCTCATTTCACTGGACCAGACCATTCCAATGACAGCGGGTTCTGGGATGGTGGTTGTTTTTTTTTTTTTTTCCCAACTCCTCTTTAACATACAAAATTATATCCTGAGATGGATCACGACGTGACATCTGTTCTTGAAGTTCTTTCTGGAGTTCCTTTCGAGCTCCTATGGTTTCCTAATTCTGAACATATTCCGAAAGTTCTTTCAAGCCTGGCTCAGTGAATCCCTGGTGAAGTTTTAGTGCTTTGTCGATTGGGAGGAAAAAGTCTCCCCAGTGCATCATCTGCACTGACTTACCGAAGACCTGCAGCTACTGCATTGATACCTCTCTCTTGGATCCACGATTTAAAGAGCTTTACAGGAAAATTGCTGAGACCCCTTCTTTAACCAAATTCGCATGATAAAGAAAGTCTCCTAGAAATGGACGCATTAGGTGTCCCATTAGCCAGAAGAACGCCAGTCCCCAGAGCCAGCTAGTTCCTCTCCGGCTCGGAAAAACCCTTTAAGAACAGCAGCCGCATGCTCAATTCATCCTCTGAACCTCTGTCCAGGTCTTTGTAGCAACTGATTGACTTGTCGGAAACCTGAGCTCGCGTGCTCTCTGGGTCTTCTGGTACAGCCAGCACAGAGACACCTGTGTGCATTGTGTCATCAAGTTTTGCTGCAGAAACATCAAGAAACTTTGCTACTGCTTCCAAATCAATACCAGTTTCAGTGAAGCCTTGAATAATACAGTCTTGAAACCGAGTAGGGTCAAACCTGTCTTTTTCCTCTCTTTTTGAAAACGCTGCCCTGATAGTGTTGACTTTTGCTGCTTTTCGTTATTCATAAAAGACACCTGAATTTAAGTCAGAAATCCCCAATGCGGCAGCAACTGCAGTGGTGTCTCTTCTCCCCAAGTAAGTTTTTGATCGTTGTGTTTTTCCTTTAGCATTCCTTGCGAGGAGGATCTGCAGGAAGTTCTCTTGATCTTTGTTTCTCTGGGAATGTTTTTATTTCGCCTTCATTTTTGAAATACAGTTGTGCTGGATGTAGAATTCTCACCTGACAGATTTTTTTTTTCTTCCAGCATTTTGAATTTGTAATTCTACTACCGCTGGCTTTCCATAGTTTCAGATGAGTAGTCTGCTGTTAATCTTACTGTGATTCTCTTGTACCTACAGAACTGCTTTTCTCTTACTGCATTCGAGATTTTCTTCTTGCCTGTGATTTTCAGCAACTTGACTGTGATGTGTCTAGGGATTGAGGTGTTTCTGTTTAGCTTCCTTGGAGTTCTTTGAGCTTCTTAGATGTAGATTAACATTCTTCGTCAAAGCTGGGAAGTTTTCTGCCATTGTTTCTTCAAAAAAACGTCCTTCCTTTTTTTTTTTTAACCTCTCTCCTCTCCTTGTAGGACTCTAATTACATGTATGTTAGTATATTTGGTGGTGACAAGTCTTTGAGACTTTGTTCATTTTTCTTCATTCTTATTATTTCTTTTTCACTGGACAATTTATATTGCTCTGTTTGGAGTTCATTGATTTTTCTATCAGTTCAAGTCTTCTCTTGAGAACGTATGAATTTACATTTTAGTTATTGTACTTTTGAACTCCAAAATTCCATTTGCTTCTTTCTAGTTTCTTTTTATTGATGTCGCATTGTTGTATTATCTTACAATTTTTTAAATATTTATTGATTTTTTAAAAAAGATTTATTTATTTGAGAGAGACAGAGAGAAAGATAGCAAAAGAGAGCACGAGGAGGGTGGAGGGGCAGAGGGAGAGGAAGAAGCAGGCTCCTGCTGAGCAGGGAGCCAGGCACGGGGCTTGATCCCAGGACCCTGGGACCATGATCTAAGCCAAAGGCAGATGCTTAATGACTGAGCCACCCAGGAGTCCCTAAGGATTTATTTATTTATTTGGGAGGTAGTGTGGGGAGAGAAAGAGAAAAAAATAATAGCAATCTTTTATGCTAATTCCAATATCTAGAAATTTTTGGAGACAGTTTTTACTGACTGATTGTTTTTCCCCATGTATGGATCATTATTTTGTCCCCTCTTTGTGTTTGCTGAGTGCAGAGCCAGTCCGGCACCCCTAAAAACTGGCTCTTTTGGATACTGTACTGTAGCAAGTGCATTCTGATTCCCCTAGAATTGTTATTCTGGTCTATGTTGGTTTAGTGACTTGGTCAGACTAATTTTCTTTTTTTCTTTTTAAAAATTTTTAAAAAAGATTTTATTTATTTATTTGACAGAGATCACAAGTAGGCAGAGAGGCAGGCAGAGAGAAGTGGCGGGGGTGGGGGGAAGCAGGTTCCCCGCTGAGCAGAGAACCTGATGTGGGGCTTAATCCCAGAACCCTGAGATCATGACTGGAGCCAAAGGCAGACACTCATCCAACTGAGCCACCCAGGCGCCCCAGACTAATGTTCTAGAGTCCTGCTCCACACACGATGTGCAGCTGCTGCGATATCTGCTTAGCTTTTGTCTTTCGTATTCCTTACTTTTACTTTTCATCCTGGCTTCCTAGAGGTCTGGGTCATCCCAGTTTATTGGTCAGCTGGCGGTCGGTCAGAGAACACACTGCAACCCTTGAGGCCGTGACGCTTCCAGCCTTTGGCAACTCTTGCTTTCTATGTGGGCACAGCCCCGTGCTGTGCTAGAGATAGGTAGGCAGCTTGGGCCCTCTGTGACCTCTTCTAAATGAGGGTAATTCATGTGTTCATGCAGTTTTCCAGACCTGCCAGGGGTGTGTGAGAGTTCATCAAGGCACACTTTGGCCGACCCCTTCGCTAGATCATCTTGCCGTATTTCTGGCTGGTCTGCCTGCTCACCATTTACCGTGATCGTCGCCGGTCACCACTGCTTTTGATGACACCTAGAGGGTGGGGTGGTTATATGCTTGACCCAAGTCAAATGAGTCCCCTTGGGCAACAGAGCTGCTGGGCTTCAGGAGGGGGCTGGGAGCTCCCCTGGCCCAGATCTTCTTACCTGGTGTCCAGGAGTTCTTGCTGAATGAATGCTTTCCAATGTGTTATGTGCTTTTGGCCAATATGAAGAATCCCAAAATAATTGTTTTTTTTTATAATTAGATGTGATTTTACCATTGCCTTTTGGGACATGGCTGTGGTGAGCTCTTTCTTCAGCCAGTTTAATAGCCCTCCCTTCCTCTGTTGGCTAACAGTTGATTTAGGGTTTTTGCACTGATAACCACAAGTGATACTAATCTGCAATTTTCTGATGTCCTTTATCAGGTTGAGCGACCAAAGTTAGATGTTATAAATGAAATTAGAACTATGTTTTTATTTTTCTATGCTTTGGAACAATTTGTGTAGCACTGGTCTTTGAAAGGTTGGTAAAAATTCACTGCAGAAATCATGTGGTCCTGCTGCTTTGGGGAGGTGACCCTGTTGTGAATTTTTTATCCTATGGGAATTTATATGTGTAAGGTTTCCTATTTCAGTCACTTTTGGTATACTTTATTTTCCTAGGAAATGATCCATTTCATTTAGATTTTAAACTTTGTGTAGAAATTGGTGGAGAATTCTCATTTCTTTTTTTCTTAAAGATTGTATTTATTTATTTGACAGAGAGAGATCACAAGTAGGCAGAGAGGCAGGCAGAGAGAGAGGAGGAAGCAGGCTCCCCGCGGAGCAGAGAGCCCGATGCGGGGCTCGATCCCAGGACCCTGAGATCATGACCTGAGCCGAAGGCAGAGGCTCAACCCACTGAGCCACCCAGGCACCCCAAGAATTCTCATTTCTTTTAATTTCCTGTGCTTCAGCAATCATTTCCTCCTTTTCAGTTCTTATTTTTTTGTTTGTTTTGTTTTGTTTTTAAAGATTTTATTTATTTATTTGACAGAGAGAGATCACAAGTAGGCAGAGAGGCAAGCAGAGAGAGAGGGAAGCAGGCCCCTGCTGAGCAGAGAGCCCCATGCAGGGCTCGATCCCAGGACCCCGGGGTCATGACCTGAGCCGAAGGCAGAGGCTTCACCCACTGAGCCACCCGGGCACCCTTCAGTTCTTATTTTGTAGATTTGTGCTAACCCCCACCCACTGATTAGATTGGCTAGTTGCTTGCCTTTTGGTTATTTTTGTCCCCCCAGAAAACAAATATCTTGATTTTTTAAAGATTTGATTGTTAAGCAATCTCTGTACCTAGCATGGGGCCTTAACTCACAACCCTGAGATCAAGAGTCCCGTGCTCCACGGGCTGAGCCAGCCGGGTTCCCCAAAGAGTCTGTTTTTTCCTAAAATTAAGTCTACTCTTTCTCTGCACTGTACCATTGTCTGCTTTTATCTTTATTCTGTCTTTTGGTTTTCTCTGTTCTTTCTCTAGCTTTGAACCAGCTATTTCTTTATTTTCACTCTGTCATTTTATCAGTATTGGCGTTATAGGACAATTTACCATCCAGGTGGTTGGTGGGCCCTTTCAGTATGTAGTGCCCACAATTATTTGTGGACTTTTTCTTGCATTACAGTGTTTAATATTAGTACTACACCCCTGTTTGGTTTTCCTTCTTTGAGGAATCCGATAATAAATCCGTCTATTGCATCTTCTTTGCCTGGCTCCTATTTCAACCATTTTTTCTGTGATTCTTTTTCTTTCTCTTTTATTTTCTTCGTCGTTTTCTGGCATTAATTCAATGGCACTTATTTAATTTTCAGTTGAACCTCTTTTTCCCTGGGAACATGTAACTAAGACTTCATTTCTGAGCCTGGTTTTATCTTTCTCTTCACTTTTTTCCCTAAGTACAGTCATTCAATTCTTATTTCATTTATGTCTATTTTTTCAACCATTTCTGTCCTTTGTTTTAAGGATTTATTTACTTATCTGAGAGAGAGAGCACGAGTGGGGGAACAGCAGAGGGAAAGAGAGAAGCATTCTACCTGCTGAGCAGGGAGTCCCATGCGGGGCTCAATCTGAGAAGCCTGAGATCATGACCTGAGCCAAAATCGAGAGTCGGCCACTTAACCGACTGAGCCACCCAGGTGCCCCATTCTTTCGTTTTAAAGCAAAGTGTTGGAAGTAAAATTGGTATCTAATAATAGAGGAATACTCAAATTATGACCCATCTGTAGAATGAAACACAATGCCAGTGAGTAAAAGAATGAAGAAGCTCTTGATTGTGTTTCTCTGCCCTGATATCCAAGATATTAAGTGAAAAAATCAGGTTGCAGAACAGGGAATATAATATACTACCATTTGTGTTAAAAAGGAATATATAAAGAGATAAAGATATATGTGTATACAGATGGTCCCTGCCTTATGATGGTTTGATTTAGGATTTCTTTTAAAGATTTATTTATTTATTTGAGAGAGAGAGAAAGTGCATGTATGTGCACAAGCAGGGGGAGGGGCACAGGCAGAGGGAAGTGGGGGCAGGGGTGGATGATGTGGGCATCGATCCCAGCACCCTGAGTTCAGGACCTGAGCTGAAATTAGGAGTCGGACACTTAACTGAGCCCCCCAGGCAACCCCCAATTTATTTATTTATTTTATTTTATTACAAGATAGGCTTCTGTCTTAGCTGATGCTGCCCACCTGTAGGTGAATGTTAGTGTTCTGAGCACGTTCAAGGCAGGCTAGGCTAAGCTATAATGTTTGGTCATAAAGACATTCTTTATTTATTTTCTTTCTTTTTTTTTTAAGATTTTATTTATTTATTTGACAGAGAGAGATCACAAGTAGGCAGAGAGGCAAGCAGAGAGAGTGAGAGGGAAGCAGGCTCCCTGCCGAGCCAGAGAGCCCGATGCGGGACTCGATCCCAGGACTCTGAGATCATGACCTGAGCCGAAGGCAGTGGCCTAAACCACTGAGCCACCCAGGCGCCCCAAGACATTCTTTATTTAGAACATCTTTGATTTAGGTTGGCTTTATCAGGACCTCACCGACAAAAGAAGTCTGTACATGATGCACAGTATCCATCACACCTTCTGAGCTGGGAATTACTATCTCACTTTAAGAGGACGTTGACTCTTGGGGCACCTGGGTGGCTCAGTTAAGCATCCCGTTCCTGGTTTCAGCTCAGGTTATGATGGCAGGGTCGTAAGATCAAGCCCACGTGTTCGGCATGGAGCCCAAGATTCTCCCTCTCCTTCTGTCTCTGCGCCCCCCAAAACATGATGTTGACTCTTCAGTATATTTGCCCAAGGCAACCTGACTTTCCGCGTCTCCAGGTTCTTGAGGAACAGCTCTGTGGTACCCACGTGCTGAGAGCACGTATCGGACTTTCCTCATGATTCTGTGAAGACTGGATACTCTAGGGTTTTGTAGTTAAACTGCTCTTAACACTTGCAACGGAGACGCATCTACTCTTAGAGTTTTGACTGCCATCTCTAAGCTGCTAATTCCCAGAAACCACGTCTCACTTGAGTCGAGGTCCACTTACCCTACCCCTCTGCCTTTTGGACATGTCACATCCCTCCGACAAGCTTCTAGTCCTGGCTTAGCCCCACTTTCCTCTTTCTCCGTGCCTGTGCCTGAGCGGCTGCTGTTGCTCCAGAAAGCCGTGATCACAGGCCTCCGGCTCCCTAAGCGCTGGTCTGGGTGCCGTCCTCGTCTGCTCGTCACCCGGGCTCTGTTAGACCTTCTCCCTTCCGACCTCCAGCTCTCCTCTTGACGCTCGGGAAATTCCTGAGGTGTGTGCCACGGGCATGTGCTAAGTGTCTGCCGTGTGTCCTCCTAATTCACAGAGACCTGAAGCCATGATACGGAGTCTTCCAGATCCGGTCTGGTCTCCGTCTGTCGGGGACCGTGTCCCGACGCGCGGCCGGACGGGATCAGATGGAGGAGCAAGGCCACGCGCACGAACGTGTCCGCTTCTCTTCCTCCCTGGAGCCGAGCGCAGGGCCCTGCGGTGCGCTGGTCTCACCGGACACTGTCGTGCGTCTCTCACCACCCTGGCTTGTTTCTTGCAGTTGACGTAGAAGGCCAGTCGTTAAGGCACCGAGACAAGCGGCTTAGTTTAAATTTGGTAAGTTTGGCACTTGAGTTCCTTTAAGCCTCAGTCTTTCCACAGATGGCCTGACCAGCATGTGCTCCCTCGCAGTCTTTTGAGACTCAACACTGAGTCTCTGGGGACCCTTCAGTGTCCCCTAAGGCTTGCATTGTCTGGGAGCTACTGGACTTCTAGTGTCCTGTAAGGACGCTGCCAGTTCGAGCTGTCCAGGCCCTTGTCGGACTCATCAGGACCTACGGCGTCTCCTCCGTGCTTGAGCATGTGCGCGCGCTCCCCGCCCGCCGTGTTCCAGCATCGCCCTCGGGAGCGCGCCTCAGCCGTTGCTGTGACGTTCTTTGCCTGTTCTCTTGCAGCCGTGCAGCTTCTCCCCCGTGTGCCCCACGGCTCCAGCTGGGGCCGAGGACGGCTACGTGCCCATGGGCCGCCAGACGGCCGGCTCCGGTCTTCGAACCCCCTGCGGCCATGACGACTACATCCCGATGAGCCCAGGAAGCCTCTCGAGCCCACTGCCCGAGCTGCCGGCGGACCTGGAGCCTCCCCCAGTGAACAGAGACCTCAAGCCTCAGAGGAAACGTAAGCCACCTGACCGGGCGCGCCATGCGGGAGCCGGGGGACGGGTCCTTGAGGCCACGTGGAAAAGTCCTTCTTGACCCTCCCTGGAAGAAAGCACTAGAGGAACCATCTTACAGGGCTGGGAAGTGTAAGGGTGCGGAGCAGCAGCCGGGACTGAAAGGGAAGGGCTGGGAAAGCCACCCTGGACGCCGAGAAGGGGGTTAGACTGAAGGCAGTGTGGCCCCGCAGACAGCCTGCAAAGCCGAGGTCACTCCGGAGGGCCCATCTTTGGCTGCTTCCCTAACAGAGGCCCAGAGCTAAGTGACATTGATGAAACCCACCTGGCGTGTCTTCATTTAAACAGACTGGAATGTAATCACAGTGAGGTTAGGGTTAGTCAAGAATGACTTTGGACACGAATTCCCGAGTGGGAGACCTGGTCATAGACAACTTCCCACTCACAGCCCTGCACGTGCCCAGCCGCAGAGGTGTGTGGGGGCGATGGGAAGTCTGGATCCTCTGAGCCCAGAGCTCCTCGAAGTTTCTGCCTCGTTCCCACGCAGCTTCTCTGGTCTGCGAACAGCATGGACAGAGAGGGAGCAAGGAGAAGAGGGAAAGAAAAGCAGGTCAGAGTAACTTGCTAGCTTCATTCATGCCCCTTGCCGCTTGCCCGGTACGTGTCTGTGATTAGCGGGAGCTCTTCGGCCCAATGACTGCGATCTCTGGTCGGTTCCCACCTCTGTTCACACTTTGGGAAATCTGCTGCTTCACGCGGCCTTGCCCCAAATTGGGAACCAGGGCCCCGCCCAGGCCGGGCTGTTCTGGTCCCCCCGGCTTCAATTCGAGTCCGAGCTCATTTCCAGCATGTCTGCTGGCTGTGCTGCTGGGCTGGGCACCGGGTGGGACGGAAAGGGGAGGAAGCAGGTTCTTCAGTGGCAGGTGGAGGAGGACGGCTCAAAAGCAGCTGGAAGAAGGAGGGTGACCAAGTCGGTACCAAATATGAGAATGAGCCCTGTCTGAGGTAGTGCAGAGAGAACAGTCCCTCATTCTGGTCAGGAGTAACTTCACCCGGACATGTGACTTTGAGGTCTCTCTTTATTTCGCTCAATTAATTTTCTCTAGCAACGCTATCCGACAGAACTTTCTGTGATGATAGGAATGTGGCTCCTGGACACTTGCAGTGTGGCTAGTCCAGCTGAAAAACAATTTTTTTGACTGTCTGCCCCATGCTGTACCTTTCATGCCCATGACTGAAAATTCCGTTTTATTTAATGTGAAGAGATATACGTTGAAATAGCCACGTGTGGCTAGTGGCTGCGTCGGCCAGTGCAGCTCTGTGAGACCTGGTGCTCAGAGGCATGAGCGTGTTGGATGGACCCAGGGCTGGGGATTCACTCGGTGGGTGTGAAGGGGGACCCCTGGGCCAGGAGGGTGGGCGCTGCCAGGGGCAGCTGCAGGGGTGGAGCCTGGGGCCCCACAGGAGAGGGCAGGGAGAGAAGCCACGAGTTGGCTGGTCAGTGAGGCCAGTGCCAGACCGTTCTGCCACCAGGAGAGACCTTCTCCCCAGAGATTGTGGGACTCACATGGCCTTTCCAGCTCAGTACCTCCCCCAGCTCGGAGGCTCCCAGGAAACTGACTGAGCAGTGAGAGTCACTGTCCAAGGCTCTGATGGTGTAGAGGAGACTCAAATAGTCTCTACCCATGTGGTCTAGTGGAGGGAACAAAAGGAACCTGGTCAGGGCCGTGGTAGAGGGACACAGGCATGACCAACTCAATGAGGTGGACCACTGAGGTGTGGAGTAAGGGTCAGGTGCCAAGAACTGCTCTCCATATGCCAAGGCTACTGCCAGGAATGAGCCAAGCAAATTCCCGTCCTCCCAGAGCACAGTCTAGACCAGAATCAGATCGTCACAGATGAATATATCATTGCCAACTGCCACGAGCGCCATGAAGGGTAGATGCAAGAACTCACGAGAGCCCGCGCTGTGGGGCCTGACCTTGTCTGGAGGTCAGAGAAGGCCTTCCTAGACAGGAGACCTTGAGCTGAGATCTGAAGATGACCAACCAGGCAGAGAGATGGGGAAGAATGTTCTGGTCTTCCCCCTTACACTTCATTGTCCATCTGGGACATGTCGGGCTCACACTGTCCCTTCTGACACCCAGAACCATGCCTGGTACACAGTGAGTTCTCAAATGCCTGTTGACTCAGCGTATCGCCGTTGGTACGTCCAGCGGGTAAGGTGACCAGTGCGGTAGGGAAGGGTGACTCAGTGAGTTCGCAGCCATCATCAGTGTGCTTGCTCATTGATTTGGACTCGACGTGCTAATAAGTAAGTAGAATGTCATGATTTTCGTCTTGAACTCCCGAGAACTCACTGTCCTGGATATCGTGGATTGTCTTGTAGCACGGCCTCCTCCCCTGGACCTGAGAAACCTCTCCACCATCCGGGAACACGCATGTGTAACCAGGACCTGCACTGTTCCTTGGTACGTCTTTGCTCACAGGGCCCTCATCCGGCAGGGGCACTCCTGGGTTTAGTTCAGCCTCTGAGGAGATGTAGCTGGAGTCAGAGGAGGGGTGGGGTTTGTTATCATGAGCCAGAAATATCTTGTAGACCACGAAGGAAAAGGTATAACTGGATGTCCCAGGATGCTGAAGTCAGGAACGAGCTGTTGGGAACCCAAGGAACTCTCCACCTCCCACGTCGCCTTCTGTCTTCACATGTACCGTAGATCCCGAGCTCACGTACAGGCCCCAGGCCCAGTACCAGCAGAGACAGGCTCTTTCTCAACCCCAACTCGCGTTTCCTGGGAGAGGGAATTGTTCTGCCCCAGCCTGAGCGGTCACCTGTGGCCCAGGGGGACGGGCCAGGAGGGCCAACATGGCTTCCAGGAGCCCAGGCTTGTGAGCGGAGTAGGAGAAGGGAGTTCGCAGAGAAAGAGGGACGCAGATGTGTCTGCACTCTCATCTCATCCTTTAGAAGTTGTGTTTTCAGAGTCTTGGGCCTGGCCCCAGAGTTTCCGGCTTCTCTCCATGCCGCAGGATACAGTCACTTTGCAAAGTGGACCTCTGCAAAGAGCTCTGTTTCCAGCCATGACTGCAGAGAGATGCGGCCTGTGCTTCTGACTTGGGAGGAGGGTGAAATGGATTTGCCATCTTGTTCTCATCCCACCAGAGGAATGGCCACACCTCGTTACGTTTGCCAGTTACTTTGAATGGAAACAAGAGAGCCCCAAAGGAGCAGTGTGTGTGTGTGTGTGTGTGTGTGTGTGTGTGTGTGTGTTTTCCTAGATGATACGAGGCCTTGGTCTGTTTCTAGAAAGCTTGTGAGCTGTGTCACATGGAGGGTCTGGAAAGAAGTAGCCCTTGAGAATTGGGAGCCCTTTGCCCCAGAATGGGGCAGAAGCTGGGCAGGCCCTGCGGCCTCGGGAAGTGCTCTGGCCAGAAGAAAAGTATCTGGAAGGGGAGGGCTGAAGAGCCCACGGGGACCCTGTCACTTCCTGGCTGGCTTTCAGAGCAGCTGTAAGACATTGCTTTGACCTCATCTGTGTTTTTGTTCTCAGCAATCGAACCAGATTTCTCTCTCCAGAAAGAAACGGTATGAATTCTGCAAGATTTTTTGCCAATTCTGTTTCCAGAGAAGAGGAAGGAAGCTACATCCCCATGGTAACCGTCTGTTTCACACTCTCATGTGCTTCACCCTGGTGTGCCTTCTGGTGTGCCCCCAAAAGCCCCCTGCAGTCTGGAAACAGTCACCTGAACGTGCTGCCAGGTTACCTGCAACTAACCGATTCGAAGCTGTTTTTCTCTCCTGCGTTCTGAGGCTGTGGCGGGAGCCCCCAGGGTCGAGGCATGTGGAATGGGGGATGGGAAATGTCAACCGTTCTTTCCACCAGGACCGTGCTGTCCTGTTTGATCGCAGTGAGTTTGCGGCTCCGTGGCTGTCCAGCGCAAACGCATGTATCCTGGGTGCCCTTCTGCCGACCACCTGGTGGCCCTGCCCCCATTGCTAATGAGCCTTCCCGGAGGAGGAGTCACTTGGGGTCCCAGTGGCGGGGAGTGCAGGGTCCCGGGCTGTGAATGTGACTCAGCGTCTGGAGACTTGGGTTACTGGGTCTTTCCGTAGGTCTGGGCAAATAGAGACCTGACATCTCCATCCTTTAACTAAGCAGTTAATCTCCCACTCCCGCCCTCTGCTCTTCCCTCCATTCCCTTGACCTCGGAGTCTGTTGGCAGCACGGGTTTTGAAGACAGAGGGAATTTTAGCACCTCTAGGAATTATGAAGCACGTTAGCCAGGACCGAGCCTATTCTGCAACTTAATTGTAGGGGACTCCAGGGAGAATGTCTGTTTGACCGATGAGGTTTTATTTTTTTTTTTTAAGATTTTATTTATTTGACAGAGAGAGATCACAAGTAGACAGAGAGGCAGGCAGAGAGAGAGAGAGAGGGAAGCAGGCTCCCTGCTGAGCAGAGAGCCCGATGCGGGACTCGATCCCAGGACCCTGAGATCATGACCTGAGCCGAAGACAGAGGCTTAACCCACTGAGCCACCCAGGCGCCCTGACCGATGAGGTTTTAAAAAGAGATCGTAGAAGACCGGTATTCAAGGCACTGTGGCTGTATGCACTTTTGAAAAGACAGTTCTGGCCCTCCTGTGCATGAGCTTAAGTAGGCAAGTGAAAATCTAAACCTGGTCATGTCCAGTGAAGCAGTAATGAAATGCTTCATGTTGCCTTTCTAGTGGATAAAAATTGGGCTATAGGTTCCCTTAACCATATGCAGATGGAAAGTGACTCATATACAAATCTGCTCTGGTCTTCCCAGTGTTTTTCACACTTAGTCACGGCCCTTGGGAAACTTCTAGAAGAAAACACTCTTAAAAGGATACTGCCCAGCTGTGCTCTGTCTCCAGAGAACAGAAAAGGGAAGTGAACCTATAACCTGATAGAAGCAAGTGCGGAGTCATTCCAGACGCTCACAGTTCATCCCTGACCTTTGAGGTTATGAGAAAGACTGGTGTTTCGTTAACAGCATAGTTACGGGTTGGTTTCTGGCCGAGGTTGATAGTCATGAGTTAACAACTGTCTGGGCATTACGAGGCCATATGACAGGGCAGACTGGAGCCCGGAACACTGGCTGAAGGCAGGTGTCTGTGGAGAAAGCACCATCTTTGAGTTACCTTCTTCCACTCATTCACACAACAAGCCGCGCGACTCATAGGGTTTGATTTGATTTTGCACGTAATCGTGTGTGTTAATGCTTTTCTCTCTGACAACAAGGTCTGATCTGAATGTAAAAATTGAGGCCAGGGACTGAGATACAAGTTTTGTTCTATTAAAGTTATGCATCCTCTTTTAGTTTCTTTTGCTGTTTGTGAAATTACAGAAAATTTAGAAGAATGAAAATTTTAACTTCTGTGATCTCTTTTCTATAGTATTTCCACATTCTGTAATTTCAGTCATTTTGTAAGATTTTGATAGTAGAATTCTAGACTCAGAATCTCACATTAAGTGGTTTGTTATGACATTATAATACTTATTAGCATTTAGATTATCTTACAGTGAAACAGACTTTCTGTTGGTGTTCGGGTCTGTGCATTTTAACATGGATATAGGTTCACATACCCACCAGCACAGTCAGGACACAGCACAACTTCGAGGCTGTCCTCCAAGCTCCGTCTCCATAGTCACACCCTCCCACAATCCGAATCCCTGGCCCTCACGGATGCTATAATTGTATCGCAGTTTGCCGTCTTGTGAGACTGGTTTCTTTCACTCAGTGCAACGTCTCGGGGGTTCACCCAAGTTGTAACACTCGTTAGCCGTTCTTTCTGTTTTACTGCCGAGCACTGTTCGAGTGTGTGGATGTGCCACGGTTTGTCTCCTTACCCACTGGAGGACATTTGGGTTGCTTTGGGTGTTAAATCTTCCAATCTGTACACATAAATGGAAATGTCTTTCCATTTATTTGTGTCTGTTTTGCTTTCTTTCAGCAATGTTTTGAAGTTGTCATTACAAGTCTTTGGTTAAATTTACTCCCAAATTCTTCATTCTTTTTGATATTGTTGTAAATGATACTGTTTTCTTTTTTTTAAGATTATTTATTTATTTGATGGAGAGAGCGAGGCACAGGTAGGCAGAGCAGCAGGCAGAGGGAGAGGGAGAAGCAGGCTCCCTGCTCAGCAGGGTTGCGGGGCTCGATCCAGGGACTCCAGGATCATGACCTGAGCCGAAGGCAGACGATTCACCAACTGAGCCCCCCAGGCGCCGTGATACCATTTTCTTGATTTCCTTTTCTCAGGTGGTTCAGTTAGTGTATAGAAATGCAACTGAATTTTGGGTGTGATTTTTGTATCCTACAACCTTGCTGAGTTTAATTTTTGTTTGTTATTAATTTTTTTGCATGGACTCTTTAGAGTTTTCCACATATAAGACCATGTTGCCAACAAACAGATTATTTTGCTTATTCTTTCCCAGTTTGGCTGCCTTTTTACTTTTTTCTTGCCTAACTGCTACATATAGCTGGAACTTCCAATACTTGTTGAGTAGAAATTGCAGAAGGGGGCCGCCTTGCCTTGTTCCTGATCTTGAGGGCCTTTTACAGATTCTGTGGGCATCTGTTGGCATTCCCCAAGTTTTCATTTCGCTAGAGCAGTGGTTCTCTACCGGGGGGTGATTTCGCCCCCTAAGGGATACTTGGCAATGTCTGGAGACATTGTCAGTTACCAGAAGCTGGCCTAGGGGTGTGCGGTTCAGGGGGGCTGCTGCATGCCCTCCAGTGCAGAGGACAACTCCCCACGATGAGGAATGATCTGACCCCAAAAGTCAAGAATGCCATTGTTGAAGCCTCCTCCTCTAGGATAAGGACCTAGAAGTGAGATTTCTGGGTCGTCAGCTAGGTTTAACGGGGTCATCTGTTGTAGGTTTGACTCTGCGGGGTACTGCCCAAGCCTTGCTGTCACGGTCATGGCCACACGAGCTGTCAGCTGTTTGTGAGAGCGCCGGCCACGCCTTGGGAGTGTCCTTGGTCCGTGGTTTTCTTGTTTGTTTTTACCCTAGACCTTCTAATGTGTAGGTAGTGGTATCTCGTTGTCATTTTAACACCTATTTCCCTAACAGCAAATGGGGTCAGACTTAATTTTGTGTGTCTATCAGGCATTTGTGTGTCTTCTTTGGTGGAGTATCTATCTGTCAGACCCTTTTGCCCAAGTTTCAGTTGGGCTGTTTGTTTTCTTACACTGGGTTTTGAGAGCTCTTTACGTATTCTGTGTACGAGTCACCTGATGGGTACGTGACTGGCACAAATATTCTCTTGCATCTGGAACTTGCCTTTTCATTCTCTTCTGTCTTTTGCAGAGCAAAGGTTTTTAATTTGGTTAAGCCAAATTTATTTGTTTTTACTCAAATACCAGTAGAGTCAACATACAGTGCAGTAGCAGTTTTCAGTGTGCGATGTAGTGACTCAGGACTTCTGCACAACACCTGCCGCTCGGCACCACAGGTGCCCTCGTTCATGCCCATCGCCTCTTTACCCCTTCCCCTTCCCCACCTCCCCTGTGGTGACCATTGGTGTGTTTTCTATAGTTAACAGTGTTTCTAGGCTTGCCTCTTTTTGTTTTTTTCCTTTGCTTATCTGTTTCGTTTCTTAAATTCCACATATGAGTGAAATTGTGTGCTGTTTGTCTTTCTCTGACTGGCTTATTTCACTTAGCATGATTCTCTCTAGCTCCATCCATGATGTTGTAAATGGCAAGGGTTTATTCTTTTTTGATGGCCAAATAATATTCCGTGTGCGTGCGTGTGTGTGTGCACGCGTGCACACGCACACCACATCTTTATCCATTTGTCCGTCCATGGACACTTGGGCTGCTGCCGTCACGTGGCTGTGGTGACACCGCTGCTCTCAATGTTGGGGGCAGGGATCGCTTTGACTTAATGTTTTCACATTTTCTGGGGAAATACTCGGTCGTGCAATTACTGGGTCATAGAGTAGTTCTGTGTTTAGCTTTTCGAGGACCCTCCACGCTGTTTTCCAGAGTGGTTGCACCAGTTTGTCTTCCCAACGACAATGCACAAGGGCTCCCTTTTCTCCACATCCTGGCCAACACTTGTTGTTCACTGTGGATTTTTTTTTTAAGTAGTCTCTGCACCCAGTGTGGGGCTTGAACTTACAACCCTGAGATCAAGAGTCACATGCGGGGCGCCTGGGTGGCTCAGTGGGTTAAGCCTCTGCCTTCGGCTCAGGTCATGATCTCAGGGTCCTGGGATCGAGCCCTGCATCAGGCTCTCTGCTCCCCGGGGAGCCTGCTTCCTCCTTTCTCTCTGCCTACTTGTGATCTCTCTCTTTCTCTGTCAAATAAATAAAATCTTAAAGAAAAAAAAAGAGTCACATGCTCTACCAACTGAGGTAGCCAGGCCTGTCTTGTGTTGTTGAGTTTAGCCGTGCTGACTGGTATGAGATGGCATCTCATTGTGGTTTTGGTCTGCATCTCCCTGATGACTGGCGACGATGAGCATCTTTTCATGTGTGTATTGGCCGTCTGGATGTCCTCTTTGGAGAAATGTCTGTTATGTCTTCTGCCTGTTTTTTAATTGGATTATTTGTTTTTGGGGTGTTGAGTCGTATAAGAAATTCTTTACATATTTTGCAAATACCTTCTCCCATTCAGTAGGTTGCCTTTTAACTTTGTTGATTGTTTCCTTCGCTGTGCAGAAGCTTTTTATTTTGATGTAGTCCCAATAGTTTATTTTTGTTTTTATTTCTCTCGCCTCAGGAGGCGTATCTAGGAAAGTGTTGCTACGGCCAGCAGCAGAGACATTATTCCCTGTTGATTAAGCAGAATTCATTGAGTTTCTTCTTCTCCTTTTTTTTTTAAAGATTTATTTATTTATTTGACACGGAGAAAGAGATGACAAGTAGGCAGAGAGGCAGGCAGAGAGACAGGAGGAGGCAGGCTCCCCGCCGAGCAGAGAGCCAGATGCGGGACTTGATCCGAAGACCGTGAGATTATGACCTGAGCCGAAGGCAGAGGCTTTTAACCCACAGAGCCACCCAGGTGCCTCGAGTTTTTTCTTTTTTTATACATATGTTGACTTCTTTCATTGACTGATTGTTACCATGTCAAAGATGGTGCTCCAGTATCATTTATTGACAGGACAATCTTTTCTTCATTGAATTGCCTTTGCCCTTTCGTAAACCATCATTTGGGCATATTTTGGTAGTGTTCATATTTTGATTCACTCATCTGTGTGTCTGTCATTTTGTCTATACCACAGTCTTGATGACTGAAGCTTTATAGTAAATTAGAAGTGTATTTTCTCGAATCTCATTCTTGGTTAAAAAAGTTTTTGGTTGGGGGCGCCTGGGTGGCTCAGTGGGTTAAAGCCTCTGCCTTCAGCTCAGGTCATGATCCCAGGGTCCTAGGATCGAGCCCCACATCAGACTCTCTGCTCTGCGGGGAGCCTGCTTCCTCCTCTCTCTCTCTCTGCCTGCCTCTCTGCCTAGTTGTGATTTCTCTCTGTCAAATAAATAAAATATTTTAAAAAAAAAAGTTTTTGGTTGTTATTCTGCCCCCTCTGCCTTTCGTTTTATTTTTGTTTAAGACTTTATTTATTTAAGAGCTGGGAGCCTGATGCGGGGCTCAATCCCAGGACCCGGGGATCATGACCTGAGCTGAAGGCAGACGCTTAACTGACTGAGCCCCACAGGTGCCCCCGCCTTTGCCTTTCCATATAAATTTTAGAATAAGCTTTTCATTATCTAACAAAATATCCTGATACGATTTTGACTGGAATTGTGTTAAATCTATGAATAAATTTGAGGAGAACTGACACCTTTACCCTAAGCCGATCTTCTAATTCATGAACATGGTGTGTCTCCATTTATTCAGATTTTCTTTATTTCTTTCCTCAGAATGTTATAATTTTAACATATAGATGTTATCATGTTTTATTAGATTTCTACCTGTGTATTTCACCTTTTGGAGCTATTGTAAATGGCATTTTTGTAACTTCAGCTCTCGGTTGTCCATTGGCAGTATATACAAATATGATTGTGGTGTGTTGGCCTTGTGTCCTGCGACTTTGCCGAATTCCCTTATTAGATATGGGAGGTTTATTTTCTTTACATTCCCTGAGGTTTTCTGTTTACATGATCGTCTCATCTGTAAATACAGTGTTTTGTTCCTTCCTTTTCCATCTCTGTGCTCCTTCATTCTTTCACTTGCTTTATCACCAGCCTGACGACTTGAATGCAATGTCACACACCTGTGGTGAAATGAATTTCTTTGTCTCCGTTCCATTCAGTCTCACTATTCAGTGTTCATTGATATGATCGTTTCGTTTTCTTCTTTAGACTGTAAATATTGTGGACTCTCCTGGTTTATTTTTGAATATTGAGTCAGTCATGTACTCACTGAATAAAACCCATTTGGTCATGGTGTAGTATTCGTTTGATGTATTGCTGGATTTGATTTGCTAACATTTTGTTGAGGATACTGTATCCATGGTCATGATGGGTATCAATCTGTGGATTTTTCATAGTGTCTTTGCCTTGTTTTGTTATAGGTAATGTTGGGATCCTCAGGAAGTGTTCTCTCCTCCTCTATTTTCTGGAACAGATTGTGTAGAATTAGTGTTATTTATTCTTTAAGTTTTTTGGTAAATGTATCAGTGAAACCATGTGGATGACTTCAGTTTCTTTAATAGTTGAAGGACCATTAACATGATCTGTGAAATCTTGGGTAAATTTTGGTTACTTGTCAGAAGCTTTATACTTGTACATTTCATAATTAGGTCTGCAGTGCACCTGGAATTAACTTCTGTGTATGATTGCAGGTGGGAATCAAGTTTCATTTTCCTCGATATGTTTCTCTAACTGATCTATCACCATTTATTTTAAATTACTATAATTTGCCACTTCTGCAGCGCCATCTTTGCCATAAATCGAGCCTTCTTCTGGTCTCTCAGATCTGTTCCCTTGGGCTACCTGTCTGTCTTTGGACACTAGCACACCATGCTGGTTACTGCAGCTTGATAAATCTCAATACCGAGGAAAGTAAGTCCTGCTTGTTGATCTTCCTCAAGGTGTCTTTGGCTATTTTTGGTCCTTTCTTTTCCCATACACTTTTAGAAACAGTTCCTCAGATTCTACCAAAAATGAAATACTGTTCTTTGCAGAAAGAGGGGTCAAAATTATTTAATCCAGGGGCGCCTGGGTGGCTCAGTGGGTTAAAAGCCTCTGCCTTCGGCTTGGGTCATGATCTCAGAGTCCTGGGATCAAGCCCCGCATCGGGCTCTCTGCTCAGCAGGGAGCCTGCTTCCTCCTCTCTCTCTGCCTGCCTCTCTGCCTGCTTGTGATCTCTGTCAAATAAGTAAATAAGATCTTTAAAAAAATTATTTAATCCAACATGAGAAGTAGAACTTGGTTGGCTCATTTGCTAGAGCATGCAGCTCTAGATCTTGGGATTGTGAGTTTGAGCCCCATGTAAGGTGTAAAGATTACCTAAAAATACAATCTTAAAAAAAGGAAGTGGAGCAACATTTGTTCTGTTTTTTTAATTTGATAGGGCACTTCTGTAGGCAAGCTACCATGAAAATCACATACCACCACATAAAATATCTTAAAATGATAGAGAATATATTTTTTAAAAACAAAACTCAAAGTGCTCGCTTCGGCAGCACATATAGTAAAAAAAACAAAACTCAACTGACAAGAAAGGAAGGGGAATCTCTGGAACCGAAAAGGCCAAGGAATTACAAATCCTGAGAATTGATACAAATTACAAACAATAGAATCAAATACAGAAGTAAGCCATTACTGGAAATAATTGGATTTTGAATATAATATAATTATGTTTGATATATTTAAAGAAATAAGATGAGTTGAAAGTTAGTCTAACAACCTGCCAGTAAAATCTGACCAGGGTGCCTGGATGGCTGGTTGTCGGGCATCTGCCTTCAGCTCAGTCATGATCCCGGTATCCTGGGATTGAGCCCCGTGCCCCCTTTTAAAAAAATGACAGGGCAAATTAGAAAAGACCACTTAGAACAAATAGAAATGAAAATTGGGATGAAATTCGAAACTTGGTGGGGGCACCTGGGTGGCTCAGTCTTTTAAGCCTCTGCCTTCTGCGCAGGTTGTGATCTCAAGGTTCCGGTTTTGAACTGGGCATTGGCTCCCTGCTCTGCGGGGAGTGTGCTTCTCCCTCTGCCGTGCCCCCTGCTTGCGTACTCTCTCTCTCTCTCTGTCAAATAAATATTTTTAAAAAGAAAAGACTAAAATTCAACATAACTAATCAAGAAAAAGCAATGGATAAATAAAGATATTAAATAAATATATAAATAAAGAATATTAAAAATGTAAAGGAGGTAAATTGCAAATATGCCAGAGGTTGATGCCATAAAAGAATATTATGAATTTGACAACTTTGGTAAAAATAGGCAAATTATCAGAAAATATCTAAAAACATGTTGAAGTGGAAATAGGAACCTGAGTGATCTCAGTAGGGACAACTGCAAAGGGTCATGAGCCCCCAACAACTGTGCACTTTCTACCAAACAGAAGAGATCATTACAATCTTATATAAGTGCCTCCAGGGAATGGAAAAAAATTACCCACCTTATTTTATAAGGCTAAAGTAACTTGATACAAATAGTGATAACATAGGTACAAAATTACAGACCAATTTTACTCATTGACATAAGTTAAAATATCCTAAAGAAGTATATTTCCAATCAAATTTTGTACACGAATGTTCATAGCAGCACTTTTTTTTGACAGAGAGTACAAGTAGGCACAGTGGCAAGCAGAGGCAGAGGGAGAAGCAGGCTCCCCCCTGAGCAGGGAGCCCAATGTGGGGCTCGATCCCAGAACCCTGGGATCATGACCTGAACCAAATGCAGATGCTCAACATACTGAGCCACCCAGGCACGCCAGCAGCACTTTCTTAAGAGCCCCAAAGTGAAAATAGCCCAAATGTTCATCAGTTGTTGACTCAGTAAATAAAACGTGGTCTAGCCACCCAGTGACATGCTCTGCAGCCGTACAGTGGAACGACACTTGCCGAGGAAGAGAAAAGACATATACTGTGTGACTGCACTGGTATGAAATGTCTGGAATAGCAAGTGTGCAGAGACAGAAAGTAGATTAGAGAGGAGATGGTGAGACTGTGGATGACAGCTGAGGGGTGCAGATTTCTTTCGGGGCTGATGAAAATGTCCTAAGATTCACTGAGACCGTGATTGCACAGATATGGACACATGCCGAGCCCTGCAGCACTGTCCACGTTAAATGGGAGTATTGTGTGGTCTGGAATTACGGCTCGATGAAGTTGTTAGGAAAGAAGCCTTACAGAAAATTTGAGCAAAATAAATCCAGCACTGTGAAACGCTGAGAATATACACAAACAAGTTGAATTTATCCCAGGTATGCAAAGTGGATTGAACATTCCAGAATCTGTTCATGGACATCTCCGTAAAGATGGCAGATCCATCCCAAAAGAGCCTCTAAATTTTCAGTAAAGGGATTTGGTGAAGGCATAAACCCATAAGGGTATAGAGAATTGGAGAAGATAATAGTAGTGACACTGGAAACTGGAAAGCAGATGAGTGTGTGGTAAATGACTTATCAGACCTAAGAAAGTTAAATCCTAAATATACCGGGGGGTCAGGGAGAGGCAGAATATACTACAGAGTACCTAAAATGTTCAGGAAGTGTTCATGGTGCATGGTTCTGGAAGTAGGGCTGAAGGGAAAGGAAAAGAATGGCTAGTGATCCAAAGCCCGCCTAAGCAGCAGGTAAATCTTACAGTGCCTCTCCCTCACTGCATGGAGGTGGGCCACTAGGACCTCTTGTCTCTACAGAAAAGTTGAAGTGTAGTCTCTAGAGAGAGTAAAACAGGGGCTCTCTGAACTGGTGGGGAGAGACATTAGACCCGTTTGACCAAGAATACTAAATACTAAACACGGGGTGATTAGGTAAATATGAGAGCCACTCCCGAACCTTTTCCCTAGCTCCTCTTTTCCACAGCGTTGACAATCAGACCTCTGCAACCAAGTCCTGGAGATTGGAAGATAGTGCCGTGGGCTATTTGAGCAGCCCAAGGAAGACCGAGGTCCTGACACTGAGGGTTACTCAAGAAGAACATCCAGTAGGATTACCCTGCAGTGAACCCCACAGTGGACAAGCACCACCAATGTACTCAAAGCTTCCAGTTGACTTTTGGGGCTTTGACTCTTACATACGAGCAGACAGCCAATGTCCTCATCAGACCTTTCAGGAAAACTCTGGCATGAAGGGTAGAGACCAAAACAGATCAGAGGAAACAAAAACTATGCTGGAAGGGGAAACGTTTACTACCTTTTTTTAAAGTTTTAATTTTAATTCCAATTAGTTAACGTACAGTGTTATATTCGTTTCTGGAGTACCGTGTAGTGAGCAAGGCTTCCCTGTGTTCATTGCGACAAGGGCCCTCCATATTCTCTGAGAGATGAGCTGTAATGACTCTGAATTAAAAGACTCTATTAAGTCAATCAAGCACATTAATATATTAAAGGAGAAAATGATGTGATTATCTCATTAGATGCAGAGCAAGTATTTGATAGAAGTCGACATCTATTCACATACGAGAACGCAATACGTGACTAGAGCTTGTGTCGCAGAAGACAGGGTGGTTGTCCCTGTGGGGTAAAAACAACGAAAAAGGAATGGATTGTATCCCTTTTTCACCACCATTGGTTAAAATCAGCTCAGGGTAGATGATTACTTAAATGTGAAGGGCAAAACTTTATAATTCTAGGAGAAAATATGGGGCAACAAGTTATGACTTCAGCATAGGAAGGGTTCCTTAAAATACAAAAACAAGCCACTCGGGAAAATATTACATTAAAAGTGGGAACAACTCTTCATTTAGAAAATACCATAGGGGCACCTGGGGGGCTCAGTCGGTGAAGCATCTGCCTTCGGCTCAGGTTATGATCCCGGGGTCCTGGGATCGAGTCCCGCATCAGGCTCCCTGCTTGGTAGTAGGTCTGCTTCTCCCTCTGCCTCTGTGGCTCCCCTTGCTTATCCTCTCCCTCTCTGTCTCTGTCAAATAAATGGATAAAATCTCTTTTGAAAAAGGAGAGAGAATGCCATAAAAAGAAGGAACAACTATAGACCAAGGAACAATTGCTGTCCAGGATATATGAGGAAGTACTGTGGAAAATTAGAAAAAAAGCAGGGACTTCCATATAAAACTTAGCAAAACAAAAGCAAACCTGAACAGAATTCACAGCAGAGAGAAAAATCGATGGTCCTTGAACATATGAAAAGGTGACCAATTCAGTGTCGAGGGCACGGAAGAGCAGAGCACAGGAAGATGCCATTTCCCCCAAATGAGGCAGGGAAACTAGAAACGCCGATCTTCCTGCCTGGGTTAGGGTAAAGGATGGAGAGCGGAAAGCTTGGAGCCTCCCGCCAAGTGTGTCGGATGGTCACGTCACTGGTGCCCCATCCTGTGGGCCAAGCCTGCCGTTCCCGGGCCCACAGCCTAGAAATTTCTCGGGACGGCTGTGCCTCAGGAGGGGCGAGTGTGGGGCAACACGGGGAGTCCCCCAAAATACGTAGTCTGTGTCTGTGTTGACAACAGTTGAAAACAGGCAAAAGTGAGGTGTGTGATTTCAGGGTACTTCCTCGCTGCCCGAACTGTATTCGAAAACAGTGGTCAGTGCCAAGGTCAGCAGAGTGCGTAGTCTCTTGTGAGGAAAAGGAGGTTGTAGAAGAGCAACGGCGGCTCCTGAGGCTGAGTGTTGAGTGCACGGCTGTGTGTCGCCCGTGTCACGCTGCTGGTGTTGTGTAAAGTGTCTTTGAGTGCATTGGCGGCCCCTTCACTAGAACTCGAATAAACGTGATCGGTCTTTTGCAGATTTAGTGTCTGAGGTGTCCTGGGCCTGGCCTATTCTTATTAGCAGTTTTCTTCTTGAGGGAGGTTTTGGCTGGCTCTTTCCATGGTGGCTGACAGAACTTGGCGTGAAAGCTGGACCGTCCACATTGTGTCTCATGGCAGCTGTCACTCGGACGGGGGCCGCTCTGGGCGGCCGGGGCGCAGGTGCAGACAAGACTCGCCTGGTTCGCTGGGGCAGCCCCGCCGGCCCCTTAACCCTTGACCCGAGTCCTGTGCTGTTGCTTTCCAGACTCACAGAGCGGCGCCCTCGCTGAGCGGCGGCGCCCTGGCGTGGGCGAGCAAATCCGGCCTGGATTACCTGGCTCTGGACTTCAACTCGGCGTCGCCGGCGCCCGCGCAGCAGGTAGGAGGGCCCGGCCGAGAGCCGCCCGCGGCCGCCCTTCCCTTCCGAGCTCCAGGGGCGCCGGCCGTGCGTCTTTGCGGAAGGTCCCGGGAAGCGTCTGGGCGGGAGGACTGGCGCGGTTTGGCTAGACCCTGGGGGCCGACAAGACTCTCCCGTGGAAACCGGACCCGTCGGCGAAGGGCCTCACGTGGCCGGTTTGGGCCGCCGACACGGTGCCTTGGTCTGTACAGTGCGGCTCGGCACCGTTGCACCTCCCGCGAGCCCGGTCGGGAGAGGCAGCCGAGTCAGCGGCCGCCGGGCGTGAAGCAACAAAAGACGCGCCTCACAACGTGCATCGTTTGATGAGAAAAGCAGTTTAGCCGAGCAGCGCATGCAGTACGAGTCCAGTATGCGTGTGCATGTGCGCGTGCGTGTGTGCACGCACGCACGCGTGCAGGGGAACAAATCTGGAAGATCTTCCATTTGCCAAATGAACTTCCGCTTCTCCTTTACCTTCTTTCATTCCCGAAGCCTGAACTGGGATTCCAGAAAAGCCCATCAGGAGGGGGAGCCCAGCAAGTGCAGAAGAGCGCGGCAGTCGGTGCAGGCAGGCCCTGCAGTCAGTGCAGACAGACGAGCCCCACACCTTAGTGGCTCACGATGGCAGAGGCCTCTGTCGCTGTTGCTCGCGGCCCGGGCCGTCTTCCGTGCAGGGCCCAGGAGAAGCCGCCACCGGCTGAGGCTCGCGCTGGGTGTGGTGCGTGTCCGGTCGGCCCATGTCGCTGGCACTCAGCGTGCGGTGGGCCGCTGCAAGGTCCACGGGAGCCGGGCAGCAGAGGCGTTTGGGGGCCCCCAAGTGCAAGGCCTGCACAGGGCGTGGCACGGGAGGAAGGGGCGGCAGCATCTCAGGGCCCTGTAAGCTACGCCAGAGGCCTGACATTTGCCTGATTTGTTTTCAGTCCACGTAATGAAAACCTTTCTGTTCCCCCCTCCAGAAGCTTCTCGTCTCGGAAGAGCACAGAGTCGACTACGTGCAGGTGGACGAGCGGAAGACCCAGGCCCTCCAGAGCACGAGGCAGGAGTGGACAGACGAGCGGCAGTCCAAAGTGTGAGGCGCGGGCGGGCGAGCTCGGCGCAGGCGCGGAGCTGCTCTGCCAGAACTGCAGTGATGGGCGAAGCCGGTCATGAGCCAGAGAGAAGCTGTGATTGCCGTGAGCTTGCCGAGAACCTTTGGGAGAGAGGATGGATTTGTGCCTGCTGAAGGGGGACAAGGGGGTCATCTCCCAGCACCCGCGCCCATCCCTGCCCGTCCCGGCGGTGGCCTTCCCTGGCCACGCTGGCCCACGGCCTCTGGGACGCTTGCAGTTGGCTCCACTGACGTAAGAGGCAGCGATGGAAGATTCCAGAGCTGTGGATGAGAATGCAGAGAATTCCATTCAGGCAGGGTAGGAACGATCAAAAACAAAGCTTGGGAGTGTATTTTCCACAAAGTTTGGTTCGGAATCTCTCTGGCAGAGCACCTGGAGGGCAGATCAGAGCCATTACTGGCACCAGACACAATGACTTGACCCTCAGGTTTGAAAACTCTGACCCCTCTTCTGTGCTTCCCATCCCAGCCGCCGAAGATGCGGTTGAGGGGATGAAAGCCAGAGGTTGTGGCAGCATCTGCACGCTTCCCAGATAAATCGTTCCTGTCTCCAGAGAAAGGCAGTTCAAGTGACGGGGGCGGTCAGCCCCGGGCCCCAGGGGGAGCACGTCAGACGACACTGGCTGGCTGGCTCTGCCACGGCTGCTGGCCTTTGTGAGCACGTCTTCACACACACCATCTCACCTCTTTCCTAAAACACCTCAGAAGCCAGGTTTGGCAGAGACTGTTGCCCCACCGCGAAGGCAAGAGAACAGAACCAGAAGAAGGAATTCTGCCTCAGGTCCGTCACAGAGTGAGGCCTGCAACAGAGTTGGCCAGGCTACCCATCGCAGGCTCATGCCACTGCCTCTGAGGACTGCGATGAAGCCTACGCGTTCGGTCACCCTTGGAGACTAGGGAACACGTGCGGACACAAGATGAGTCGTCGCTTCTCCCTTTCCTGCGACTTGGAGCAGGTGCTTTCTGACGTGAACAGCGCGCATGTCCAGGCCGGTTTTCTGTGTGGTGTTCATATGGGAAGCTCCCGTTCGAAATACCTCTTTGACGATCACTGTGAAATCCGTTCTTGGATCACGTGGCGCCCTTGCAGTGTGTTTCCCGTGAGCTGGCTAATGCTGACAGAATTTTTTGTCCCCTTGGGAAGGCACGAATCATCCCTGGCTGTCCTGTGCTGGACTCAAGCTTTTGAGTGATAGGTAGCTATGGCCAGAAGACAAACACAGCACAACACAGCAGAAAACAATGAGTTCCATTCTCAAATTTCCCAGTGAATTTTCCTTTCTGTTTTAGTGATGACTCAGTCCAGAAACCAAATGGTTCTAGTTTGTCGTGAGGGCATCATGTCACCCCTTCCTTGGTGGACCCAGATGAAAGTCTCAGTCAGGCATGGGGTTTGACATAATGGCTCTTCTTGATTCTTCTCAGCACCTGCCGAATTAAGCAGATCCTGGCCTGCCCTTCTTCCTGGCGTGGTGTCTTGTGGGATGGTGGACTGGCTAAGCAGGCAGGTGGATGACAGTCAGGGCCGGTCAGAGCTTATAGGCTTTGCTGTAGGGGTTCGGGGTTCACAGTGCCCCAAAGGTAAGTAAATGTCAGTCTGGGCCTTTCAGACCATTCAAGTACTTGACGTTCAAAGCAGTAGGACGTGGTCACCTCATTTCCTTTCTGGAGGAAAGTGGGGAGAAATTCTTGGCCACTTTAAATGATATAAGGGCCCCTTAATGAGCCTGCACAGGGAAATGAGAAGGCCCCTGTTCCCCGCAGCCAGGGCCGCGTCCCAACACACAGGCCAGAGCCGGGGAGGAGCGGCCTTCGTCCCAGTGTGACTTGCAGGGAGTCACAGGGCCTCAGACCGGAAGCCAGGGCTGTCGGTTCTCCTCAATGGTACCTGCCCTGTGCGGGCGCCCGGGTTCAGACTCTCGGTTACCTGACGGAAGCCGGTGCAGACAAACTCTACGCCCGGGTGCCAGGAACCGCCCCAGACTGGAGCTCAGAGAAGAGAACAGCCTCACCAGGTTGCCGTGAACAGCAGAGCTCCTGCCTGCAGAGTGTCCCCTGGAAGCAGCGGCCGCACGGAGCAGTACACGCTCGGGTAGCGTAACCTGTTTGGGAGCAATGCATTCGGGATTCCTGAAGAAGATGACTTCGCCCTCCTTTCCAGGGCGCGCGAGACTATGCCCCACTTCGACAAGGCCGCTGCTGCGCGGTACCCCGAAAGCATGTGGGCTCAGGGCCACGCGAGCCTAACGGCAGCAGCCGCTCCCAAGAGGCACCGGAGGTCACAGCGATGCCGCCGGATCCGGCCTTCCTGCAGAGGGGATGCCTTTGCCGTGGGGCTCGGAATCTGACCAGGGTGAGGTCCGGGAGTTTGTAAAAAATGGCAGTGGTCTCGGATGGCATTCCGGTCCGGGCGACATGGGCATGAGTCACGTGCCGGGACGCCTTCCTGGAAGCCAGCAGGACAGCGCGGCCCTTGATCCCACATTGTTTTCTTCATCGTTCCTTTCTGCTTTATTTTCTTCCATCTCGTTGCGTTAGGAAGCTCCTCCAGGTCAGGGGTCATGTAGGGCAGCACGTCAGGCCTGCAAATCCTTAAGGCCACAAGGTCAGGCACCTCGGGGTCCAGCTTTCCGCAGGGCAGGCGGGGCTCCAAGGCCCAGGGCCATCCTGGAAGGTCCTGGTCCCTCTTCCGTCCCTCTTCGCCAGAGCCGGGAGAGGCAGGACTGTGGCTTCGGATCCGGGGCAAGACTGAAGGCTCCCGTCAGGCCTTCCCGGTCCCTGTTAATACCATCCTTGTACCCATAATCGTGCTGATGTGTAAAGATTCCTTGTTTTTTACTGTTTCATTTCTAGCATTAATAAAAGTCATATAAGGGGGAATCAAACCTCAGTTGTCCCTTGCTTGCTGGAAGTGATGACGTTCAATGGAAACGCAGACTGCAAGCACTTGAGCCTCGGCTCGGCCGAACCGCACTGACATCTCTTTTCTGCATCAGAAACTGACTCCAGTCACTGGCCAAGCTGGTGACCCTCCCCGATACACGTAACAAGACCTCAGTCATTACTGACCTTAAAAAGCGACAGCCCCAGCCTGCCTCTCCCCAACCCAAGTCTCTCGTGCCACCAGGCCCTCTCCGCCGCCGAGGCTCCTGGCTGCTCTGGCGGCCGGGTCAGCGGCATCTCCAAGCCACGAAGCGAGGCAGGGACAGCCAGAGTGGTGGGGGCTCAGGTTTGGGGCGACAGGCCAAAGGCAGAGAGTGGAGAAAAAGCCACACGATTACTTGCCTCTGAGAAGTATGAGGCTGACCTCATGACTGCTTTTGCCTGGCACATCCCAGCCCAAGCCCCTGGCCCAGAGAAGAGCAGTTTGGCCCCCAGAGCTGACCTGGGGAGCGGGGGCCGAGAACCCTCACCTCAAGGGTATCTGAGCGCCAGGCCCCTTGTGCTCTGGCCCCTTTACCAGACGCCCACCTTGGTTTCTAGCTTCCTAATTCTCCTGTATTTCTTTTGACCTTAAATTGCATTTAGTGTTATCACTTCCCTACTTTGTGCCATTTGGTTTAGAAATTTAGTTTTAATTTTCTGCACCCGAGGGAGGGTGGCTTTGGTGCAGGCTGGACCAGGGGGCCCAAGGGGCAAGAAGGCAGAGCCGAGCCGCAGACCCTCCCCCACCATGTCCACAGCACGTCACTTACGATACAGGGGACACTGGAGGGCCTCGGGGACACTCGGCCCTTCCCAATGAAGAGTGCGTAGTCATTGGAGGGAGATCCATGTGCATAGTGAGGAGCCCTGCCCCCACTTTGCCATCTTCTGCCAGCCTCGATTCCAGGCAGACCTCAGTGGAAAAGGCAGAACAGCCGTGAGATGTGTGCCCCTACTTACCCCGCCACCGCAGTTGCTCTGGTCTTTGTGGTCAAGACCACTATCTTAGTGGAATGTCACTCTAATGAGACTTCGCCTTCACTTGTTTGAAGCACATGAGTGGGGGGAGGGGCAGGAGAGGGAATGTCAAGCAGACTCCACACTGAGTGTGGAGCCAGACTCGGGACTAGGTCCCGCGACCCTGAGATCATGTCCTGAGCCGACCCGAGAGTCGGGCGCTCACCTGACTGAGCCCCCCAGGCGCCCTGGAGAGATAATTATTGCTTGAAAAGGGACAGAAGGGAGGTTTGGTGGCTCAGGGAGGACCCTGCCCCCGTCTTCCAGGACCCTGTCCACTTGCTGGCCGTCATGCCGCCCCTGCCTGGGGTTTCCTCTCTGCGGAGCCCCTTTCCAGCTGTTCCCGGAGCTGTGTTACTGGTAAGAGCAGAGCTGGAAGGGCCGCAGAGGGGACTGTCCTGCTCAGCCCCCGGAGAGGGACAGCATCCAAAACCTCAGCTCTTTTACCTCACATTGGGACAAACTTTTAAGTAGCAAGTCCACCCTCCAGAGCTCCCCCGTGGGGTCTGACTGAATTGCCCGCACGGACTCCTCCTGGGCCGCTTTCCAACCCGCCAGGTGTCCAGTAAATTCTGGAAACAGAGTCGCATGGTCGCATGACAGATCTCGCATTCCACTGGCTCCTCCAGAACCCCGCCCCTGCACCTATTACGGGGCTACGTCTCCACCCCGAGAACCTGGGGAGGCCTGGGTGGTGACCAGCCCCACGAACGGCACCCCAGAGGCAGCACTAGGACGCCTGAGGCCAGGTCACCGCCCCCCAAGACGGGTGAGACAGGAATCGAAAACAATACGTTTGTACCTTCTACTGTATTTCAGACGGCACGGAATGGGGTGGAGAAGAGAGCAGGAAAGGAATTTCGTGAGTATGGGTCTGTGGGGGGCCAGCTGCATGGGTACGGAAGGGGAGAATATGAGCTTCGGGAAGACGTGAAGGTGAGGAGGGCGTCAGCCCGGAGCTGCACGGGACAGAGCACCCAGGGCAGTGAGGACAGGCCACAGGGCCCTAATTCGGAGCACCTAGAATGCTGAAGGCACAGCCAAGGAGCATTGCTGGTCTGTGTGAAGACCTGCTGATCTGCGGGGGAGATGCGGCCAGTGAAGGGAACGGAGCAGCGGAGACCTGTGATGGCTTCACATTTGGAAGGCGAGGATCCCTGTAGCTTCTCTGTGAACAGAGTCCAAGAGGGTCACGACTAGAATCAGGGAGCGCGGCGGGCAGATCCCCGCACTCACACGCCCACCAGGAGATAGCTGCCTGGACTAGGGGAGGCACCCACAGAAGGGGCGAGGGGTCCTATTCCGAACAGTTTCGGTAGAAACAACCTGCTGCAGGATGGGACAGATGCCGGGACATGAAGGTCAAGAATGATGCTGGGGTTTCAGCTAAGCAACCGGAAGGATGAGGTAGACATCCCAAACAAAAGTTAAACAACTGGGTGGAAAAGACTCCGAGGGATCAGGAGCCAGAGACCCAAAGCATTTTAGAACGATCAAACCTACCATGGAAAAGCAAAGACTTCGGGTACCTCATGACTCAGGAGGTACAGCCTCAGCCCTGAGCTCAGGTCATGGTCCTGGGGTCCTGCGATCCAGACCACACGGGCTCCCTGCTCAGCGGGCGTCTGCTTCCTCTGCCCGTCTCTGTGATGTCTTTCTCTGTCAAATAAATCAATCTTCAAAAAAGAAAAGGAGTGAAAAAGATTCTGAGAAAGCTCAGATCGCTGTTTGGATGCATGGGAGAGTTACTGCTAAGACAGGACTGGACTGTGGAAGGACAAGCTGAGTAGATGTCAGTCTGCAGGTGGATGCAGGAGTCTGGCGGGTGGAGAAGTGTCTGGAGTGGAGATGCCAACCTGCCAGCCAGGACCCGGCCCTGAAAGCCCGGAGCCTGCACGCGCTCACCGGGGGCGGCCCAGAGCCCGTGTAGAGGGACAAGCGGCCCACGCAGCGAGCCCTGAGGCCCTGGGACACTTGGAGGTGGCGGAGGAGAGAGGGAGCGGCCACGGAGACTGAGGCGGGGTGGCCAGAGGGCTGGGAGGGACCCCGAGAGGGCAGGTGCAGGGTGACCTCCCGGGTCGGGAAGGGCCGCCCATAACGTGCGCACCGGGGCAGGGGGTGGTCGGGGAGGAGCAGCGAGGGGCTCCGCGGGGGCTGCTGCTGGTCAGGGGACAGGACGCCTCCTGGAGACCCGCCCGAGAGGTTCGGGGGGCTGTGGGAGCTGTGTGTGCCGAGGGGCTGGGGAACTCGGGGTCAGCCGTCTGGGCCGCTCTCGGGAGGGGCTGCCCTCTGGCCCCCGAGAGCAGGGAGCCCGGTTCTGCAGCGGGAGGGGCTCTGGGGTGCGGGAGAAGCTGCCCCCCGAGTTGCCAGGGGAGGGATCGCGCCTCCTGCCCCGTGCCCGGGGCCCCCAAGAGAGGACGGGGTACGCCGAGGCGCCGGGGAGGGAAGAGCTCGAGCTGGGGAGGAGGGCTTTGGCCGGAGGGCACCGGCCCCTCCTCGCCAGCCCCGCTCCCGGGGGGGACACCCTCCTCCCCCAGGTTCTCACCGCTCTGGACCGAGATGCCTCTTGTCGGAAGCATAAGTTGCGACAGAAACTGGAACAGATCATCAGCCTCGTGTCCGGCAACAGCTAAGGGTGGCAAAACCGGTTGGGGGGGTGGCGACTCGGTCCTGAGCTGTCCTCCGGGCTGAGCCCCGGATCCAGGGGGTGCGGGGGCAGAGCCAGGGGTTCCCCGGGCCAATACGCCCCGGCACATCTAGGTGCCCCCTTCATTAGTGCCTTCCTCTGGGCCCTGTGTGGGGGGCAGGGGTGACAGGACCAACCCCTGACCCCGGCAGCAGCAATACCCCTGCCCCCTGGCCAACCACCCTCCTGTCCCCTGCCCTCTCCCTACCACCCTCCTGCCCCCTGCCCTCTCCCTACCACTCTCCTGCCCCCCCCCACAGCGTACTGCCCACCCCCCAGGGTCGTTCCTGTTTTCAGGTGTGGCTGGACGCAGGATTTGGGCCTCTGAGATGTGCCTTCCTGCTCCTGCTCCCCATCTTTCCAGTGTCAGCCTGTTCCCCCGCCCCGGCCCCGCAGCCCCCAGAGTGTCACTGGCTTGGATGGGGTCATCATGGCCATAGGAAAGCAGCATTCTGATGGGCCAAGCCTGAGCCACACGCCTACTCCTGGCATCAGAGGGGAAGCCAACTCTCCCAGAATCCTAACTGCTGAGGGCAAGGAAAATGGGGGTCTTCTGGGGCGGGGGGAGGACAAGGATACTTGTACCAGGAGAAGGGGAATGGATGCCGGGTGACGAAACCCACAGATGTCCTCTACAGTAGTGACAGATACTTCATCAAACTCAAAATCTTTCCCCGACGTTTCAAAAGAATGAGTCCGGGAAAGATTATTCCTTAACTTAATAGAATACACAATTATTGTGCAAAAGGAAAATATTTTTAAGACTTTATTTACTTATTTGAGAGAGAGAGAGGGAGAGGGAGGAGGAGCAGAGGGAGAGGGACTCTGAGCTGAGTGCAGAGCTCGACGTGGGGGCTCCATCCCAGGATCCTGAGATCAGGACCTGAGCCGAAATCAAGAGTTGGACGCTTCCCCGACTGAACCTCCTGGGGGCCCCCAAAATACATACTCGAAGGATATATTGATTGATTGATTTTTTTTATTTTATTTACTTATTTGACACAGAAAGAGAGAGAGAGAGAGAGATCACAAGTAGGCAGAGAGGCAGGCAAAGAGAGAGGAGGAAGCAGGCTCCCCGCTGAGCAGGGAACCCGATGTGGGGCTCGATCCCAGGAACCTGAGATCATGACCTGAGCTGAAGGCAGAGGCTAAACCCACTGAGCCACCCAGTGCCCCTCGAGGGGTGTATTTAAATAACAAGCAAGTCGGAAATTTAAGAGGTGGACTTTTCCTTCCCTGATGCGCTTGTTAGCGATGAACCTTCCTGAAGTGGAGGCGGCTTGTTCCGGTTCGTGACGGTGCATTTCCCCGTGTGTCCCCGTGGCGGGAGCGTACTGCAGAGACAGGAATGTGGCCTGTGCACAGGTCCTCGGCCCGTCCTAATCTCTTTCGCCGTGAGTAGCCAGGTGTCTCCTTTGCTCTTGAACCGCCACATGCTGTTCCACCAGGACGGCTGACCCTTGACTTGCCGAACCTTTCCCAGCTGACCGGCATCTGCCTTCCTTCTGATTTTTCGCTGCGACAAATGATGCTGGGGCTAAGTCATGCTCCAAATTACCTTATCGCACAGGCACTCGTTTCTCTATGACAGATTCCCAAAGTTGGGTCAAGATGTACGCACATCTCTAGTTTTCACAAATACTGTCAAGTAAACCCCCAAATTGGTTTCACGACTCTCCAAGTGAGTGTGTAAGAGACTCTGCTTCCGGCTAAGCCTAACCAAACACTGACCCTGGAGACTGTCATGCCGGAAATTCATCAAGTGAGTAGTTTTCAAAAAAAAAAAAAATATATATATGTATTAAATATATATTATACATACTATATCTGTAGTTCATATATATATATATATATATATATATATTTCAGTTTGTTATGGATAATGTCGGGCATCAGTATTTTCCCTACCAGTGAGTGGCTACAATCATTTGCTATGTTTGCTATATTCTTTATCAATAATGAATAAAATCTCAAAACAATCGAAATATCCCCAGCAACAAAAACGGTGCGACTCATGCATGCTAACAACTAGGGGGAAAACACCCAGACCCAAAGGACGCATTCTGTAGGAGTCCATCTGTGGGCCATTCTGGAAAAGGTAGAACTGTAGGTCGAGAAGTCAGACCAGTGGTGGCCAGGGGCTGGGGGAGAGTTTTGCTACACAAGGAAATGAAGGAACTTTTGGGGCCGATGTAAATATTCTGTATCTCAACTGCGGTGGTAGATACGGGACTATGTGGCTTCCCCCAGATGCGTAGGAACGCACACCTGAGAGGGATGAATATGGTGGTGTCTCAGTTATGCCTCCATCAACGTGACTCAAACAAACAAACAAGGATCTAAACAAAAAGGGGTCAAACAGGAAGAGACTGTAAGAGGAGAGAGGCTCGTGCTCCAGGGTAGGGACCGCAACCCAGGAAAAGGTGAGGGGATGTCCAGGGTGAGACCTGCACCGTCAGCCAACCAGCCTAGCGAGAAACCAGTCCGGACAGAAAGAAGAGAGAAGACGTTTAGGGAAATGGTTTGTAAATTTAGCATTGTCATCAAGGTGACTTTTAACCTCAGGGGGAAAAAATACCTACAATGAGTAGGACGAGGGGGACCTGAGTGGCTCAGTCAGTGAAGCGTCTGCCTTCGGTTCAGGTCACGATCCCAGGGTCCTGGGATCGAGCCCCGCATCGGGCTCTGTGCTCAGCCCGGAGTCTGCCTGCCTGTCCCTCTACCCCACCCTCACCCCTGCTCTTGTGCCGTCTCTCTCTAAAGCAAATAAAACCTTAAAAAAAATAAAATGCGGGGCGCCTGGGTGGCTCAGTCATTGGGCATCTGCTTTCAGCTCAGGTCATGATCCCAGGGTCCTGGGATCGAGCCCCGCATCGGGCTCCCTGCTCGGTGGGAAGCCCGCTTCCTACTCCCCTTGCTGTTTTCTTGCGCTCTCTCTCTCTCTCTGTCCAATAAACAAATAAGATCTTTAAAAAGGTAAATGAGTGGCATCAATAGAGCCACGTTGAGAGCATAAGGTGAAGAAACGTAGTAAGTTGTGGTGTAAAAGAGCAAAATTTTCATCTCTCGGCCGATAAGTCATGTCCCAAAATGACGGAAGGAAGGAAGGAATGGAGCAAATGAAAGGAAAACAACAGAAAGGAGGGACAGAATGAGGGCGAGTCAGAGCGACACAGGAGGAGAGAGACAGATCCTCGCTGTAGCCGCTGCAGCTGCCGCATCCAGTCAGGCGAGAAGATCGTCGTGTCCTTTCGCCCCGTTCACGGTCGTCAGGATCACGGCCAGCAGCATCTCTCCCCCTTCAGCCCACAGCAGAGACCTTCAGGTTCTGCAAAGGCAGACTCTGTCCACTCAGGCATATGAAATAGAAACACTTGAACCACCACCCCCCCCCCCCCCCCCCGCCCAGGAAACACACACGAGCGACAGGAAAACAAAGCTGCGTAGACACCCGCTGTCAGGCCGTGAAGGGAGCCGATCTGGGAGAAGGCAGAGAAAGGAGAAGAACCGTGCACTGCCGCAGCTTACTGTCCGGAGGGAGTGTCTCCAGAGGGAGCCGAGCAGAGTCCCTGACTGGAGGGGACACGACGGGGAGAGTGCAGGAAATGAGCCGGCAGGGCAGAGGACCGGAGACCAGAGAGCTGCCAAGGGACAGGGTGCTGGCCGTCCGCAGAGGGTCCGGCCGGCGTAAGCAGCAGCCCCCTGACCAGCACCAGCGCGTGCGGAAACCAGCTGAGGCCGAGGAGAGGACCCCTCGCAAGGACGGAAGGTCAGCAGACCCAGCGCTCACGCAGGACAGGGACCAGCGGCCAGAATGGAACCGTCACCGTTCAGGAGGCCGCAGGCAGGTACTCACAAAGGTCTCGCCTCCGGAGCGTGGAAGAAACGGCTTCTACACCGAAAGCTGCTCCGACCCCACGAATTTCTTTTTTTCCTTAAGATGTATTTGTTTACTTGAGGTGGGGAGGGGCACAGGGAGAGAGAGAGAAACCTCAAGCAGACTCCTCACTGAGCGCGGAGCCCAACACACGGGGCTCGGTTCCCGGACCCCGAGATCGTGACCTGAGCCGAAAGCAAGAGTCGGACACTTAAGCGACTGAGCCCACCAGGCGCCCCTGGTCCCACTAACGAACTCTTAAAGGCGAGACTCCAAAGAACCCACCTGTGTGCAAATAACGGCATCCCCGCAAGAAGCTTACGTTTCAGGAATACCCAGAGAGAAAGACACAGCGGCCAAGGTCAGATGCACAGCACCCGGCGTCCAATCCGAAATGATGAGGCGCGCAGGGAAGCACAGAAATGCCACCCCATGACGAGGAGGACGGCTCAATCCCATTCTTGTTCATTTTCCAGGGAATGGCAGGCCAGCTGTAAAGGAAGGTCGAAAACTGCTTTTGCTTACAGGTATCACGACCTTGTATGGAGAAAGCCCACAGGGATCTCCGTGTTACTGGCCAGTCTCCCGAGGCTCCGAGATCCGGCTCTTGGGAGAGAGCAAACCCACCAACACCCCCGCGCCTCTTCACCCGGCCCATGCCTAGCCGGGGCCGCAAGGCTTCTCTGCTCATCTGAGACAAGCCCAGTAAGCCGCGGAATTGCTGTCGTCCAGTTTCTGTGTTTACTTCCCTCCTTCAAAACAAGCTTTTTATTCTGGCAGCAAGCCAGCCCAGCGGCGATGTGGGGACACCAGAATGCCGGTGGGAGGGCACATTTTCTGGAGGGCAGTTGTGTAGTGTAGGTCGAGAAGCTGAAGAACATGGAAAGGAAAAACTCGGTAATTCTACCTCTTGGAATGAATCTTGAGGAAACCACCACTCGTGTCAAGACCTAGTCGCCTGGGGGGCTCAGTCGGCAAAGTGTCAGCCTTCGGCTCGGGTCACGATCCCGGGGTCCTGGGATGGAGTCCCTCGTGGGGCTCCCTGCTCAGCGGGCAACCTGCTTCTCGCTCTCTACTCTCCCTGCTTGTGTTCCCTCTCTCTGTCAAATAAACAAATAAAATGTTAAAAAAGACTTATGCCCAAGAATTCCACTGAATCACCACCCGTAATAGGGGGAAAACTGAGAACGATGTAACTGTCCAACATGACATTATAAGGCATTTTATGTGTCTACGCAGTAACACCTTTTGAAGAGTTTTTGGAGAGTGAAAAAGCGAGTATGGTAAGTGGACAAAAAACAACAGGAAAAAAGCTAATAGCGATCTTGAAAACGCAAACATTCCATGTTGTTATACATGGAAATACAACTAAGAAGATACTCCGGAATGTCGATGGTATTTAGTGCCGAGTATGAGACTCGATTTTCTTTTCCCCAAGTGGTCTTGAAGAACACTGTGCTGTTGGAACCTGTGTCCCAGAACCTCCTTCCCACAGGAGAAGGAAGGCGAGACGATCTGGAGGCACCAGAGCTGAAAGGAAACTCAGACACAGACATACTGGCTCAGTTTTATTTTCTGCAGCAGTAACAGACATTTAAGCGCCCATTCCTCTCGCAACCGGGAGTGGCCCGAGGGCTCCCCGCGGGTTAGACCGCGCTAACAAAGCGGCAGCTACTCTAAGTCCCAACTCCTCTTGCCTTGACTTGGGCGGGGGGTGGGGGGGGCACAGGGCTGGGGCTCAGCTCCTCTTTCCCGGGCCTAGGCTTCGCGGAGGCGGGGTCCCAAAGCCCCGAATGTTCCGGATCACCAGGGAAAGCTGGTCGAGGAAGGAGTTGATGGAAATTCGGAAGAACACAGGGTCTTCGGCAGTCCATCTACTAAAAGAGGGGCAAAAGGCAAATGAGGTTGCAGGTGACAAGTGGGGTGGAGGTGCGGAGCATCGGCCCCCTCAACGAGGGCACTCTAAGACAGAGCGGCCACCCGGGCACCTGCCGCCACCGCCCCCCCAACACCCCCCCCCCCCGCCGCCGCCCCCAACCCCTACCCCCGCCCCGCATCCTCTTCTAGGACTGACACGGCCAGGGCGCTGCCGTTCACCGCCAGCTCCTTGTGAACCACCCCTCCGTGGCGCTCGGCATGTGGGGCCAGGGACCTGCGGGCCATGTCCGCCTCCAGGGGCGACCGGAAAGGCACAGTGAGCGTGCTGGGGGGACGCAGGTTAAGGCACCATCCGTTCTTGAATCTCCCAGTGCTGGGCCTCCTCGCCCCTCAGAGGCCGGCTTGCACCCCACGACGGCCCCCCGCCCTCCCGCCCGCCCCCGCAGCCCCCCCCAAGCTGCTCCCGGGACCCTTCGGGCCTCCTTCCCGCCTCCCCACCCCCCACCCCCTGCAGGCCCTGGGGCACCCACCGCCCCGTTCCGCCAGGCCGACCCCCACCCCCGAGCCCTCCCCAGGCTGCCACCGCGCGCCCCCGGCCACCCCACCGTGGCCCCTGGCCAGAGCCGCCCCGCGGAAAGGATACAACTCCAGCAGTCGGCTGGCGGCTGCCCCAGGTGCGGGCGCCGCATCCCCACCGGGCCCCAGGGCCTGCGGGCCCTGCCCGGCCTGAGGGGCGCCGGCCGCCTCGCCCTCGGCTCCCTGGCCGCCCGCGCCACTGGTGTCGTCGCCTTCCCGGCTGCCGGAGCTCTCCCGGCAACCAGGCGCTCCGGGGCTGGCCGGGCGGTCCTGGCCGCCCGCGCCGCCCGCCGCCCCAGCCTCGCCGGCCTCGCCGGCCTCGCCGCCCGCCGCCTCGGCCTCACCGCCCTCAGGGGCCTCGCCGCCCTCTGGGGCCTCGCCGCCCTCTGGGGTCTCGCCGCCCTCTGGGGCCTCGCCGCCCTCGCCGCCCGCCGCCTCGGCCTCACCGCCCTCGGGGGCCTCGCCGCCCGCGCTGCCCACCGCCTCGGCCGCGACGAGGCCCTCGCAGCCCTCGCCGCCCTCGCCGGCCTCGTCGCGGTCTGGGGCCTGCATGGCCGCCGCCCCAGAGCCCACAGCGAACCCGCCCGCACTCTCCGCCGACCGCCCCTCGTCTGAGGCGCCTGCTCGAGGCCCCGCCCCTCCGCGCGCCAGGCTGCTGGCGGGGCCCAGGGCGCCTGCGCACACAGCCTCGCGCGGCCCTGCTTCCCGCCAAGGCGGCCTCGCCGAGCGGGTGGCGGAGATTTCGGAGATTGCGGGCTCCAGCCTACCCTGAGGAGACCCGGCCTGGTTCAGGAAGCCCTGCCTCTTCGCGCCCGACGTCACTTGGGCTCCCTAGCGCACGCGCACCAGCCTCCTGCACGGCCTGCTCGGGAGGCCGCTGCCACGTGACTACCTCCCCGTGCAGCCTGCGCCCGCGCCAGCCTGGCCCAGGTGTGACCAACCAGCGGGCCGCGTGTCCCCTGTCACGGAGTCCTGGGAGGCGGCCCGACACCTCTGAGCCGCTGCCCGCCTGGTCCTCTCTCTGGGCTTCCCAGGTGGCCCGAGTCCGCGTGCGCCAGCGCCCAGGAGGGCCCCACCTGGACCCGAGGGCGGCAGGGCGGGGAGCGCCACCCCTGGGGCAGCTCCGGTCACTTTACCCTCTGCTGGCCCAGCACTCACGGGCTCTCCCTCCCCCAGGAGCAAAGTCTGGCGGCTCTCCGGGGGGCTGGAGGTGCCAGGGGCCCTCAACTGGGAGGTGACCCTGTGTCTGCTGGCCTGCTGGGTGCTCGTCTACTTCTGCGTCTGGAAGGGGGTCAAGTCCACAGGAAAGGTACGGCCGGAGGCCCGCAGGGCTGGGGGTGACGGCCGGGCTGGGGGCCGCACGGCCGTGGTGGGGCCCGGGGGAGGGAAGGGCGGGCTCTGCCAAGGACCACCGCTGCAGCGGGAGGGGGCCGGGCTGCGGCCTGAGCACGGTTTTGCAAGATGAAGCAGTTCTAGAAGGTTGGTTGCCCAACAATGTGTATATAGTTAATGCCTCAAAGTAGTTAATATGAAGAGGGGCAAACGAGAAGAGTGACTTTTGTCTTTTTACAGATTTTATTTATTTTTTTTAGTGAGAGACCATGAATGGCAGGAGAGGTGGAAGTGTTCTCCTCTTGAACAGGGAGCCCATCTAGGATCATGACTGGAGCCCAAGACAGGCGCTCAACCAATCAAGCTACTCAGGCACCCTAAGAGACTCAACGATAGCGAACCCCCTTCGGGTTACTGGGGCAGGTGGGGGGCAGCTTACCTGTGTGATGGGGATGAAGGGGAACCCTTGTGATGAGCACTGGCCTTGAATCACTAAATTCTACCCCTGAGACCAATATTATACTATATGTTAAGTAACTAGAATTTAAACAAGAACTAAAATAAAAATTAAAAATGGCTATAATGTTAAATTTTACATTTTTTATTTACAATGAAAAAAACACAAAGAAAAAGAATGCTTCCATTGGATCACAATGCATAGCCCGATTTTATACTCCATATGGGAGAGCTACCTAAAGTTATTTTCAACTTGTCGAATCAAAGAGCGGTTACAGACACTTGTGGTGAATGGAAACAGACAATAAATTCAAGGACTCAAGAACTTACTTGTGTACGTAACAGAATTCACTCAAAAAGCATTACATGTGGAGGGCCAAAAGAACGCCTTATAAGAATAAAGGGCTCAAAGCTCAATGAAAATCTAGCAGTTTTGAATATATATGGAATGCAAAAAGCTTCAATGTTCAAAACCAAAACTAAAAGGAACTACAAGAAGAAAGACAGCCATAGAAGCACTTTTTTTCTTGTAAAACGTTTATTTCATTACACTCCTGTTTAGTCATCTGATCTAATTGCAAATTTATCATCATTCTTTTGTTTCTTGTCCTTGCAGTGTCCACAGGAGCAAATTTACAATTATCTGTCAGCCCGTGACGGGCCAAATGGACAGACCAACCTACAGAGTGACAGCATTCATGGAACACTGGGGTCCCGATGCACTCTTAGCCACGCCTTCAGCAGTAACCACCCCATGTGATCCTCTCAACAATCCTTTGAGGTAGGGTCTGTCATTGTCCCATTTTGCCAATGAAAAAATGCAACGTGATGAGACAGAGGAAGTAATAATATAATGGCTGTCAGGCATATCAAACTGGTGGATTTAAATATCTACCCTGAAGACAATGAACACACCTTCTTTTTAGCTATTCATGGAGCATTCTTAAAAAGTGACCACATATGATGGATGGCTCGGTGGGTTGAGCCTCTGCCTTCGGCTCAGGTCATGGTCCCAGGGTCCTGGGATCGAGCCCCACATCGGGCTCTCTGCTCAGCAGGGAGCCTGCTTCCTCCTCTCTCTCTCTCTGCCTGCCTCTCTGCCTACTTGTGATCTCTGTCTGTCAAATAAATAAATAAAATCTTTAAAGAAAATGGGCATTTCCGTCATTTTTTTTAAAAGTGACCATATATCAGACCACAGCCTTAATTTCCAAAAAGTAAAAATACATACATAAATAAATCCAGTAATGCCAGAAATTAATTTAAAAAGTGAAAACCACCCTCTCATCTGGAAAATTTTAAGTATTGCCTTAAATCTTAATTAAAAGACTAATTATATCAAGAAAAAACTTTGAGTATCTAGAAAATGACAATTAAAACACTATGGCTTCAAAGGCATGTGGTAAGGTTAGAACAGTGCTAGGACAATGTATAGCCTTAAATACTTGTGTGAATGAGCCGGAAAACATGAAAATAAAGAGATTAAGTATCCACTGCAAATGATTAGAAAACAAACAAAAATGAACCTAAGAAAAACAGAGTGAAGGAAAAATTAAAAATAAATGCAGAAGTCAGTTAATTAGGAAAATAACAGAATAATAAATTCAAGAAGTGGTTCCTGGAGGGAAAAAAAAGGTAAACTATTAGCTAGCATAGTCAATGAAAAATGGGATAAAGCCCAAATACACAAAACAAGACATTAAAGGGGGTAGATAACCACAGATTTAGAGGAAATTGTGTGAAATATGACAGTATTTACTCCACTCTATGCAAATAAGTTTGGAACATGGATAAAATGTTTTTCTATGAAAGCATAAATTACCAAAACTGACAGTAGAAAAAAGCTGTGAAAAAATAAAAACTCATCTGTTATTATAAAAGAAATAGAAAACGTTGTTCAAAAGCAACTCCTACAAAACGCATTAGGTCCTCCGACTTTAGAAGGGAATTCAACTGAACCTTTAAGGTCAGACTACTCCAATGCTATTTTGAAGTATTCCAAGGCATAAACAGTAAAAATTCTGCATTCTGGTTATGAGGGATTGATGCCAATGAAGAGAGTACAAAATGTGAAAGTATGGATGACTCTTACTGACTCAGTAATAATGCCAAACAGAATGTAGTAGCTCATTCAAAAAATAAAATATGAGGTGGGAAGGCAAAATGGTACAGCTGCTGTGGAAAATGGAGTTCCTCAAGAAATTAAAAATAGAGCTACCCTATGATCCAGCCATTCCACTTTTGGGTATTTACTTGAGGAAATTAAAACTTTAATTCAGGGGCACCTGGGTGGCGCAGTTGGTGGAGCGTGTGATTCTTGAGGTGGAAGTTGGTTCAAACCCCACACTGGGTGTTGGGTGCAGAGATTACTTAAAGAAATAATTTAAAAAAAAAACATTAATTCGGGGCGCCTGGGTGGCTCAGTGGGTTAAGCCTCTGCCTTCGGCTCAGGTCATGATCTCGGAGTCCTGGGATCGAGCCCCGCATCGGGCTCTCTGCTCCGCGGGAAGCCTGCTTCCTCCTCTCTCTCTGCCTGCCTCTCTGCCTACTTGTGATCTCTGTCTGTCAAATAAATAAATAAAATCTTTAAAAAAAATAAAAACCCATTAATTCAAAAATATGTATGCACTCCTGTGTTCATTGAAGCATTATTTACAATAATAGCCAAGACATGGAAAGAATCTAAGTGTCCACCAGCAGATGAATGGATAAAGATGTCACATACACACACGCACACACATACACACAGGACTATTACTTAGCCGCAAAAAAAAAAAAAGAGATCTTTTGGAATTCACAGCAACATGGGTGGATCTAGAGGGTATTATGCTAAGGGAATTAAGTCACACAGAGAAAGACAATTACCATATGATTTCACTTATATGTGGAATCCGAAATACCAAAATAAATCGGAAACAGACTCAGATACAGAGAACAATCTGGTGGTTGACAGAAGGGAAGGTGTGGGGGGATGGGCAAGATAGGGGAAGGGGAGGGGGTTAAGAGTACAAGACTTCCAGTTATAAAATAAATAAGACACAGGGATGCAATGTACAAAATAGGGAATGTGGTTATTAATATTGTAAGAAATTTTTGTGGTGACAGATGGTAGCTAGACTTATCATGGTAATCACTTCCAAATTTATATAAATGTTGAATTACTATGTTGTACATCTGAAACGAATATAATATTGAATGTCAACTGCATTTCAATAAATAATTAAAACATTAAGTGGGATTTATTTGGGGGAGTTTAGGGTTGGTTCCATATTAGAAAATCCATGGATATAATACACCATATTAATTGGTCAGAAGTGACAAATCGTATGATCATTTTCCCACAGATACTATAGAGGCATCTAACAAGATCAAATATCCTTTTTGCTTTATAAAACACCTCGGTATAATCAGATGAGGAGGATTCTTCCTTTACATTACATATTTCTATCAATAACTCAAAACCCAAAGAACACTAGAAGCATCCCCATTACAGTCTGGACCAAAACAGAGATAACCTTTATCACCATTATCATTTTACATTATTGTGTAAGTAGACCATAAAACCAGATAAGTAAAAAAGATGTAAGTATAAATATCTAGAAGAAGGAGGAAAACTTCTCATTGTTTGAGGCTGATACAGCTGTTTACCAGAAAAACACAAGGTGATCCAACTGAAAAACTATTACCAGTAAGAGCGGTGGGTAAAGTGGTCCCGGGCAAAGATGAAGCAACAGCGAGAACGGGTCAACAAAGCACCCTTTACAGTATCAGTAAAGACTAGCACATACTCAGGAATAAGCTTAACAAGAAAATGTGTGGGACAAAAACTTTGGGAACTTATTAAGGAAGACAATAAAGAAGACTTGAACAAAATAATTTCAGTATGTTGCATGGAACCCAATCATATGCGAAATAGTATCACTGTAACATGCAGTCAATAAAGAAGTAGTAACGAGCTATTCTGGACTCCAGTCATGCTTTTCAAAACGCCATGTGCATTTTACACTTGCCTCTCAGCACAGTTTGTGCGATAGCCACGTGGGTCATCACTTCCACGTGGGACAGCGCTGGTGCCGCGCTGATGGGCAGGTGTGTGTGTACACCTGTGTGATGTCGACATCATCTACCAATACTTAAATTTATGTATTAGGAGAGAACAAACTACACTTGTACGGATTCATCCCAGACAGGTTATGACAGACCGTTCAGTATGAAGTCTCTATGTTTTTGGCAGTTGTGTGTAGAAAGGTTTATGGATCTCAACTCCTGGCACAGGATACAGAGACCCCCTGTATCACATGCTGTTTTGATCAATGAAAGTGCTAATTTGATTGTTTCAGTTCATGTTTGTTTATTAACAAGGCTGATTTTTTTGTATTTTTATTAGCCATTTTGTTTCTCTCTCTGTGAATTATCTTTTCAGTTCATTTTGTTTTTATATCTTCATGGGTTGGATGTTTTAACCTTTTGTTTTTGTTTGTTTTTAAAGATTTTATTTATTTATTTGACAGAGAGACAGAGATCACAAGCAGGCAGAGGGGCAGGCAGAGAGAGATGGGGAAGCAGGCTCCCTGCTGAGCAGAGAGCCTGATGTGGGGCTTGATCCCAGGACCCTGAGATGATGACCTGAGCCGAAGGCAGAGGCTCTAACCCACTGAGCCACCCAGGCGCCCCTGTTATAAGCCTAACTTTTAAAGTTAGTGGGATACGAATATTTTGTTATACAGATGACGAATGTTTCTTCAATTGTCTTTTTATTCTTATGTCACTAAATCTAGCAGTTTTCATGTGTGATCTTTTCAATTCTTTTTTTTTTAAAGTAATGACAATTTTACTTCTTCCTTTCTAATTTGGATGCCTTTTATTCAATTCTTTTTGATTAAGAAGTTTCACTTCATCTTGAGCATATATTATCAATACAATATTTTAAAAATAGTTTCATGTTTATATTTGACACTTCTTGCCCATCTAAGAATTACTTCGCAGTGAAGAGCTGACATTATTTTTGCCTTTTTCCTCAGCTCCATGTATTACATAACATTTATTTGCCTGTTTATTGTTCTTGTACATGAGGTATATTTTTGAATGCTCTATTTGGTTTCGTGAATTGTAATCTGTATGTTGATGTGTCTGTCAATACCCCTCTGTTTAAATTACCTTACTTTTTAAAAGATTTATTTATTTGAGAGAGGGAGCGCTCACACAGTGGGGAGGAGCAGAGAGGGAGCATCTCAAGCAGACTCCGCACTGAGCATGGAGCCCGACGAGAGGTTTGAGCCCACGATCCCGAGATCATGACCTGTGCCGAAATCGAGTCAAACACCCAAACGACAGAGCCAGCAAGGCGGCCCTCCTCCATGTATTTAAATCTGTTGCTAGATACTCTTACCATTCATAATGTGATCTATTTGTGTTTTCATTTTTTCTTTTTTTAATATCTATACTGTTGGTCTTTTCAAAGAAGCAGGTCCTGGTTCCGTTGACCTATTCTATATGGGTTTTGAATGTTTACTGCTTTCCTTGTTATTAGTTTCTTTCCCTTCTTTGTTTTGTGTTTATTTTGCTGCTGCTGTTCTCCTACTTTCTCAAGTCAAATGCTTGGTTCATATATTTTCTGTGTTCTATGAATGACATATTTAAGATTGTCTTTTTTCTGATGACTGACTTGGGCCAGCATTTTTGGTATAGTGGCAGAAGTGAAGCAGACATTGATGCAGGACGGCTTGACTCTGAAGTGTACGTCAGGGCTGTGGAGGTCGGGGTGTGCTAGGACTGGTGGCCAGGATAGCGAGCACATTCCTCACCTTGGTGAGGACCAGGGCCAGGGACAGGAGCAGACTGAAGAGCAGGGCTGATGTCCAGGCCCCTCTGACGGTCCCAGGAGAAGGAATTCTGAGGCAGCAGTTGGAGTGCCTCTCACCATGGCTTCTGGTCTCTCTACATGTGTGTCGGAAATACGTCTGTCAACAAGAGCAGAGGCAGTCTGGAAAAGCGTGCCCAGCGACCTCCATCATGAGCTGAAATAAAAGTTTGTGATGTTTTTGAAAGGATGTCCAACCTGGGCTGGTGAGGGCAAGAGAGGCCGATAGCTGTACAGTCCCTGAGTGTCGCTGGGAGCTGGTGAAGCTCTCTCTGTAACTTCGTGCTTCCCTGGGAGCAAAGAACCGTGAGGAGAAGAAGACAAAGAGATCAAATGAGCGCCCGGGTGGCTAAGGTGGTTAAGCTTCCAACTCTTGATTTGGGCTAAGGTCATGATCTCAGGGTCATGAAATTGAGCCCCATGTCAGGGAGTCCATGATCAGCACGGAGCTTGCTTAAGATTCTTTCTCCCTCTGCCCCTCCTGCTTGTGTGCTTGCTCTCTCTTTCTCACTCTCTCTCAAATAAATAAATGTTTAAAAAAAAAGTAAGGGCAGGGACACAGGGAGAGACAGCGAGAGCAGTGGAATTGACACTGATTGGATCCCAGTTTGCTTTTTCTTAATCTCTGCAGGGTTCTGTGTGGTGGCCATCAAGATGCAGTTGTGTACCTGTGAGTGTGTGCGTGCGTGTGCTGAGACACAGACATATCTATTCATATGTGTGTCTGTAGAACAGGCCTAGAAGAATATTCCCATGTTAATTAACTAACAGCAGTTATCTCTAGGATGTGAGATATTTAACTTGAGTGTTTTTTTTTTTAAACAAAAAACATACAAATTTTCTAAACTGTGTTCCCTGGATGTTAACAAGTGTTTCAAGAGGCTTCTATGATGTCTGAGGCCTGGGTGTCATTGGGAGCTCATACTTGAAGACTTGTCAGACAGAGGGTGTATCTGGGAAGGCATGTCCCCATATGCCTGTCTTTTCTCAGTTTACGCAATGAAATCCACAAAGGTGATATGTCCATGTGGTGGGACTCCACTGTACAGACAAATCCATACCCCTAGATCGGATGCATGTGAAATAGGAAAACTTAGTAAAATCTGATTTTAAAATATTGACTCATGGGGGCCTGGGTGGCTCAGTCGGTTATGTGTCTGCCTTCGGCTCAGGTGGTGATCCCACGGTCCTGGGATCGACTCTTGCATCGGGCTCCCTGCTCAGCCCGATGCCTGAGCAGGGGAGCCTTCTTTTCCTTTCCCCCCTGCTTGTGTTCTCTGTTCTCTCTCTCTCTCTTTCTCTAATAAATAAATAAATGAGTAAGTAAATAAAATCTTAAAAATAAAATACTGACTCATGAAGGAAGTTGTAAAAGATCGCAGGAATCGCCACATAAAAATAACACCCAGGTGCAGATGCTTTTACAAACCTTATCAGTTCCTCAGACTGAACTTTTCTGAGTCAATTCTCCAGATGCCCCCAACATCCTGCCCCAGTATTACAAGGTCACAAGAGCAGAATAACATCTGACAAGTACATTTTCAAATCCCAACAGCCTCAGGCCAACACAAACTGAAACCCAAACTTGGAAACAACAGCACATAGGCAAAATAATGAGGCAAAAATCATGAATACTGTAGAAATCTACAAGTCTCTAAGTTTGTTGAAAGGATAATGCTCCGTATAGAAATGTAAGAACAGTCAGCGCTCTGACACAAATCTGACACCCCTTCGTGACACTGAGCACCCTTGGTGGGACTGGACTAGAAGCCTAATCTCAAACAGCAGAGTCTGGACGAGCTTGCCCTGAGCACGCCACCTCACCCACTCGCCCCCCCCCCCCATTTCCCCGGATCTCATACTTGTGCTCAGTCTCTACTCAAAGCAATCATCTACCTTCGGCCCCAAGGAGGCTTGGCTCTGTCCTGAAGGACACTGTGTTCTCACTGCGCCTCCTCAGGAGGCTTTCCTTCCTTCTCAAGTCCATGCACACCTCAGGGTAGGCAGGAGGCAGTGTGCTTCCCCCGGGGCTGTTCTCCTGCCCCATATTCTCACCCCCTTTACAAAGAACACTTAGCCATCTGAGGCCCCCGCTGTCCAGCCCCCTTGCCCATCGCTGTCTCTCGAGGGAACCACTCTGTCCGCAGGCATTTCCGAAGACTCTGCTGCAGGCCCGCTGTCCCCTCTACGCCCCACTCCCGCCTCGTGCAGAGACCTTAGCGTGCAGGTGGCAGACCGCCGTGACCCACGAACTCAACCCCCGCTCTGTCAGTCCTGCCCCCTCGGGACGGTGACCCAGCCTACGCCAATCACAGGCTCGCTCGCGCTCTCAGGGACCCAGGAGGAGGAAGAGAGACACGGAGAGATGGAAAGTGGCTGGAGCTGAGTGGCTGAGAGCTGGTCCTTGGAGAGAGCCGGTGGGAGTCACGCCAACGAGACTCCCCGGAGATATCTGGCTCCCACCCCGTCCCGCCCGACACGTGGATACTCGGCCCGAACTTCCATTCCGGGAGCTCCTCCAGGGCCCTCCGGTGAGCCTGCTCACTCACTCAGTCCGAGCTGCGATCTGTTGCTGGCGACCGAAGTGTGCGGGTATATATCTATAGCTTTATCTGTATCTGTGTGTGTGTGTGTGTGTGTGTATTATATATATTTTTTAAGATTTTATTTATTTATTTGACAGACAGAGATCACAAGCAGGCAGAGAGGCAGGCAGAGAGAGAGGAGGAAGCAGGCTCCCCACTGAGTGGAAAGCCTGACGCGGGGCTCCATCCCAGGACCCCGAGATCATGACCTGAGCCGAAGGCAGAGGCTTAACCCACTGAGCCACCCAGGCGCCTATATATATATATATGTATATGTATGTATATGTATGTATATATATGTATATGTATATATATTTTTTAAAGTAAGCCGTGAGGAGGAAAAGCACTTTCCAAGTGTGATAAAGCTTTGACATTCTGAACACATACAGAACACTGACCGACCGGGGGAGACACATGACTGTCCCGAACAGAAACCCGGCAGAGGATATGAGCGCACGGTTCTCAGCAGAGCCGGCGCGGGCCAAAAGTTACACGCGTTGTCACCTGCTCACACTAGCATCTCAGGGAAAGTGGAGCAGCACCAAGACGGGATTTGGGTTACCGCGTGGGTTTGGTCTTACCAAGGTGTACACGACCGAGCACATCCCGTCTGAGGTGGGACATAGGGAAATGGACACTTTCACCCACGACGGGCGCAAGCGTCCGGGGCTGCGGGCTGGTCCTGTGTGTCAAGCGTGGGAAAGAGGGCTTACTCTTTGACCCCAGCACCCCTTCTAAACATCTCCCGCACAAAAACCAACGGGCCGTGGTGTTCGTTGCAGCCCAGGGTATAGTCCTGACGGGTGACAAGCGGTGGAAAGGTCTAGCATAGGGCACTGGCTAAGGGAGCTGAGGAACAGGGGCGTCTGGGGGGACTCAGTGGGTTGGGCGCCCAACTCTTGATTTCAGCTTGGGTCGTGATCGTGGGGTCGTGGGATCGAGCGCCGCGTTGGGTGTGGAGTCTGCTTGGGGTTCTCCTCTGCCCCTCCCCGCCATGCTCTAGCAATCGGTCAGTCGATTAGTCAATCGATCAATCTCGGGGGAAAGGAGCTGAGGGATACACACTTCTGGATGATTACACAGTCCCCGCTGCCCATACTCGTGTCCTGTGCGTTTGGGTAATGACGCTTCAGAAGCACAGACGGGTGTTGGAGGTCATCGGACTAAAGCTCCCCGAGGGACAGAAGACGGCGGGAGCAGCGCTGACGCAGAAGCGGCCGCCACAGGCCTGTCTCCTCTGTGGGGGGCGGGGGGATCCCTGGAGGCTGAAGGTCAGCTGAACTGGTAGGACCCCCGAGGCCCAGGGTCCGGTGTGCCCTCGATGTCCCCTGCACCACAGGCTCAATCAGACGCAAGAGCTCTAAGATGACAGGTTTGCCAGAAGGAGCTCCCCGCGCCCCCCTCCAAATAGAGCCCATCTGTTAAATAAGTTTAAAACCTGTGGAAAATTTTAATTCTAAACTCACAAAATACACATTTCATATTGTCCCTTTAATATGTAAGCACAAGTATAAAACTGATAAGATATTACAGTAGCTATTTGCAAATGATTGAGCATAATTGATTTTCATTTTCCCCCATTTCCTAAGTTGTTTCAGTTACCTTGTACCATCTGAATATCTGAGTCCCGGAGCGCCTGGGTGGCTCAGTCAGTGAAGCATCTGCCTTCCGCTCAGGTCATAACCCCAGGGTCCCGGGATCCAGCCCATCATCAGGCTCTTTGCTCAGTGGGAAGCCTGCTTCTCCCTCTCTCTCTGCCTGCCACTCCCCCTGCTTGTGCTGTCAAATAAATGTATAAAATTTTCAAAAAGAAATGAATATCTGAACCCCTGGCCCTTCCTTGCATCCATAGGACAAGGCTGATATCTGAGGGTGTGGTAGCAGAACAGAAGCTTGGAATTGTGGCTCACTTTTATCTTCTGCAGGAACACTGTGTAAGTGTTCTCCTCCTCTAGCAACGGGGAAACAAGCGGGTACTGCAGAACAGAGGCCCAGGACCGGTGGAGAGGCCAGCCCACGGCAGCCCGGGCATCATCTACATCCCCAGGCACGCGCACCGGATTAGGACTCAGGTCCCTTTGTCCCGCTGAGACCCAGCGAGAAAGTGGCCCCCCGATGGCATGGCCCCCAGAACCAGGGAAAGCTGCTCCAGCAAGGAGGCGCTGGACATTTGCGGGGACGTGCTCCTTCAGCCGTCAGTATGCTAGGAGGGAAGGGAAAGCAAGTTAAGTCCCAGCTGGGCCCGTGTTTCTCCTTTGTGGCCACTAGCCCTAACCCTCCTGTGTCTCCCTCATGGAGGGCGCAGATGTCCCTGGGCACCCCATCCCGCCCCCAAGAGCTAATCCTCAGGGTCTCTGTTGCAGTGACGCCCAGACAAAGGTCTAGCCTTTTGCTGCCATTCCCCACTCCAGCCGTTTGTCGAACCTCCACAACCCGTCACTGCCCATAGTTGCTGGCACTTTCTGATCCCCCCGCGGTGGGGTTCAACACCTGAGGCCAGAAGCCCGCAGGTGATCCCCTCCCCCAGGTGCGGTGACGCTGTTAGAGGAACTCTGGCTCAGGAACCAGATACTATTGACTTGGGCCCTGTCACAAGCCTCCAGGCCTCTTCATTCTGCCCAAGACTGCCTTTCGATGAGCTGTCAATCCTCCCCACCATGTCCCCTCCAGCCACTCTGACCTGCCTCCCTCTGCTGTCTCCCTTCAGAACCATCCCCTCCCCCACGCAAGAGGCCGCTCCTGGCCTGTCCCTCCAGGCTGTGTCCTTCTGCTGTCCTGTTCTCCCCATTCCCCTTCCCCTCCCTTCCACATTCACCAACCCATTTGGGAACAGCCCTCTCGAGCTGCTCCTGGCCACTGTCCCTCCACCTCTTCCAGGCCACCCCACCAAGACCACAGCTTCCTGGTGGACCCAGCTCCTGTATTTTGTGAGACGAAACCATCCCAGCAGTCTGCCTCCTCGCCATCTGGCCACCAGCTCAGCTTCTGGAACGACCCGCAGAGCAGCACTGTGAGGCCCATAGGAGTCTGTGTAGTCTGTGCTACCAAAGCAATTAGGACCCCCTGGAATTTGCACCTGTAGGGATCACAGGGGTACCCTGACTTTGCGTGTCACCTACCACACCTTCCCCACCAGCTGATGTCGGCACAGCCATCTGGGGCCTGCGTGCTGCTGTGCTTTTCCCCTAAGAGCCCAAGGGCAACAGATTACCCCCTTTTCGGACTGTTTGAAAACGGAGGTTCCTACAGAAATCCTACTTTGAGTGCAAGGATTTCTGGCATGGCTGTGCAAACCCTTCCCTATGACTGGCTCCTGCCGGGCTGGTCCTGCCAAGTTCTCAGACGACCTCTAATTGCCTCTGTTAACGTATCTTAAGGAAGCATCATTCATACAAAGATTTTACGCCAGAGTTCCACTGACTCACCATCTCTCACGGGCAAAGCTGAAGAGAATTTAAAAGTTCAGTAATTACATTAGAACGTATCTTTCACACATCCATCCAGGAGTGTATTCAAAGTTTTTAGAGAGGAAAAGTTCACATTCAATGGGGAAAACATCAGGAGACATGTGAAACGTGCAAAATATCACCCCTCTTTCATTATTCTCCATTTAGCATATAAACACAAGGAAAAAACCAAGGACACATTCCATCGAGCGGAGAGAGCCGCTGACAGCAAAGGACAGCAAAGGACAGAGAAGGACAGAAGCCGTGTTCTCCCATTTCCTCCACTGTCTTCAGTCAGCTCTTGCGTCTCCCTATCTACATCCCAGAACCTCCCCTCCGCTTCCCGGAGGACAAAGGGAAGACTCTCTGGAGGCGGTGCCACGATGGAAAAGAAACCCAGACAGGGAACCGCAGGGCTCCGTTTAATTGTCTGCAGTGACGAACATTTAAGCGGAAAACAAAACAAACGGGCCCTGAGGCCGGTAGCGGCAGAGGATCAGGCCCTCCTAACACAGTGGCAGCTGGTACAACAGGAGTCACTGCCCCGGGAAGGACGCAGTCCCCGGGGAGGTCCACGTTAGACCTCGGCCCCTCTCCCCAGCCCAGGCTTAGCGGGAAACGGGGGGCCCAAAGCGCCGCATGGTCCGCATCACCAGGGAAAGGTGCTCCAGGAAGTTGAGGACGGAAATTCGCAGGAGGCGAGGATCCTCGGCTCTCCAGCGGCTGAAAGGGAGCAGAAAAGACAACCGAGTTGGAGGTTGAAGCTTCTCCCCTTCCTTGCTCCGCCACCCCCCGCTCCAAATCCAGCCCACCAACCCCGACATCCCCATGAAGGCACCTCCCTGTACCCCAGGCCAGGCTGCAGGCGCAGGCCGAGACAGCCTCCCCCAGCCCCGTCCCTAGAAGTAACCGTTCATGGAGGGTCTCTGTGTGTCCAGCTGAGCGCCCCTTCCTTGGAGACCCGGCCTGCTACCTGCTGCCGCTCCCACCGGGCCCCCTTCCAGAACTTACACGGCCAGGACGCTGCCACTCACTGTCAGCTGCTTCTCCACAGCCTTTCTGTGGGGCTCGGCATCTGGGGCCAGGGACCCACAGGCGATCTCCGCCTCCAAGCGGGATGGAAAAGGCACGCAGAGGGCACTGGAGGAGACGGGCTTAAGGCACCATCCAAACGACTTTGCGCCCGCCCCCGTCCTTCTCAGGCCCCCTGACTACCCCAGGCCCCTTCAAGACAGCTCCCACCCCCTTCCCCGACCTAATCACGCCCAGCCACCCCGCCCCAGATGCCAAGTCGGGCCCATAGCCCCCCAGCCCGGCCCCCGGCAACCGGGTCATTCCCCTGCTCTCCCTCCTTCCTCCCCCGACCCATCCCTCTGAAGCCAGGCCATTGGCAACCTGCTGGCATCTCTCTGCCGCCCCCCACTCCCCCAGCAGCCCTGCCTCCCCTCTGTGCCCCTCCAACCCAGCTGTGGGCCAGACCTCCCCCCAACTTCCCCCACCCCCTCGGTGACCACTGTCCCACCAGCCCTGGGCCGGACCCCCACAGCCACTCCCCCGGTGACTACTGTCCCACCAGCAATCGGGCTGGGCCCCCACAGCCTCCCCACCCCCTGTGACCACTGTCCCACCAGCCCTGGGGCAGACCCCCCATCCGCTCCCCCGGTGACCACTGTCCCACCAGCCCCGGGGCAGACCCCCCATCCGCTCCCCCGGTGACCACTGTCCCACGAGCCGTGGGCTGGACCCCCACAGCCTCCCCAACTCCGTGACCACTGTCCCACCAGCCCTGGCCAGACCGCCCTAGCCGTCCCCAGGCCCCGGTGAACACCGCCCCTCTCCCTGTTCGCCCGCAGGCCGCCCCGACCCTTCGGTCCCTCAGGGGCCCCCGGCGCCCACAGCCAGCCCCCGGCCCAGGCCGCGCCGTCCGCTCGGGCAGGATACAATACGTGTCTTCGGGTCTCCCGCCTTCCGGTCGTGGCAGCGGCGTCTCCGCCCGGCTCCGGGACGTGCCGTGCGCGCGAGACGGGCCGAGCCCTGCCGGCGGCGGCAGCAGCTGCCTCGCCCGCGCCGCCGGGAAAGCCGGGGCCGCCGGGGCCACCGCGACGGTCCCGGCCGTCCGGGCCGTCGTCCGCAGCGTCCGCCCCACCGCCCGCGCCTGCGTCTGCGCCTGCCGCTTGCATGGCCGCCGCGCCCCGCCTCCAACCCCGCCCTCCGGGCGCCGCTCCCACCGCCCCGCCCCTCCGAGGGGCCGCTGAGGAACTCCGGCTTCTTTCCAAAGCTCCGCCTATCGCTCGGACCCCGCCCCCACCCCGCGCACGCGCAAACTGGCTCAGGGAGGGGCGGGGCGGGGCAAAGAGTGCCGGGCGCGTGGCCGCTTCCCGCCAAACCGACCCGGCGGGGGCCCGCCAGGAAAGCCCGCCTCTCTCCACAAGCCCTGCGTCTCAGAGCCCGACGCGTCCCCAGGGCGCCTGCGCCAACCAGCTCCACCGCCGGGCCTGTGGTCGCTGCCCGCCCAGCGGGCCCTCGCACCCTTGGGCCCTGGGAGGCCCCTTGGCTGCGGAGCCAGTGAGCGCTTCCTCCCAAAGCTCAGCGCCTTTGTCTGCGAACGCGACTCGGGCTGCCCGGAGCACCTGCGCCAACAGCCCCCATCGCCCACCACCCCACCCCGCCCCGCCGACCCGCCCCGGCCCCGCGAGCCTGCTGGGCCCTTGACTGGCCCCCCCACGGTCCCTGTCAGCTGCCCCGTGAGCTCCCGGAGACCCCGCCCCACGGCTGCCTCGCCAATGGGCGCTCTCTCGTGAAGCCCCGCCCCTCAGGGCTCCGCGTAATCGCGGCGCGCCGGCGCATCCGCGACCCTCCCCTCGCGCGGCCGCGGGCAGCATGCTGGATTCCCGCCAAGCCGACCCCGCGGCCCGCGGCTTCCGGGACCGCCTTCGCGGCTGCGTGGCCAGCGAGCACTCCCTCACCAAACGCTGCCCCGTCGGGTGACACGTGACCCCGTCGCACCTCCACAGCCCCGTCCTGCCTCAGCTCGACCCCCGCCGCACCCCCCACCCCTGCCCGAGACCTCGTGTGATGCCACGGGACTCGTGGCCTCTTGCCCGCCCTGCCTCTTCCCGGGGTTCGGGTCCCCAGGATGTGCGGCTCGACATCCTTGCAGCCGCTCCTGGAAGGGAGGTGGGACGGCGCCCACGACGGATCCTGGGCGGCCCCCCCGCCCCCATCGCCTGTACAGGTGGACAACCCAAAGTGGCCTTCGAGGGGGCGGCCCCTGGGATGAGCGCGTCAGATGGATTTTCAGAAAGATGGCCCGGTGGCCCCCGTGCGAGGGCAAGCCTGCCAGCGGGACAAGGAGCGACGGGGTGGCCCCAGGAACTCAAGCGGTGGCCGCGGAAAACCGGGCTCGTGTCCTAGATGAGCCACCAGAAGGCAGAACGGCAATCACGAAAGTCCCCACTCCATACGGCCCTGTCTAGACGCCAGAAAGTCTGCGCAGCACCCCCAAGTGTAGACACCCATGATCTCTGGGTGCTGGCTTTGGGGGGGCTGACTTCCCTGGGGGGGCTGCTTCCCCCAAAAGGCCCACGGGGACCTTACATCACGTTTCTTTCATGTTTTTCTTGTAAGTCGTCTGTACACCCAACCCGGGGCAAAAACTCACGTGCCCCAGATCAAGAGTCGCATGCTGTACCCACGGAACCAGCCTGCGGGCACCCCCATAATCAAAAAGCAGTTTTTTAATCAGACAAGAGATATCCATCCTGGAATGTTGTATTAGTCTTCTCTGTCCCTCCTTGGTAATGGTAAGGAAGGACATAAAACTGAACTAGAGCATCAAATCCTGCTCGATCTCCTCTCAAAACAGACCCTACATCAGACCACTTCACTCCCTCTGCATTGCTATCCCCAACCATACACTCAACAGAAACAACATGTTTGGGGTGCCTGGGTGGCTCAGTGGGTTAAGCATATGCCTTAAGCTCAGGTCGTGATCCCAGGGTCCTGGGATCGGTCCCCACATGGGGCTCTCTGGGGAGCAGGGAGCCTGCTTCCCTCTCTCTCTCTGCCTGCCTCTCTGACTACTTGGGATCTCTCTCTGTCAAATAAATAAATAAAATCTTTTTTTAAAAAAGTAACAACATGTTGGGGTGCCTGGGTGGATCAGTTGGTTAAGCTGCTGCCTTCGGCTCAGGTCATGATCCCAAGGTTCTGGGATGGAGCCCCACATCGGGCTCACTGCTCAGCGGAGAGTCTGCTCCTCTCTCTCCCTCTGCCTGCCGCTCTGCTTACTTGTGCTCTCTCTCTAGCTCTGTCAAATAAATAAATAAAATTAAAAAAAGAAGTAACAAGATGTTCATCAAAAATATAGTGATACTTTAAAAATAAAAGTAAAACATAATAAATAAAAATTATTAATATAATTATAGATAATACAAAATAAATAAATGAAAAATAAATAAATATAGATAAGTAAATAAATATAAATAGAAAATAAAAATTATAAAAATAACTTTAAAAATCTCAGCAAATTCTGTATTTCACCTGCAAAATAAATGGGGCTTCATTTCTTTCCCTCTGAGTGTGGACTGGACTGTAATTTCTTTCTCTCAAATAGCATATGGAAGATGTGACAATGTGGAAATTTGGAACCATAGATCATAAAAGGCTTGCCAGCTTCAGTTACTTGCTCTTAGCTAACTCTAGCAGGGGAATCATATCAGGAGGAAACAAGCCTCCAGCCAACCATCATGTGAGTGGCTTTTTTTTTTTCAAAGATTTATTTATTTGACAGATAGAGATTATAAGTAGGCAGAGAGGCAGGCAGAGAGAGAGGAGGAAGCAGGCTCCCAGCTAAGCAGAGAGCCCGATGCGGGGCTCGATCCCAGCACCCCGGGATCATGACCTGAGCTGAAGGCAGAGGCTTTAACCCGCTGAGCCACCCAGGCGCCCCATGTGAGTGGCTTTTGTGAGCTACTTTGGAAGCAGATTTGCTCGGCCAGACCAGCCTTCAGATGACTGCAGCGCTGACTAGCAACTTCACCGCACCCTCATGATAGACCCTGTGCCAAAACTACCCTCCTGGGCTACTCCTGGAGTGGTGACTCCCAGAAACAATAAATGTTTGTTACTTTAAGCTACTAAATTTTGAAGTAATTTGCTATGCAGTGAGAGATAACTAAGACACATAAAGAAG